>NC_090437.1:144398504-144701535 GCF_031143425.1 Pleurodeles waltl | reverse complement strand
CTTAAGGTAACACGAAGAGTTCTTTGCTGCTCCACTCATATGATAAGATTTTCAGTTCTGAATACGTTTTCTTAATACGTTCTTACTGTTCTGTTGAGTCGCTATACATATATTTACATAGTTAATAGTTATCGTATTGTTGCATTATTCGAGGTAAAGAATTCCTCTAAACTCTTTGAATTATCGTTGTTGTCACAAAAGTAACTTTTGTGCTTGATATAAGCAATGCGTGTTGAACTTCCAAATGAAGTCTTCTTACGTTCGTTGTTAAATATCTGTGACTAGATTAGCGGTTTGTTGTTTAAATATGTGTATGTCCTTCAAATGTTTTTTGACTGTCCTTCCCAACCAAAAATTCATTAAAACACTCAAAGACTTTCTGAATCAGTTTTTCCTTAACATCTTTTTATTTATATTTATTTAACATTACACAAAGGGGTGAGAAAATGAGAGAAAAAAAAAGAAAAACAAGCTCCAGTCATACTGTGAGAACGTTTAAAGTGACACTATTATATTTTGCACCAGAGCTAGAATCTCGCAGTTGTAAACTGCTAACTTAACATTATGGTTATTTTGGTGCGTTCTGCTGGTATTTTTGGAGATAGTTACGATTGAAAGAAGGAGATAGGAACTGAAAGAGAGATATTAAGTCGGATAAAGGGAAAAATAGGAGAGGTGGGCGAGTGTGAGGAGCCGTGTGGCTCGGCTCCGATGGTTTCGGTGGTATCCTGTTGGTTGCTGTTAGTTGATGAGTGTGTGGGGTATGTTTCGTGATTTGTATTGGTTGTGCACTGCTATCTGTTTTCATACTTATTTACTTATTCGTTAAATTTGTTCTCAGGGGGGGAGCTTGTCGTCTTTACTTTCCAGAGTTGTTACAAAGGAGTTCCAAGTTTCTACGCCCTTTACTTTGATCCCCCTGTCCAGCAGCGATTGCAGTGTGTACGCTTCTGCTTTAGCCCAGCGCAAGAGCTCTGCACGCCATTGTTGTATCCCCGGTACATTGGGCGCCTTTCAGTGCATCGCTATTAGTCGCCTGTACAAGACTAGTGCTAGATCTATACATTTATGCATTTGCTTTCTGCCTTAGGGTCTGTCTCTTATTCCCAGCAAGCAGAGTTCCGGGTTGGGGGATAATGGGGTGTCTAACCATTCGGTTATTTGAGATATTATGTCACTCCAAGCATTTAAGACCGGAGGACATTCCCATGTCATATGAAAGAAGGTGGCGTCAACGGTCCGCATCTGGGACATTTCTGAGATGATTGAGGGACCATGCGTGCCAGTCGGTGTGGTGATAGATATGTCAGATGTAAATAGTTTAACTGTGTGTATTGGAGCCTGGGGTTGCGTGACACGGTATGTGTCAATGTTAGAGTCTGATTCCACGCCTGTTGTGAAAGAGTGGTGGCTAGTGTTTGGTCCCATCTGTTTTTAGCTTGTTCTTGGCCTTGAGTGAGTTGTGTGGTCAAAATTCTATACGTTCTCGAAATATTCATTGGGTCTTGCGTGTCCTTTAGTAGTTCGTGTAAGATTGGGGCCACGGTGGGCTCTTTATTACCGCAGTCCCATGTAACGCGTATTAATTGTCGTACCGCGCCAAACGTGATAAAATCACTGCGCCCCAGGTTGTGGGCGTCAGCCAGTGCTTTATAAGTTATTATGTGGCCGTCGCTGAACATGTCACCCACTGTTTGTATGCCTTTCTCCGACCAAACTGATAGTTTTGTGGCTATCTCTTCGACTTTAGGTATATATAGCAGTGGTATCTTGGGGGAGTATTGTGGTTTCTTTTCGCCACCCAGCGCAAAACGGTGCCATATCCGCTGTGCGTTATGAAGTAGTATATTTTGCGTTCGCCGTGATTCATCTCTATCCATTAGGTGGCGTATTATATTAGTGTGTCCCAGTTCACTGTGTATGATTTGTGCTTCTGTGTTGGCAGGGTCGCGTAACCATTTAAGCACCCACTGTAGTTGGGCGCACGCATCGTATAGTTCAAAACGCGGTACCCCCATCCCTCCCTGTGCGAGTAAGTGGTATATTTTGGTTAGGGCCACTCTGCGGCGACCATTGCCCCAGATTAAGTCCGTCAGTATACTGTTAAGGGTTTTAAAGAAAGAGGCTGGTAGTGTCAATGGTAGCGCGGAGAAGAAATATAGCAGACGCGGCAGGACAATCATCTTTGCTATAGCCACTCTACCCATGGGGGAGAGTGGGAGCGAGCACCAGAAGGGTAGGGAGCCCCGGAGGGCTCTGATCGCACATCCTAGGTTGCCCTCTTTGAGGTCTTGGGGGTCATGGTAGATGTTTATCCCCAGATACTTAAATGTGGTGTAACACCATTTCAACTCACTCGAGGAGTGGTCCATGCGGCATGGCTCTGGGATCGCACGCATTGGGAATACGCAGGATTTCGACCAATTCACCTTTAAGCCAGATACGGTGCCAAATTGATCCAGCAATTCGAGTATACCAGGAAGGGAGGTTGCGTAGTCTCGTAGGAATATTAATGCATCATCCGCATACAGTGAGACTATGCGATGCTTGGGTCCATCTTGAATGCCCCACGCAGGTGCGTGTATTCGTAATCGGGCAGCCAAGGTCTCGATGGTGAGAGCAAACAGCAATGGGGATAATGGGCAACCCTGTCTAGTACCCCTTTCTATTCTAAACTTCCCCGATATGGTTTCTCCTGTTTTGACTCTAGCTGTTGGTTCAGTGTATAACGTTCTGATCCAGCTCGTGTATGTCTTGCCAAAACCTATTAGACTAAGTGTTTCTAGCAGGAAAGGCCAGCCAAGGGTATTAAATGCCTTTTCAATGTCCAGTGACACCGCCACCCATCCGTACTCATTCTCTGGGGTGTTTGCCATTAATCGTATTAGGTTCCGAATATTGACAAATGTGTTACGGCCAGGTATGAATCCAGACTGGTCATGATGTACCAATTCTGGCAACAGGGGGAGCAGGCGGTTTGCTAGTATTTTGCCAAGCAATTTGCAATCTGAGTTTAATAGTGACAACAGCCGGTGTGATCGGACATCCATTGGGTCGCGGCCTGGTATAGGCAACACTACTATTACCGCCTCGCGCTGTGATTCAGATAGCTGGCCTTGTACTAAAGCCTTGCCCAACATTTCTAAATATGGCGCTAATGTTTGCGTCTGGAAGGTGCCATAATATTCTATGGGGAGACCGTTGCTGCCCGGTGCCTTACCATGTGCCAACTAACGTAGCGCCTGTTGCACTTCCACAATGTCTATTGGTTTGTCTAGTTCCTCTGCCTGTGTTGGTTTGAGGTGATTTATTTGTATCCCACTGAGGAACGTGCGCAACTGTTCCTGTGAGGGAGGGTGATGCGCCCTTTACAGTGTACTGTAATATACTTTGAAAGCGTTGTTTATTTCGACTTGGGTGTTTATGATTTCCCCCGTGCTTAGGCGGATGGCACCGATGGGAGCATTATGCTGCTCGCTCTTCAGGAGCCACGCCAGAAGCCTGCCCGGCCTGTCGCCCTCTGAGTGCATGCGGGCCATGTGATATCTGTAGTTATATTGCCTCAGGCGGTGGTCTGCTTCATTCCACAGTGTTCTCAGTGCTGTGAGGTCCGCCTTATCTATTGTGCCCTCTGTGAATTTACATTCTGCGGATTTCACGTTTTGCTCGAGCTCTCGGATTTCGTTTGTCAGTGTTTGTCGTACTCCCTTGGACATTGTCATGCATATGCCCCTTACTACCACCTTATCTGCATCGCATTCCTTTGCTCTGGATTTCGTAGTTCCGCTATTGAGTACAAAGTATGTGGTAATTTGAGTGGCTATTTCTTTTCTGAAGGGGGGTCCTGTAATAATCTTGGTTGCAGACGCCATGTCGAGATTCGTGTGCGTGGTCTTCCCCATTTAATATGTGCTGTCAGTGGGCTATGTTCTGAGATTACTCTGGAGGAGTATTCTGCATTGGCGAATTTGTGTATCAAGTCTTGTGAGCTAAGTATTAGGTCTATGCGGGTGTGTAGGAGGTGTACAGGTGAGTGATAGGAGTATTCTCTGGCCAGTGGGTGAAGGTGTCTCCACACATCTATCAGGCGGCGCTCCGACATACAGGATTGGTGTGTTTGTGAATTTTTCCTTACTGGGGCGGCCACTAGCAGGGGGTGTGATCTATCCATGTCTATTTGTGGGACGCAGTTCATGTCCCCGCCCCAGATGTTAGGTAGAATTAAGGTGTTTTTACAAGTGCGTGATGGTGGATTGTAAGAATTCGCCCTGTTTGACGTTGGGGGTGTATAGCCCCGTAATCACCAGTGGTTCACTATCCAGCGATCCGACCAGTTGGATATATCTACCTTCCTTATCTGTTATATTATGCTTCGTGGTGTAGGGGACCACCGGAGCTATCCAGATCAAGACCCCCCTCGCGAAAGATGACGTCCCTGCCACATACATCTGTCCTGCCCAACTCTTTTCCATTGCTTTGGCGTCTGCCGGTGTAATGTGTGTTTCCTGTAATATAGCAATGTGTATGTGATGGCGTTTTAATAGTGCTCATACCTTATTACGTTTGGTTGCGCCAGCCATGCCTTTTACCTTCCATGTTATTATGTTATTTGATGTGTCCCTATGTGCCATTTTACGTTATAGCATCTTTCGCCTGATGGGCCAGCTTTAGAAGCAGGGTTGACTCCACACATCTCACGGTGCAGGTCCGGCGCGGCGTGCTGGTCTCCCACTCGAATACCGACCCGAATGTGTAGGATATTGATAGCCCCAGGAAAGTGGTATGAGCACCTGTGAGGGAGGGGTAAAGGGAGGGAAGCAGCATAGAGTAATAAAAAGGATATAATGGGCAAGGCCCAATTTAAACGCTATGGCACAATCGGTGCCTAAATCGTGTCCGATGTGGTACTGTTCCATTCAGGTACCGTACAGGTAGTGGGAGGCGTGGGCTGGTAGGGGCCGAACTCTCGCCCGTGGCCCACATCTGTATAGCTTGTTACCAGCGCCGGCCTGTGGGTTTCCGTATAGTTCGGTTCAAGTGTTCCTGCGGCTACGTGCATCCCCAGTGGGTCGTCTCGTCTCCAGAATTGTATTAAATCGGCCTTTCACATGCTCAGTGCCCCCGGTTGTTTTGGGGCAGATGTTGTTAGATACCGCTGCCGTAGGGTGCTATCAAGAGGTCCTCATATTTAGTCGGCCGTACGTGGGGTGAGGTTCCGTCCCCCTGTCAACGTGGAGAGGGAGGGGCTGGAGCCGCTGTGTTGTGAGCTTCAGTCATTAAAATCTGCTTCGTTGTTGGAGCTCAGCTGCGAGCGCGCTAGAGTGCTGATCACTTTTAAGGCTTGCGCCTGATCATCTGCCATTTGTGTTTTGGTTGGTCGCGCCAAGTGTTTTTCTTTTTTTTCCCCCGTCGGGGGTATGGTGTTATCCAGTCCTCCTTCGGCCTGTCCTCTTTAGTTGGGTCCACCAAGCCTTTCGCGTGAGCCCACGTCCAGGCGTCCTCCGGAGTTGAGAATATGAGTGAGTAAGTAATTTTGTTCTCGCGTAAGACTTGCTTGATTTTATAGAAAGATGCCGTCTTGTTTTGCACTTCCATTGTGTAGTCCGGGTAGACAGTGACTATGCAATTCTCCATGCTGGCCGTACCTGAGGTTCTGAAATGCTGTAAGACTATGTCCCTATCCCTGCAGTTTAGGAATCTTGCTATCAGCGGGCGGGGCGGGGCCCCCGGTCGAGGAGGTCTGCCCGGGATTCTATGTGCTCTTTCTATAATTAGCACTTTTGCGGGGTCCTGTATTTCCATTGTGTCTTTAAGCCAGTTCTCTAGGAATACTTCAGCTTTGGATGATTCTGCTCTTTCTGGAATACCCAGGAATCTGATGTTATTTCGCCTGGAGCGGCCCTCTTCGTCCTCGGTTCTTCGCTGCTGTGTGATTTCCGCTTCCAGTTGTTGTATTTTATTTTTCATATCGTTTACCTCTGGTTGGACGTTTTCTAATGTTGTTTCTGTGGCAGTGACCCTGTCTGTTAATTTGCGGTGATCCGCACGTAGTATGGTGATTTCTGAGATTGCAGAGTCAATTTTACTTTTGAGGGAAGTCTTAGTGTCCAAAACTGCTTGCAGAAGTTTTTCAAATTGTAGCAAGTGCGTGCCCAGAGTCTCGTTCACTTGTGATATTGTTGTGATTTGTAAGTCTGGTGGGGTGCCGTGGTCCAGTTGGGGCCCTGGTTTGGGCAGTTTTGGTTTGACCATTATATCCAGCTGCGATAAGCAATTGGGTCGTCCGCGGCTCCTGTTTGCTGCTTGTTTCTGCCAGGGGCATCAGCCCGCGCCAGTAGGGTTGTATTCACTTCCCTCTGATGGCTTTTTTTGGGGGTATTGGGCTATATTTTACTGCAGTCGGGGCGTTTGTGCTGGCTTTAATGGGGCCAAACTGAAGACTCGCTAATTGTGGACAGTCGGTTATGGTGGAACCGCTGACCTACATGAGTTGTCGCTGTTTTGCTAAAGTTTTTGGTGACCGCAGATTTAATATTTGTTCCTCCTCCCTTCTTTTGATTTAATGCCGAACGCTGTGCCGGGTCAGCTACTCCAGCCTTCGGTGTTGCCACGTTAGTGTCTAGGCCGGTTGTTTGTGCCTGGGCCCTCAACGGTCCAGCTGCGGGGGGGGAGCGCAATGCTTAATGTGCCGTCATATTCAGGCCCCATGTGGCATTGTATTCAGTCCAGGGTGCTCCTGGACGCGTGTACCCAACGTCGCCGCAGATGCCGGGGTCCCGTGACTGCCCCGCGCCGATCGCCGCCCCCTCTCTCACCTCGAATCCGGCACCGGCTGCAGCCCCAGGCGAGCAACGGCCATCCAATGGAGGTCGCCTCGCAAGCCCGCAGGGCCTTCTTTGTCCTTCCGGCCGCACCACCGCAGTCTGCGTCGGCCCGTGTCAGCGCGTCCAGCGCCATCTCCCGGTCCCGCGGGTGCTCAGCCGACTCCTCCGGCGAGCGCGGCGGGGATCTCCTCTGTCTCCGGCGGCCGCACCGCGACCACCGGGGTCCACCGCCGCCGCCCTCGCCTGCTGCCGCCTTGCTCTCCTTGCGCCCAGCACCGGACCCCGCAGGCCACCGACAACCGTGAGCCGATCCGGTACTCCCACGAGGGCGGCACCGCCCTCTAACAATGACTGTGAGCGACCCCACACGATATCCTATTTGCTGGGCTGGATTGCGCCTTTCGATGTCGTCTTCAGTTATGGCCCCACGGGATCGCTCGTTGCATGTGCCCGCTTCCCCCTGTGCTCTGGGGCCTCGCATGCCCATGTGGGGGTTCAGGGGGGCTCTGATTTGCGATTTTGATATTAGATTTTCACTGGTGTCAGGATCATTGTAGAATTTTGGTGGGCCGAGAGCGGAACTCCTCATTCAAGCGTCCGCTACGGCCGCCATCTTGGCCACGCCCCCACTTTCTGAATCAGTTAATGCCTTTTCTCCATGAACTATTAATGTCTGCCGATAACTCGTTATTTGTAAAACTGCATACGGAGTCTAGTTTTTTGTCACAAAAACGTTTACCTCAGAAGACCCGCTCTCTCTGCACATCTGGTTCCTGTCAGATCACAGTTGAAGCGTGAAGCTCTCAAGCGGCGCGCCCGTATCCTAGCAACTAGCTGAATGCAACACTAGAACTTCAACTTAACCTTCTGGTTTCTCATCGGCCATCTTGGATTCCCTTCTTTGGCCTTTTCTTTGTAACTAACGCAACACGACTTGGCAAACCTTCTTCCAACTAGGACATCGCTGTCTCCACTGAGGATACTTCCTTGCCTGCATTCTCAATGCTTTTCTCAGACATTTCACTGTTACTGCGTGGCAGGTTGGAAGGGTCCTGACAACACATCACATTTTTTACTGAAACTGATCCTTTTTTGCAGTGTGGCTAGTTGTGGATTTTGGTCTCTAGCTGAGCTCGCACATTTTTGAAAACTAGCCACCTGGAGTAATTCATGGTGGCATGGGTTGAGTGGCTCGCGAAAGGGTTTCTTGCCCATAAGACTTTGCAATTCTCAAGGTGTGACTAAAAAACACATTTTCCTCATCTTTCTATGAGGAACACTTCTGGAATCTGTGGTAAGCTACACATTTCCTACCACCTACTAATCCCATACATTTCCTAATAAATAGGATACCTAATTTGTGTGGGTAGGCCTAGTGCCTGCATTAGGAAAGGCGCCAAAATACAATGTGGAGAAGTCAACATTTCTTGTCACAAAAGTGATCTGATTTGGCAATGGGGCTAGTGGCGTTGTTTTGGTCAGTGATCGACGGCCACCCAGAGAAACATACCAAACCCAGACATTTCTGCAAACTAGACAACCAGTGGGGTCCAGAATGGTATGCCTTGTGTGGATACCACATAGTTGTTTTTTCTCACAGTGCCCTGTAAAACTCCACCTTTTCCTAAAATTGCACACTTTCATTTCTGTGATGTTAACTTCCTGAATCAACAGGAGTGCACAAATTCCTACCACCCATCGTTTTCCCACTTGTCCCGATAAAAATGCTACCTCACTTGTGTGGATGAGCCTAGTGCACGTAACATGCAAGCAAGTTAGTAAGTTGCCGCTTTTCTTCCAAAGATTTTCCAGTGCCTGTTTTTGGTTGCACACAAAGGACTGTCCTCCAGTCTACCTTTCAGCCTCCTGGCAAGGAGTGCAAACAACACCCAGGAAACCTACAAAGGGCCTGCTGTGGGAGGAGATTTTATCCCCTCCAGGCAGGAAATGCCACATGATGTGAGCCCAAAAATTTGAGCTTCAAAGGAGAAGCCATCTTTGAAGGGCAAATATGGAGCACACACAAAGAGGGACTGCTCCTTTGTTTAGGTAAGCAGGAGGGCATCAGGGACAGCTAGTGGAGAACACTAGTCAAACCATTCTTTCTGTAGGCATATAGACCTCATATAACCACACTGCAAGTGTGGTCTATCAAGCTCCCACACCTAGAAATGGTTTCAGTCATCATGGGAGTGGGCAGAATGACGCACTCTGGGATAGCTAGATGCCACACTTCACAAGAGGTTGTCATCAGATGGAAGGATCCAAATAGCCTATTGACTAATAACTGTGACATCCTCTGAGGGCACTTTATGGACATGAATGAGGCACCCCTGAACCATAGTCTCAGATCTCGACTGTATTGGAAAATAGGACCAATATATGGCTGTCCTGATGATCTCGGACCTGGCAAACAGAGGCTGTACTGAAGTTTGGATTGCACCTGCTGCTACTTGGCCTAGTGAAGGGAGGGCTGTTCCTAAGGTGTGCTGCTCATGGACAAGTCATCCCCCGAGCTCCAGGCAGAAGTGGAGACTCTAGAAGTCAGTTGGCTGCCTTCCCGTTCCAGCACCAGGACCATAAAAGCTGGTGAAGCCTGTTTGGACATGTTGGTTGCTGTTGCTGTGCAGCCCGGGAGACCAAGTCCTGATGCTCAAAAGTTGCATCTGAGTCTGCAGGACCAGAAAATGTGTTGGAGTGCAGTTTGGTCACCAGAAGGAGAGTTATTGCCAGAAGAAAAGAACCCCTAATTTCCTTGTGACCGGAGACAAGTAGTCCAGTGGCGATTGGACAATGTCGCCCCACCCCAATCATGGACCCCTGTTGACCGCACAGGGCAGTAGACCACAGATGCATTTCACTGCTTAGTTCACATACAGGGTTCAATGGGTTACTCACACGAATTGGCAAAGGGTAGAAATATGCTGATCCATTCACTGTAGCACACATGCAGCCCTCAGCATTTACATACATCACAGATTTGCTATTGCTCGATCCCATATGGCTGAAAGTCACTTGTCCCTCTACGAAATTGAGCACCGACCACTGGGACATGTGTAACTAGTTAGCATGAAGGAGTTATGTTCATTACTGGGAATTAACCAGAAAAGTGATGCCACCAAATGTGACCGGTCATATAACACTACCCACGGAATACACAAGGCTATCAATGAGTCAATCAATATGTGTCAGAGCTGAGTGAGGTTTACAGTGTTGAATTAAATTAAGCTGCAGACTCCTCCCCTTATAGTGCACTTCCATCAATACTTTAAGTTGTAACTTTGCAGCCATAGTCTCCTAGGAACTCAAAGATATTGATTTCCTGGAAACAGGTAGGCTGATCATGGGAATAACACTGTTAGGTCACTAGCGGCATTGGTTATGCCTCCGGCTGCAAACCTCAAGCCTCCAACGTTGTGGTCTTGATTATTGAAAACATTCTTGGCAAATGCTCTTACTGTGAGCCATCTTGCAACAGTTAAAGAATGTTTTTGATGCAAAAATTACAATTGATGTTCCTCTTAATCATGGTCCAACCTCAGATAACCGGCAAAATAGAACCAGAGTAATTTTCCAACTATCCTAGCAGACATATTCAGACATCGGGCCTTCTTTGAACGCTCTAATGTTTACAAAACAAACACTTCGGACCCCCAGGGCCCTCAGTCAAGCAATCTAGGGGCGACAGAGAGACAAAGATTAGGGCAGGCAGTAGCCTTCATTGCAGTGGGCAGCCACTCGATCCCAAGTGCAAGTTTTTAACAGCAACAAAATGAATATATACTATTGGAATAGGAAGAGTATGTTCTGTGGTAAATCAGGGATAAGACATATCCTCACTGGGCCCTAGTGAGTAATACCAGGTGGCATGATGATAGATCCCCAACAATTTCACTTCTTGAGCCACTTGCCACAATCCCTTCTGAGGGGATGTTTCTTATTTGTTGGACCTTCTCCCTGTAGGCTTCCTCATTTACACCTTAGCAGTACCTTTTCATTTGCATACCATTGGGTACACATGGAAGATGCAAGCTTCCAAATGAGGCTTTGTGGATCGCCAGGTAGTCTACATTGAGGACAAGACACAGGGCCTGATTTATAACTCGGCCGAAGGGTTACTCTGTCACAGCAGTGGTGGATATCCCGTCCGCTGAAATCTAAATCCCATTCTGTTCTATGGGATTTAGATTTTTAAATCAAGCACATAGGTAGTAATTCCAACCCTGGCGGTCGGTGTTAAAGCTGCGGCCAACCCGCCAACAGGCAGGCGGTCAAAAAAATGGAATTCTGACCCTGGCGGGAACCGCCAACACAGACCGCCACTTTAACACTTCGACCGCCACGGCGGGACAAACAAACAGCGCGGCGGTCACCGCCAACAGGCAGGCGGCAGACAATGTACCGCCCACCCTATCACAACTCACCAATCCGCCACCTTTTCCGGGGCGGGAGCCCCGCCGATAAAAACACGGCGGTAACAGACTACGAACGGGAAAACGCTCACCTCTACACACTCCACGAGTAATCTGGACAGCATGGAACCCGAATTAAACATCCTACCAGCTATTGTCTACCTGCTCCTCTACCAGGAGCACGAACGCCGGCGCAGAAGACAACGGTGAGTACTGCACCTACGACACAGGGGAGGGGGGAGGAGAAAAGGTTACAGGCACACACATACGCGACACACCCACCCCCACCCCCCCCAACTACCTATACACCAATGCAGAGAAACAACTCAGAGTGACACCCCCCAAACCCCCCGGAAGAATGCAAAGACAAAATAAAATGATCATTAAAATTGAAGTATATTATAGCATATTTGAAGTTAAGTGAAATATGAAATATATAAATAAAATATATTACATCATGAACAATATATACATAGGTCAAAAGTCCGGCCCATATTGGCTATCATCCATTGTTCGTGGGCCAATGGGCCTAAACACATGGGCAAAGCCCACACACGAGACCCGATTCCATTGGAGAGAACACTGCAGGGGCATCAGATAGTAAAACTACAGGCACCTCAGGGGGAAGGGAAGGGGGGACACCTCAGCCACATGAGTCCACGACGCCAGATCCACGAGGGGCCTCCATGCCCACTGTACCATCCTGGGGAGTGCAAAGCCACAGTCTCTCAAGTCTCTACAGTGGGTGGGTTGCCCACTGGACCATCCTGGGGAGTGCAAAGCCACAGTCTCTCAAGTCTCTACAGTGGGTGGATTGCCCACTGATCCATCCTGGGGAGTGCAAAGCCACAGTCCATCAAGTGGATTACAGACTCCACTGGTTCTGGAGGAGGCATGGTGGCCAGAGTGCTTTGTGAAGCCCTGGCCGACACAGATCCGGCCCTGCCAATGGGCCAGCGGTGCTTGAGATGAAGGGCCCAGCGGAGCGGTGCTTGACAGGAAGGGCCCAGCGGAGCGGTGCTTGACTGGAACGGCCCAGCGAAGCGGTTCAGAGACGGCGGTGCCCAGCGGAGCGGTGCTTGAGATGAAGGGCCCAGCGGAGCGGTGCTTGACAGGAAGGGCCCAGCGGAGCGGTTCAGAGACGGCGGTGCCCAGCGGAGCGGTGCTTGGGAGGAAGGGCCCAGCGGAGCGGTGCTTGAGATGAAGGGCCCAGCGGAGCGGTGCTTGAGATGAAGGGCCCAGCGGAGCGGTGCTTGACAGGAAGGGCCCAGCGGAGCGGTGCTTGACAGGAAGGGCCCAGCGGAGCGGTGCTTGACAGGAAGGACCCAGCAGAGCGGTGCAGAGACGGCGGTGCCCAGCAGAGCGGTGCTTGAGATGAAGGGCCCAGCGGAGCGGTGCTTGACAGGAAGGGCCCAGCGGAGCGGTTCAGAGACAGCGGTGCCCAGCGGAGCGGTGCTTGAGAGGAAGGGCCCAGCGGAGCGGTGCTTGAGATGAAGGGCCCAGCGGAGCGGTGCTTGAGATGAAGGGCCCAGCGGAGCGGTGCTTGACAGGAAGGGCCCAGCGGAGAGGTGCTTGACAGGAAGGGCCCAGCGGAGCGGTGCTTGACAGGAAGGGCCCAGCGGAGCGGTTCAGAGACGGCGGTGCCCAGCGGAGCAGTGCTTGAGATGAAGGGCCCAGCGGAGCGGTGCTTGACAGGAAGGGCCCAGCGGAGCGGTGCTTGAGATGAAGGGCCCAGCGGAGCGGTGCTTGACAGGAAGGGCCCAGCGGAGCGGTTCAGAGACGGCGTTGTCCAGCGGAGCAGTGCTTGAGATGAAGGGCCCAGCGGAGCGGTGCTTGACAGGAAGGGCCCAGCGGAGCGGTTCAGAGACGGCGGTGCCCAGCGGAGCGGTGCTTGACAGGAAGGGCCCAGCGGAGCGGTGCTTGAGATGAAGGGCCCACCGGAGCGGTGTTTGACAGGAAGGGCCCAGCGGAGCGGTGCTTGAGATGAAGGGCCCAGCGGAGCGGTGCTTGACAGGAAGGGCCCAGCGGAGCGGTGCTTGACAGGAAGGGCCCAGCGGAGCGGTGCTTGACAGGAAGGGTCCAGCGGAGCGGGTCAGAGACGGCGGTGCCCAGCGGAGCGGTGCATGACCGGAAGGGCCCAGCGGAGCGGTGCTTGAGATGAAGGGCCCAGCGGAGCGGTGCTTGTCACGGCGGGGCCCTTTTCAGCGGTGCTTGTCACGGCGGGGCCCTGTTCAGTGGTGCTTGTCTTGAAGGGCCCTGTTCAGCGGTGCTTGTCATGGCGGGGCCCTGTTCAGCGGTGCTTGTCACGGCGGGCCCTGTTTAGCGGTGCTTGTCTTGAAGGGCCCTGTTCAGCGGTGCTTGTCACGGCGGGGCCCTGTTCAGCGGTGCTTGTCTTGAAGGGCCCTGTTCAGCGGTGCTTGTCACGGCGGGGCCCTGTTCAGCGGTGCTTGTCACGGTGGGGCCCTGTTCAGCGGTGCTTGTCTTGAAGGGCCCTGCTCCGCGGTGCTTGTCATGGCAGGGCCCTGTTCAGCGGTGCTTGTCACGGCGGGGCCCTGTTCAGCGGTGCTTGTCACGGCGGGCCCTGTTCAGCGGTGCTTGTCTTGAAGGGCCCTATTCAGCGGTGCTTGTCACGGCGAGGCCCTGTGCAGCAGTGCTTGTCACGGCGGGGCCCTGTTCAGCGGTGCTTGCCTTGAAGGGCCTTGTTCAGCAGTGCTTGTCTTAAAGGGCCCTGTTCAGCGGTGCTTGTCACGGCGGGGCCCTGTTCAGCGGTGCTTGTCTTGAAGGGCCCTGTTCAGCGGTGCTTGTCACAGCGGGGCCCTGTTCAGCGGTGCTTGTCTTGAAGGGCCCTGTTCAGCGGTGCTTGTCACGGCGGGCCCTGTTCAGCGGTGCTTGTCATGTGTTCCCAGGGAACCAGATCGGGCCAATATTTCCCGCTCAGTCGCCATCCGACCTTTCGCTTGCGGGCCCTCCTGTGCTGGAGTCCTGGGCCCTTGGGTGTCCTCCTTCACACCCGAAATGGGGCTGGTGGGGCCCTCCTGGGCAGCTCACCTGCTGCCAGACTTGTCCGCCCTGCTGCCCTTGCCCTCCTTCGCCGAGTCTCTGGGGCCCTTGCCTCCCTTTGTGGATGTGCCAGGTGACGGTGCCAGGGTAGTGCCTTTGGGGGCTGCCGTCTCTGGCCTCTCGCGCCGGCCCTTCCCTTTTTTAGTTTTTTTCCCAGGGGGTGGGCTGGCTGTCCCCTTGCTGCTGGCCGATGTTGCTGCCCTAGAAGCTGGTGGACTCCAATAGCCCTGGACTATGGTCCTTGTAGGTGCAGGGCTTGTGGTGGCTGAGGTGCTGTTTGGACTCTTACGAGATGGAGGGGGTGGGTCAGGTGATGCAAAGAGGTTAATTTTGGAGAGGAAAAACGTTTTAGGAGCAGTGGGAAGGGTAGGTGCAGTGGGTATGGGAGTGGAGGAAGAGGATGTGGTTGTAGGAGAGTCAAGTGTGCTGTCTATGGGTGCAGGTGCTTGTGGCGGAGGCTGTCGTGAGGTGGATGGCTGTTGGGTGGGTGGCTGCCTGCGTTTGTGTGGTTTGGAAGAGGGGGTGACAGACACAGTGGGAGAGGACACAGGGGACGTGTAAATGGCAGTGGGGGTGGTGACTGCACGTGTGCGGAGTGTTCTGGTGGGTGTGCTGGTGATGGACGTACTGGCTGATGGTGGTGTGCATGCAGGTGTGAGTGGAAACGTCACAGGGAGGGAGGAGGGAGACGAGGAGGAGGGGGACACAGAGGAGGCAGTGGCTGTTGGCATGTCTGCATGTGGATGTTGCTTGTGTGAATGCTTGTGGGATGTGTGGTGCTTATGTCTGGATGAGCTGCCCTTGGGTGTTGATGTGTGTGCAGGCTGGTCTGTAGGTGTGGCTGGGATAGGCAGAGGAACAGGGGAGTGGGACTGGGATGAGGAAATTGGAGGGGGGAGGCAGGAGACAGGGAAAATGGCTGCCGTCAGTGCTGAGGCCAGAGCGTTGAACGATCGCTGATGGGCAGCCTGACCCGAATTAATGCCCTCCAGGTATGCATTGCTCCGGTGCACCTCCCTTTCTACACCCTGGATGGCATTCAAAAGGGTAGACTGCCCAACAATGAGCGTCTGGAGGAGGTCAATGATCTCCTCACTGAGGGCAGCAGGGGTAACTGGGGCAGGGCCTGAGGTGCCTGGGGCGAAGGAGATTCCCGCCTTCCTGGCTGAGCGGGCACGGGGCGAACGCTGAGGGGCTGCTGGGAGGGCGGAGCTGGTGCGCTGGGTGGCGGCTGTACCTGTTGTAGCGGTGGGCACGGATGTTGCCGCCACCACAAGGGAGCTCCCTTCCGAGGACGTGTCTGTGTCGCTGACGTCTCCACAGGTCCCCGTTGTGGAGCCCCCCTCGCCCTCCATCTCACTGGTGAACTCGGAGTCGGTTGCATGGCCCTCCAGGGCCATGCGAGATGCAGCTTCCTCGTGCTCCGATGCCACTTCTCCTCTGCCTGATGATGCTAATGCACACATGAACAGGAAGACCACAACAAAAGGGGGGGGGGGAGAAACAAAGACATGTTGAGTGCATGCATTGGCGACACCGTTGGCGGAGAGGACAGACACAGAAGCCCCCTGCACTACGCCGCGCACTCGGTGTACACTACTCAATTATTGTGACTTGGCCTACAAGTCTATGGACGACAAATGCACACATAGGTGACCCAGGGCCATGGATAGCTGTACTTAGCACCCTACAGAGGGGGGGGCGGGGGCACAGGGCCATGCCTTACGGAGGGGCCTAGCCTACAGAAATCGACCTGGCCTAGAGATAGCCCCAGCCCTCCTCCCCCACCCAGACACCTCCACTGTGCGCTGCTATAGCAGAATATGCTGATACTCACCCCCTTGTGTCTGCTGAGATGTTCTCACGCGCCCATCCAAATCGGGGTAGGCCACCCCCAGGATCCGGGACATCAGGGGGGTCAATTGCCGTGTGGCACCCCTCCTAGGTTGGGAGGCCATCCCCAGCAGAGCCTCCGCGGTCTTTCTGCTCCCGCGGCGGATGTCCTTCCACCTCTTTCGGCAGTGGGTGCCCCGTCTGTTGTGGACCCCCAGGGTCCGGACGTCCTTGGCGATGGCACGCCAAATCTCGATCTTCTGATGGGCGCTGACCTATGTGACATGTACAGGGTGGGAAAATAAATATCATCATTTTCTGCATGGTCGATGTGAGTGGCCCCCCTCCACAACCTTGCCATTTGGCACATGCTCTCATCTGTCGTACGATGCATGCCTCATTCGCTCCCCTCCCCACCATCTTTCAATCACCCCACTCAACCCAGGCATTGGCCACAAAACATGGTCCCAGTGTACTTACCTGTTGGTCTGGAGGACCGTAGAGTAGCGCATACTGGGGGAGGACCCCATCCACGAGTGTCTCCAATTCTTCTGAAGTGAAGGCAGTGGCCCTTTCCCCAGTCGCACCAGCCATTGTTTCTTCCAGACCGAGGTCACAGCAGCACTTGCAGTATAGGTCCTCTCCTGTGGATGATCAGGTCGCGAGTGATTAAGCAGATAGAAAATGGCGGTCACGGCCGCGGCGGTGCGTACCGCGGCGGTGCGTACTGCGACCGCCGGCGCACATCCTCATTGGCTCCTGAAACCCATAGGGTTCAATGTTAACCAATGCGGCTTTGCACCGCGGTCTTCGACCGCCTACCGCCTCGGTCTTCGACCGCCTACCGCCTCGGTCTGCCACGCCAGCGCATTGACCTCACATCCCATTGTCACACTTCACAGGTCAGGCAGCCGCCATTTCAAGGGCCCACATGGCTTGATTTCTACTGCGTCACACAGGCCTAGGCCTTGCATTGCCACTCATACAAGCCATTCAATGCATAGAGAATTGTGTACTGTCCAAGCTGTGTGAACGTACCTGTGGGTTTATTGACTCTGTGCTCCATGTTGTCCTTCCTAGGCACCGTCCGCTGGGACTTGCGAGGAGATGGAGGACTGTTCCCGTGTACAGACCGCTGGTGGACCTGTACAGGAATAGAAAAAGTTATCATTCGATGAATGTCCAGGTGGTCTGTTTGGCAGACCAGTACATCTCCCATGTAAATGCCAAGTTCCCTAGGTCAGTGCATGACGCCTACATCATGCGAAATAGCAGCATCCCTTATGTGATGGAACAGCTACAGAGACACCGTGTGTGGCTAATAGGTGACTCTGGTTACCCCAACCTGTCCCGGCTACTGACCCCAGTAAGGAATCCCAGGACCAGGGCAGAGGAACGGTACAATGAGGCCCATGGGCGTACTAGGAGGGTGATCGAGCGGACCTTCGGCCTCCTGAAGGCCAGGTTTAGGTGCCTGCATATGACAGGTGGATCCCTAATGTACTCTCCAAAGAAGGTGTTTCATATCATCATGGCCTGCTGTATGCTTCACAACCTGGCTTTGCGACGCCAGGTGCCTTTTCTGCAGGAGGATGGTCCAGATGGTGGTGTGGTGGCAGCGGTGGAAGCTGTGGAGAGTGAAGAGGAGGAAGACGACAGGGACGACACAGACAACAGGGACAGAGTGATACAACAGTATTTTCAATAACACACAGGTAAGATTCAACATCGGCATTTTACGATTACTTACAGTCTCCTGCCTCTCCACTGTCTGGCTTATTCCCCCAGTGTATGTTAACTGATTAGTGACTTTCCCTTTAAATTTCAGCGATGTGGCCCTCACTGCGTGACCTCTGCTTGGTTTACCCATGGACTACAGCTGTGTGACAGTGGTATGTTCTCATCACTGTGTAACAGGACATTTTGGCAGCGTTATGTCTGATACATTTGTTCACAATACAGGCAGACTCCAGATGATTTTTGTGCAATAAGTGTTTTTATTAAAGTGCAGGAAATGGGGACATGGTTCCAAATCGGTGATGGGTGATGGTGGAGGAATGTCCATGGCAGAGTCCAGCTTTTCAGTCTCACAGGTGCATTGTCCATATGCCTGTGGAAGGTGGAGCAGGGGCAGTTAAAGGTTGGACAGGGTGACAATGTGGGAAAGTGGGATGACATCAGGGGGTATCCTTTGCTGGCGGGGGTCTTGGCATCCTACTCTGTCTTCTTACGAGATCTCAGGCCCCGCTTGAGGGGTGGTTCTTCTTCTGCAGGAGGTGGGGTTCTGGTGGCCTGTTGTTGTGTAGGGGCCGCCTGTCCACTAGCGCCGGCGGAGGTGGTTGCCTGTTCTTGGTCCATGCTAGTGACAGGGGCCCTTTGTGGTGCCACATGGTCCCGCAATGTGGTGACAATCTGGTTGAGTGCCCCGACGATGGTGCCCATTGCGGAACTGATGCTTCGGAGTTCTTCCCTGAACCCCATGTACTGTTGCTCCTGCATGACCTGGATCTCTTGGAACCTGGCCAGTACCGTCGCCATCGTCTCCTGGGAGTGGTGGTATGCTCCCATGATGGAGGAGAGGGCCTCGTGGAGAGTGGGTTCCCTGGGCCTGTCCCCCCCCTGTCGCACAGCAGCCCTCCCAGTTCCCCTGTTTCCCAGGGCCTCTGTCCCCTGGACCGTGTGCCCACTACCAGTGCCCCCAGGTCCCTGTTGTTGTTGGGGTGGTGGGTTAACCTGGGTGCCCTGTAGTGGTGGACACACCGCTGATTGACGTGTCCTGGAGACAGAGGCATGGGCCCGCTGGGTGGGAGCTGTGCTGGTGTTCCCAGAGGGGGTTGGGTCTGCTGTGGCCAGTGGCTGTGTGAGGGGAACCGACTGTCCCGAGGTCCCCGATGGGCCGGGCTGGTCATCTGGGTCCAGGGAGACAGAGCTGCTGTCATCACTGGTGGCCTCTTCTGGGGGTGGGATGGACATTTCTTGACCCTCCTGGGCGGTGTGGTGGCATTCGGGTCCTGCAGGGGTATAGAGGTATGGTTATTGCTTCAGTGTGTGCCATATCGTGCAATGGGTGGGTGCCCGTGTACCCCAGGGCTGGCATTCCTGTGTGGGGGCTTTTGTGAGGGTGGCTTGTGGGGGAGATGTGTATGTGCAGTGGGCATGCTTTGGTGATGGGTGTCCATGCTTTGTGGACGCATGCAGGGCTAGGTGTTGGGATGGGTGGGTTGTGATGGTGAGACATTTGCAGGGAGTAGGTGTGATGGGGGTGGGTGTGAGGGTGGGGGTATGATTTGGGATGCAGGTGGGGTGGGGGGGATGAAGTAGTTAAGATTTGACTTACCAGAGTCCATTCCTCCAGATACTCCTGCGAGGCCTTCAGGATGCAGGATGTGCAAGACTTCCTCCTCCCATGCTGTAAATTCTGGGGAAGTAGGTGGGGGTCCGCCGCCAGTCTTCTGCACCGCGATGTTGTGCCTTGATACCATGGAACGCACCTTCCCCCGTAGGTCGTTCCACCGCTTCCTGATGTCATCCCGATTTCGTGGATGCTGTCCCACAGCGTTGACCCTGTCGACTATCCTTTGCCATAGCTCCATCTTCCTGGCAATGCTGGTGTGCTGCACCTGTGTCCCGAAGAGCTGGGGCTCTACCCGAACTATTTCCTCCACCATGACCCGGAGTTCGGCGTCTGAAAACCGGGGGTGTCTTTGGGGTGCCATAGGGTGGTGTGGATGAGGTGTGGGGTGGTGTATGTGTTGTAGAGTGTGGTGAGTGTGGTGATGTGTGGTGTTTGGAGCGTGGATATTGTGTGGGTGATGGTGTGGTTTGCCTCTGTGTGATGGTGTGATCTAAGCAGTGCTGTCTGTCTCTGGCTTTCTGTCGGTTTTTTTGGTTGTAAGGGTTTGTGGGTGATGTGGGTGTGTGTTTTATATTGTGTTGGGTGTGTGGGAGTGTTGTTTGTATGTGTCTCAGGTGTGTGTATTTCAAATTGTCCAATGTGGTTGTGTTTTGTAAGTGTGTGTGTATTTCGACCGCGGCGGTGTGTACCGCCAATGGAATACCGCGGTTGAAAGACCGCCGCGTGGATTCGTGGGTCGGAATGGCATGGGCGTATTTCTGTTGGCGTGACGGTGGAGGTTTGGTCATCGCCAGTTTCCCGCTGACCTTTGGTGTGGCGGACTTTTGTGGATGTCGGGTTTTTGGCGGTTTGCCAGTTGCGGGTCAGAATAACCGTGGCGGTTTACCGCGCCCACGGCGGTGTTATGGCGGTCTTCTGACCGGCGGTGAGCACCTTTTACCGCCGAGGTCAAAATGACCCCCATAGTCTTCAATCAGTTTGTGAATACTGCCCTAGCTCTTTATTAGGATGTTGTTTTCTTGGGCGTTTGTTACAAAACTTAGCATATGATATGAGGGTTGAGACTGCACTGCAGCATGTTTCAGCTTCTGTCAATGACTCTCCAGGGAAGGTATCAACCGACCACAAGTAATTTATAATACAGCGTTTTCATTGTGAACAGTTGTCTGAATTACTACATGACAATCTTTTTGAAGCTCATATTTTGTCTCGCTCATAGCTGTAGAGTAGCAGTACATATATAACAAATAAAAATAAAAAATAAATTATATGACTTCTCATCTTCCAAATCCTCAAAGGTAGACCCTTTTTCATGGCATAGAAGTGGACATTGAGTAGCATGAGTACTAAACAAATGGCAATGCAACATAATGTGAGGATGCACTGTAAAATAGTTTCAAAGCACAATAATACAATGCAAATTAATACTATTAAAAGATTTTCAAATAATTTTGACTACTGACATCTATCTTTCTCAACGTTTAAACCATCAGAATCTGAGGCACAAGCCGATATGTATAATACCATGAGCGATCAAATGCTACATCACCAAATACATTAATGAATTGGACTGATGACAACAAATAAGCTTTGACACCCTATGAAGTAGCAATCCATCTAGAAGGGCAAGTCCACCATGAAGGGCTGAGTGGCCTAGCAAAAAGGGAAATATCATTCTGACTGGCATGGTGATTAGGAGGACATCTGAATTCCATACAAGTATTATTTGAAGACTATGTAGGAGGAACAATAGATTTAGATATACAAAGAAAGTAGAGAAAAGCAAATAGTTATTTTTTAAATGTATTCACGAATTCTGGGTTCTTAGGCATTATTAAAACAATTTGTTTTAGCTTTAACGAATGAAGAGCCGCCTTATGACTAGGTTTTAACATTTGAAAACTCCTCATTCAGTAAATCATAAGGTTTGTGAATGAACAAACCCTTTTTAAAATGTGCCTAGCTCATTTATTACTTCATAGAAGGTTTTCAAATAGTTAAATGGGTTTAAGAAAAGATTACAAAGCAGCATTTTGAAAGGGTGTGTTAAGGGTGTCCCATCAAAAGACAGATTTCTTACAGTATGCAATATTGTTTTACAATCGAAATCCACAAAACATTAACATTTTACCACCACCTCAAAGAAGTGCTAGCCCATTTGCAAAGAGGGAGGGGTCCTGATGGGATTCCCTCACTCTTGCATATGTGACAAAGTTATTTTAAGAACAGGCAGTGGTCCATAGGACCATTGCCTACTCCTAATTTTTTTTTTATTGTAAACATTTCCATTCTTAAACGCATTCCATTGGGGCCATGGCCAAATTGGGGGATGGGTAGGACACATTTTTCCTGCTCACGTACCCATTGCCACCAGCTGATGCTGCACTGGGGTTGAAGATCCCCAAAACATTGACCTACGTAGCGGGCCTAGGTACGTAGGTCCGGTGTGGATGACTCCCGAAAGTGCAGAGCACAGTCCCAGCATACAAGATTGCATCCATCAAGTGAGCCTGAACACTGCACCGGGGGCTCATGCGAGGGCAGCAGTAATGAGTGTATTAAATGCGAGCAGAGCAGCAGTGGCCTCTGACAGATCCAATAGAAGTTGAGGATGACCACCGCCTTGGATCGCAGACACTGATGAGGAGTCTACTCCACCTGATTCCTGAGCACAATGGAGAGTGGAACGGTCCGCCGGTCCATGAAGCTGGTAGAGGCCCCACATCAGCAATACACCAGGAGGATCAATTTGGGAACATCAAAGTGCCAAAGAGCAGAACAAAGTAAGCAAACCTCTTTAAAGCCCCAGCTGACAGCTGAGATTGGGACCCCAAACTATAAATCCTAGCCCCAGGCAACACCCCTAGGAAAATGTTTCCATACTAATACACTGGAAGTGTGAATGAAGGGATGCCAACTGAATAGATGAAGGAACCCAAGGCAAGCCTTCAGAGCACGTGAAATCCTGTAGCTAACTGTGACAATGACAATGTACAACCAGACTGGATGAGCTGGGATCCCTGGCTACGATCCAGCCAAGGAGGAGGAAGTAGAAGGCCTTTGGTTTTAAGGGATCAGTTGGAGCCCACAGCACCAAACCTGCAGTGAAAGAGGCATAAGCTGTGCTGGGACCAAGGACATGCTCAGGATTAGGGCATGGGCCATGACCTCCTACAAGGCAGCAAAACAAAATATAATATAGGAACAGAGATTCTACCCACTAAGCATTGTCCTTGAGAGGTGGAAACGAGGATGCACAGGTCAGAGAGAACAAATGAGAATTAAGCACTCACCCCACGAGAAGTGCCCCACTGATAGTGGAATGGAGACAAACAGGAACAAAGAGATAAAGTTATTCGCAGACTTCAAGGCTGTGCACAAATGTAGGTAATGGAATCAATTAGGGAGAGGCTCACAACTTCATGAAGTTGACAAAAGCGAGGTTTTAGAAGTTGCAATAAGGCTAAATAGATGGTGTCTTTCTAGGTAATGTAGAAACTGCAGAAAGGTACTTTGGCATTGGTTCAAAGAAAGAAAGATGCCAATGTCCATGATCCGTTAACCAGATCGCACACCCAAAATCAGACACCATCTTCAAAGACAGATCCCAACAAACCACACACAGAACAATCCCATCCCCTCCCAGTCCTAAGGGGATGCACGTCCCTCGCAAAAAACATTAATGGAATCTTTATTTGCCACACTCAGAGAAGATCTGCAGATGGTGATGCAATACCTCACAAAGGAGGTCAGATAGGTCCTGGCCTCCTTGGTGTGGTTTCGCCTGACATTTTGTCTTCAGACCTCGTTTGCGCTGGCTTTAGGACTCTGGGCACTTTACCACAGCTAACCAGTGCTAAAGTATATGTGTTTTTTCTTAATACATGGTACCATTGGCTTATCCACAATTGGCATATTTAATTTACTTTTAAGTCCCTAGTAAAGCTGCACAATCTGTGCCCAGAGCCTGTAAAGTAAATGCTACTAGTGGGCTTGCGGCACTGATTGCGCCACCCACTTAGGTAGCCCTTCAAACCTGTCTCAGACCTGCCATTGCAGAGCCTGTGTGTGCAGTTTTAAACTGTCGTGTCACCCTGGCAAGTCAGCCCTACACCTTCTTTTTTAATTATATATAAGAGACCCCTATGGTAGGTCCTGGACAGCCCAAGGGCAGAGTGCGGTGTATTTAAAAAGTAGGACACGTACTCTTAAATTTGTTTTCATTACTGCAAGGTCTAATTATCCCACATGATAACATTGGGATTACCTTCGTACATTTTGTGTAATTTCCAATTGGAAAGAGATGGAACCCCCAACTTTGATGGCTCTGGAGTCACAATTTAAATTCACAATTCATGGTGAAGTCAGATTTTAAATTGTAATTCTGAAGATGCCACTTTTAGAAAGTGGCAATTTTCTCACTTTAGCCATTTGATGCCTCCTGGTGGGTGACAGCTAGGCTTTGTGCATTCCTTCTAGATAGCCACACACAAAGGGAGCTTAGATGTGACTGATGGGCCAACTGCATCCTGATGAGCCATACTGGGCAGGATGGGAGGGAAGAGTTGACACACCTGAATAGGCTGTGTCCTATCCTCATACAAATAACTGCATACCCCCCTGTAGTGAGTCTGGAGCCAGGGCAGAAAGGTCAGGCACTCAGTGCACTATAAAGGCATTTTGTTGAAGCCTCCCTCACGTGAAAAGCTAAACTGGGTATAATTACTGGACCTCAGACACGACAAACTCAGTACACTTCTGGACCTGTGGAGGATCTGCCGGGAAGAAGGACTGCTGTGCTGCTACAAGCACTGCTACTCTGCTAGACTCCTGCTCTGCTGTGCTGACCTGGCGCCTGCTGCCCTCCTTGCCTAGGAGTGAGAAGGGCTGAACCTGCATCTCTCCAGTCCAGAACTAGAGTGGTTCCAATGGCTTGCTGGTTTCCCTCCAATTTTCTGAAGTATCAAGGACACAAAATACTTTCCACTCATCTACTACAGCACCTGGACTCTACCAACTGTGAGTCTTGCCCTGCCAAATGGTGACAATTCAATCCTAGGTGCTTGGAAGTGGGTATAAAGTGCTGCTCCAGTCAAGAGCAACACATGACTACTGCTGCACAGATCGGAACTGAAGCATCGCCCTTGTTCTGTGAATCAGAAGCATACCAGCAAATTGCGTGGATGGGTCAGAGTCGATGCATCCCCTCTCCAGTGCGGATCGACTTCAGCACATTTCCTTTAGACCCGGATAGGATAGACTCATTGCCTCCATTGCGGGGATCATCATATGCACAAAAAATGGTATATAGTAGGGAATAATAATACAAACATACTTAAAACAGTGACTACATAAGTTAGTCACTGGTTATATCAAAAGAAACATTAGTAGGTCAACATTTAGGCCCTTATTACAACCCTGGCGGTTGGTGATAAAGCAGCGGTAATACCACCAACAGGCCGGCGGTAAAAAAATGGAATTATGACCACGGCGTAAACCGCCAACACAGACAGCCACTTTAACACACTGACCCCCATGGTGGCAGCAACAAGCACCGCAGCGGTAACTGCCAACAGCTAGGTGGAAGACAATGTACCGCCTACCCTATTACAACAAGCCAATCCACCAGCTTTTTCGGGGCGGTACCAATGTAATCGAAAGCACAGCGGAAACAGTGCACAGAAGGGAAACAACTCACCTCTGGACAATCAGGGAATGACAACAACACCATGGAGCCCGAACTACAGGTGTTACCCATGCTGGTCTACCTCCTCCTACACCAGGAATACCAACGCCGGTGAAGACGACCACGGTGAGTACCGCACCTAGCACACAGGGGAGGTGGGAGGAAAAAGAGAGCGACACACACACGCAACACCCCCACCCCCAACACCATACACACAAACCAATGCAGTAACACTACATATCTGCCCCGTGCCCCATACCTCTCAGGAATAATGCAAGGACAAAAGGAATTGAATACATTAAGTGTAATAGGATAAAATAGTATAAATACGTGATTCAAAATCAAAACAGTATATACAAATATATAGAAATGGAGGGACACTGCCAAATCCATAATGTCCGTGGGCCAGAGGGCCATATCACATAGGCCAAGGCCCCACTTGACTCCTGCCTCAAAACAGAGAGAACACTGCTGGGGCATCCTGTCAAATACACAGTCGCCTCAGGGGGCAAGGGGGGCACCTCAGCCAGAAAAGAGCACAACCTCACTGCTCCTGGAGGGGGCTACCTGCCCACTGCTTGGTCCTGGGGAGTGTAAGGCCACAGTCTCTCTACTGGTTCTGGAGGTGGCTTAGTGCCCAGTGTGCTTTATCCTGGCAAGGAGGGGTTTAGTGGATGCCTTCTTCCACTGGTTCTGGAAGGGGCTTAGTTCCCGGTGTGCTTCATCCTGGCAAGGAGGGGGTGAGTGGATGCCTTATTCCACTGGTTCTGGAGGGGGCTTAGTGCCCGGTGTGCTTCATCCTGGCAAGGAGGGGGCGAGTGGATGCCTTCTTCCACTAGTTCTGGAGGGGGCTTAGTGCCCAGTGAGGCAGCACTTGGCGAGTGCCAGGTCACAATCCCTCACCTGGGTGTCAGAACCACGAGATTTACAGCGGGCAGGATGCATGACACTCCATGGAGGCAGGACTACAGTCCATCCGCCAGCGGCTACAGCTGCACAGTGGTGGAAGTGGTGGTGCTGGTGGCGGTGCTGGCTGTGGTGGGGGGAGGCTCCAGCCCTTCCCCTGCAGCCTCAGATGGCTGAGTGCCATGGTTGGTGTTGTGTGCTCAGATCCAGCACCAGGCCCCCTATCCATCCTGCCTGCAGTGGCCGGCCCTTTGTCTTTGCCCTTGGCAGCTGGTGGTCCCTTCTTGCCCTTGCCAGCTGGTGGTGCCTCCTTGCCCTTGGTAGCTGGTGGTCCCTTCTTGCCCTTCCCAGCTGGTGGTGCCTCCTTGCCCTTGGTAGCTGATGGTCCCTTCTTGCCCTTGCCAGCTGGTGGTGCCTCCTTGCCCTTGGTAGCTGGTAGTCCCTTCTTGCCCTTGCCAGTGCTGACGGGTGTCTCCTTGGAGCCTCTCACATCTGCAGTAGCTACCGAAACTACAGTGGCCGTGGACTGGGTGGCTGAGGTGCTGGCCTGGGTTCTGCCTACCCTGGCACAAAGTGAAGGGCGAGGGGGAGGAGCAGGGAAGAGGTCAAGGGTGGGGAGGAAAAGCTTTTTAGGGACACTGAGGCGGGAAGAGGGTGAAGTTTTGGGAGTGGAGGAAGAGGGAGTGGTGGTTGGAGGTGTCTAGCTGCTGTCTTTGGGTGCAGGTGCATGGGCTGGATGCTGTTGTGAGGTGGATGGCTGTTCAGTGTCTAAGTGCTTGCGTTTGTGTACTTTGGGAGGAGGGGGCACAGACAGTGGGAGAGGACACAGGGGACGTGTGCATGGATGTGGGGGTGGTGACTGCCAGTGAGGGGCCTGTAGTGGTAGGCGTGATGGTGGTAGTAGATGAGGAAGTGGTGCATGCAGGTGTGAGTGGAGACGCTACTGGTAGGGAGGTGGACGAGGAGGAAGAGGAGGACACAGTGGAGGCAGTGGACGTTGGTATGTCCGATTCTGGATGGTGTTTGTGTGAGTGCCTGTGGGATGATGTGTGGTGCTTGTGTTTGCCTGAGCCACTCCTGTGTGTTTTCTTTGGTGCATGGTGGTCTGATGGTCTGCTTGGGATTGACTGGGGTTGAGGAGAATGGGACTGGGTAGAGGAAGTTGGAGGGAGGAGGCTAGAGACAGGGACAATGGCTGCTATCAGGGAGGACACCAGAGCCTGGAAAGATCTATGTTGGGGCACCACGCCAGAGGGCAGCATGGCTGGCTGCGGCAGTGCCTGAGGTGCCTGGGGCGAAGGAGATGCCCACCCTCCTGGGTGAGCGGGCACAGGAAACACGCTGAGGGGCTGCTGGGAGAGTGGTTCGGGGTGGCGGCTGTACCTGTAGTTGGGGTGGACACAGAGGTGTCCGCCACCACCAGGGAGCTTCCATCGAAGGAAGTATTGCTGTATGAACTGTCCCCTCCTGTCCCCGTCGTGGTGCTCCCCTCACCCTACATCGCACTGGTGCCCTCACAGTTGGTGGATTTGGCATCCAGGCCCACGTGGGATGCAGCTCCTTCCGTCGCCCGTGCCTCTGCTCCTCCGCCAGATGATGCTAATGCACATAAGGACAGGGTGACAAAAGAAAAAGGGGGGGAGGGAGGGACAGAGGATACACTTGGTTAATGCCAGCAACAACACCACCTCTGGCATACCCAACACACAGGGGACAGCCCTTTGCACCGGGCGATGCACTACCAGTCACAATGCTAGTCACCAGGCCATGGAGAATAATGCCTAACGCCAATAGCAGCATAACTGTGACCCACAGACCCTGCCTAGTAGTAGATGCCCACTAGCATGTTTGGGGGTGGAGTGCAACATACCCTGCCCAACATGGAACCTACCCTGCAATGTTCGACCTGGCCTAGGGGCACCCACATGCCCACATCCCCCAACCAGATAACATCCCACCACGCGCAATTTGCAGAATTAGAAACTGTACTCACCCCCTTGCGGCTTCTGTGATGCCCTCAAGCACCCATCCAGCTCCGGATACGCCACCACTAGTATGCGAAATATCAGGGCGGTCAGGATTCAACGGGCACCCCTTCCTTGTTGGGAGGCCATCCCCAGCTAGGCCTCCACCGTCTTCCTTGCCCAGCGTCTCAGGTCCTCCCACCATTTGCAACAGTGGGTGCTCCGCCTGCCGTAGACCCCCAGGGTCCGTACATCCTTGGCGATGGCTCACCATATACCCTTTTTCTGATGGGCGCTGACCTGCAGGGAAATAAACATAGAATACCGTCCGGCCTGTTACACTCATGGCCCACCATATCCCTCCCATCCCCTTATGCACATACATTGCCCACCATACATGCAGCACTCTTCCCAGGACCCCTCAACCAGCCCCCCCTTACACGAGGCCTTCACACACAGCACTCCATGCATTCATGCCCCATGCATTGTGCACACAGTGTACTCACCTGTTGGTCTGGAGGCCCATATAGCAATTGGTACTGGTGTAGGACCCCATCCACCAGTCTATCCAACTCCTCTGAAGTGAAGGCTGGGGCCCTTTCCCCAGAGACACGAGCCATGGTCGCTTCCAGACACAGGTCACAGCAGCACTTGCAGTGTAGGTCCTCTCCTGTTGAAGATCAGGTAGCAAGTGAGTGAACAGATAGAAAATGGCGGTCACGACCGCGGAGGTGCGTACCGTCACAGCCGGCGTACAGCACCATTGGCTAATAGAAACAATAGGGCCCAATGATAACCAAGAGGGAGTTGCACGGCGGTTCTCGACCGTTTCCCGCAACGTGCACAACGTCAGCAGAATTATCTCATTTCCACCTGTCCCTCCACAAGGACAGGCATCCGTCATTTCAGGGGGGAAAGGCCATGGCACCTAACTGCTTCACAGCCGGCATACGCAAATTTTGGGAATAAACATGAACATACTGTTTCTGTCCCAACATGCAATGCATTGTACAATGACGAAATGTTGAAAAGTGACCAGATGCTCATCGTTTTTACACCTATAGTACAACCGCTGAGGATGATTAGGAGAAGGAGACATACCCCTGTGTACAGGCCCCTGGTGGACTTGGCAACATTGGAGGACAGGCACATTATCCTCACCTACAGACTTGATAGGGCCACAATCCAAGAGCTTTGTGCCCAATTGGAGCCAGACCTGATCTCAGCTATCCATCAGCCCACTGGGATCCCCCTCTCGTGCAAGTCCTCTCAGTGCTACATTTTTTGGCAAGTGGCTCCTTCCAAGCGACAGTGGCCATGGCAGCAGGGATGTCACAGCCAATGTTCTCGGACGTACTGACCAGAGTGTTGTCTGCCCTGATGAAACACATGCACAGCTAAATCTTTTTCCCCCAGGTGGAGGATTTGGCCACAGTGAAGGCTGACTTCTATGCAATGGGACATATCCCCAACATCACTGGGGCAATTGATGGTACACATATTGCCTTTATCCCCTCCCGGAGAAATGTACCGGTGTTCAGAAATTGAAAGAGCTTTCATTCTATGAATGTGCAGAAAGTGTGCCTGGCAGACCAGTACTTGTCCCATGTGAATGCAAAGAATCCTGGGTCTGTGCACAATGCCTTTATCCTGAGGAATAGCAGCATCCCATATGTGATGGCTCAAGTACAGAGGACCGGGTGTGGCTACTAGGTGAGCCCATGGTCCCCAAAGAGTGTCTGTTTGTATATGGGTGTGGGGTTGGCCCTAAGGGCGAGTGTCTGACTAACAGGTATCCCTCGATATTTGCAGGTGACTCTGGTTACCCCAACCTCTCATGGCTACTTATCCCAGTGAGGAACACAAGGACAAGGGCAGAGGAACGTTACAATGAGGCACATGGGCGTACAAGAAGAATTATTGAGCACACCTATTGCCTCCTGAAGGCCAGATTCAGGTGCGTCCATCTGACAGGTGGATCCCTGCACTACTCACCCAAGAACGTCTGCCAGATCATCATGGCATGTTGCATGTTGCACAACCTAGCCTTGAGACGCCAGGTGCCTTTTCTGCAGGAGGATGGGGCTGGAGATGGACGTGTGGCAGCGGTGGAACCTGTGGACAGTGATGAAGAGGAGGATGAGGATGTGGACAACAGAATAACTATCATATGGCAGTACTTCCAGTGACACACACAGGTAAGACACTGTAACTTCACCTTCTATTGAAGTTTGTGTAGGCAATTTTCTCTAGACAGGCTGCTGTTCCACTATTCTGGCCACTTACGGTACCCTTTGACATGTCTATTCACAGATCTTTTGGCCCTACTCTGGCTCCTGGTGTATTGACTGCAGCATAACACGTCATACCTGTGTACACATAACTGTGCAGTCTAATTGTAATGTCTACAGACTGTTAAACAAATACATCCTTAAATCATTTGACAGACTACATACTTGTTTTTTTAAGAGGGTATTTATTTCAGTGCTGAGAAGTAAATGGGGATGTGCAATGGGCTGGGGTGATGATGGAGGAAATTCCAGGATAGATTAGTCTATTTGTATCACAGATGCATTGTCCAAGGGGGCATAGGAAGCGGAGCAATGGCAGTTCAAGGTGGACCGAGTAACAGAGTGGGACACAAGAGTGACAATCAGGAGAGTCTTATTTCCTGGCGGGGGTCTTGGCAACGTTCTCTGGCTTCTACATGGATTGCAGGGACCATTTGCATGGTGGTTCTCCTTCTGCATGTGGTGGGGTGCTGGTGGCCTGTTGTTCCTGTGGAGGGGCCTCCTGTACTTTAACATTGGTGGAGGTGGAGGGTTGTTCATCATTGTGAGTAGTGTCAGGGGCCTGTTGGTGTGCCACTGCCTCCCTCATGGTGTTGGCCATTTCAGCCAGCACCCCTGCAATGGTGACCAGGGTGGTGTGGATGCTCCTGAGGTCCTCCCTGATCCCCAGGTACTGTCCCTCCTGCAGCCGCTGAGTCTCCTGCAACTTGGCTAGTATCTGGACCATCGTCTCCTGGGAATAGTGCTATGCTCCCAGGATGTTGGTGAGTGCCTCGTAGAGGGTCGGTTCCCTGGGCCTGTGCTTTCCCTTTCGCACAGCTGTCCTCCCAGCTTCCCTGTTGTCCTGTGCCTCTGTCCCCTGAACCGTGTACCCACTGCCACTGACCCCAGGTCCCTGATTTTCCTGTGTTTGTGGTGTGTCCTGGGGTCCCTGTAGTGGTGGACACACTGCTGATTGACATGTCCTGAGGACAGAGGTATGGGCCCGCTGAGTGGGTGCTGTGCTGGTGTTTCCTGAGGGGGGAGGCTCTGTGGTGATATGGGACTTTGGCTGGGTAACCGACTTTCCGGAGGTCCCTGATGGGCCAGGTAGGTCATCCTGATCCAGGCGTGCAGAGCTGCTGTCATCACTGTGGGCCTCTTCTGTGTGGGGACTGGATGTTGCTGGCACCTCCTCTCCAGTGACGTTGTGTGGGAGACCTGTGGGGATGTAAATTCAGTATTATAGTTTCTGCATGTGTCATCTGGGTGCCTGGGTATGTTTCCCTCTATGGTTGATATTGCCATGGCAGATTGGCCTTAGTGAGACTTGTTATTTGGTGGGCCAGGTGATTGTCTCTAGCGTGCATGCAGTGGTGATGGTTGTCCATGCAGGTATGTGACTGGTGTCCATGCATTGGTATATCATGCAGGGCTTGGCATTGGGATGAGTGGGTTGTGATGGTGGGGTGTGTGGGTAGTGGTGGAGTGAAGGGAGTGTGGGTGGGGGTTTGTGATGGCATGCAGGTAGGCGGGTGAAAGTAATAATGATTTGACTTACCATAGTCCAGTCCTCCAGCTACTCCTGCTAGGCCCTCAGGATGCAATATTGTCAAGACTTGCTCCTCCCATGTTGTTAATTGTGGGGGAGGAGGTGGGGGTCCACCGCCAGTCCTCTGTACTGCTAGCTGGTGTCTTGCAACCACGCAACGCACCTTTTCCTATAGGTCGTTCAACCTCTTCCTGATGTCATCCCTTGTTCTTGGGTGCTGCCCCATGGCGTTGACCTTGTCCACGATCCTCCGCCATAGCTCCATTTTCCTAGCAATAGATGTCTGCTGCACCTGTTCCCCAAATAGCTGTGGCTCTAGCCAGATGATTTCCTCCACCATGACCCTTAGCTCCTCCTCTGAGAACCTGGGGTGTCTTTGTGGTACCATGGGTGTAGTGTGAGTGGTGTGTGTGAGGGTTTATGGGGTGATGTTTTGGGGTGTGTGCTGTGAAGTGCGTAGATGGTGTATGGGTGATGGTGTTCTGTGGCACTGGTTCTGTGGGTGCTCTTGGTGTGTCTCTCTCAGTTGTAAAGGGTTGTGGGTAATGTGGGTGTGTGTTTTATAGTGGTGTGGGTGTGGTGTATGAATGGGTGTCAGGTGTGTGTAGTTTGAATTGTCCAATGTGGTGTTGTTTTGTTAGTGTTTGTGTATTTTGAGCGCAGCAGTATGTTCTGCCAATGGTTTACCGCGGTTGAATGTCCGCCGCGGTAATTCGTGGGTCATGATGCTGTGGGCATAGTTCTGTTGGCGTAACGGTGTGGGTTTGGATACCTTTAGGCTGGCGGACTTGTGTGTGTCTGTATAGTGATGGATTTCTATGTGTGTGTCATAATATGGGTGGCAGTATACCACCGCAGTCGCGGTATGTTGGCGGCAGTCGCCATGGTGGTAAGCAGGACTTACTGCCAATGTCATAATGAGGACCTTAGTCTTTTTTCGTCATAGTAGCGCAATACACTGTTACTGAATATACTGCCACCTGGAATTTGTAAATCACCATATACCCTTCCAAAAAACATACTTCAAAAGATCACAAAAACATATAAGAACAGAAACCATGCCAGACTTCTGGATAGAACCAGAAATGGGTGTGTTAAATACAGACTTACTCCATCTTTCCAATTTCTGTAAGCTTAATGTGGCTGTAGTGATGATTTTTTTAGGCCAGTCCACATACGAGGTAGTCAACAAGGGAAGCTTCTGTCCACTTTTCCCAATAGTGTGAGTCCCAAAGAAGTTTAAATATATTTCTAGGTTGAAGCAACTCCTCCAGGAAAGTGTCGAAAGTGTTGACACGTTTTGGCCTCTCTCAAATACAGGCCTCCTCAGTACAGTGGAAGAAAGAAGTGCCTAAATCTGTTCAAGGGTATCTGCATTAAATCCACCTTGTTAGATTCATCTGTAGCCGTGTATAGCACTTATGAAAGGCAGCTGGTGGGGGGCAAAGCAGCAGTGCAGGACTGTGTCACTCCTTAAACAGCTTAACTTCATTGGCCCAACTAAGTTATCTCAACCAATCTCAGAATCAGAACGCCAACCATCAGTGTCTGTTGGAGAGTAGCAAAATTTGTGTTGCAGGCTTCAAAGCAGCAGTTCGACCGGGCTGGACTTCCGTACATTTGTTTTAAACTCATTCCTGTGCTGGAGCAGCAGCAGCCAGGTCAGGAAGGGCAGGACCTGTGCTCTATTGTTTCAGCTTGAACTTTTGACTTTCTCCCGGTCCAGCGTTACCAGATAGCCCTGGTTTGGCCTTTTTGCTTTTTAACGCTATCCTACAGTCTATTCTTTAAAAATTCATAACTCAAATTCTACCTATTGGCTTTTGTTGTTTTGGTCTTGTTTTATTTATTAAATTAACTTCTATTTTTCTAACCAGGTGTGGTATCTTTTTGTGTGGCATTTTCACAGTTCTTTTAAGTGTTTCACAAATAGTTTATACATTGTCTTTCAAGTTAAGCCTGTCAATCTACCAGACGGTGAGCACAGATTCAATTAGGGTGTCCTGTAACTTACCCTGAATAGGATTGTGGTTCCTGCTTGATCAGGGTGTCCAGTTTCTAACAGAGACATAGGCCCCAGAGTTTCTGGAACTGAGGACACTGGAGCAACATGGGATGAAGTTGAAACAAGAGATATGTCTCCTTAAAGAACAACACATAAATTGTCAAGTCCATGCTCAGGACCTAGAAATCCCTCCATGGGTGAAATTATTATTATATATAGGGTTCGAACAGTGTGAATGCTCAAACAGCCTACTTTATGTGCAAAAACTCCTCTGACACCAAAAATATCGAAATAGAGCACAAAGTTGGACAAGCCACAGTGTCAGGTGCTAGAGAACCATACATGCTAGCATGTATCCATCCTTTTACTGAGAAAGAAGATATTCTCCGGGCGACACAAGAGAAGGGGCCCACTAAATTCCCAGACCAAAAGATTTCCTTCTTCAAAGACCTTTCGACAATCACACTTTAGCAACACAGAGACTTCAAGCTTATTAAAGACATTCTTAAAGCACAGAATCTCAAATATAGTTGGGAAACCCTTTTCATATTATTTTCAATTGAAAATAACTTTTAACTGTGCCTCTCACTTTCTCTCGCTCAATTGGCAAAAGAAATGGCCTCTCAGGAGTGCGAAAACAGCCCCCCTATGTCATCCCACAAGAAAGGTTGGGTTTGCTAGTCAGCTTATAGTAACACAATGCCCTATCAAAGATTAGAAAGCCCATGCAAAGAGAGTCGTGAAATCAAGACATGAATTTGTTGGTAAGGTACTGACGAAAAGGGAAAGCAGTCAAGAAGTGGTACAGGGGTGGGAGTCTTCAGATGACTCATCAATACGACCAAGTCTACATTCTAGATCAAGGCCCTCATTACAACCCTGGCGGTCGGTGTTAAAGTGGCGGTAATACCGCCAACAGGCCGGTAGTAAAAAAAATGGGATTACGACCGTGGCACAAACTGCCAACATAGACAGCCACTTTAACACTCGGACCGCCACAGCGGTATAAACAAACAGCGCAGCAGACAATTCCAAGAGACAGGTGGGAGACAATGTACCGCCCACCATATCACAACAGGCCTATCTGCCACCTTTTCCGGGGCGGAACCAACACGAATAAAAACACGTCGGAAACAGTACACAGAAGAGAAAACACTCACCTCTCCACACCCCACGTGGAACCAGGACGCCATGGAACCCGAATTGCAGATACTGGCGGCGATGGTCTTCCTGCTCCTCTATCAGGAGCTCCAACGACGGCGGCGACAACCACGGTGAGTACTGCACCTACAACACAGGGGAGGGAAAAGAGAGTGACACACACACGCAACACCCCCTCATCCACAACACCATACACACAAACACATGCTGCAACATTACATATACACCCCCCTAACCCCCTGGAAGAACGCAAGCACAAAAGGAAATTATTTGAACTAATGTAATCATGTGGAATATCATTATCAAAATGCAAAATCCAGTATATACAATTATGTACACCAAATACACAAGTCCGGATAGTGCACCAATCATTGTCCGTGGACCACTGGGCCCAAAATGCATGGGCGAGGCCCACACTAGATACCTGACTCCAAACGGAGAGAACACTGGAGGGGCATCACATAGAAAATATACAGGCAACTCAGGGGGAGGGGCGCACCTCAGCCTGGTGAACGCACAACCCACTGCTCCACGAGGGGGCTCCATGCCCACAGTTCGGTCCTGGGAGTGCAAAGCCACAGTCTCTCAAGTCTCTCCAGTGGGTGGTTTGCCCACTGCTTTATCCTGGGGAGTGCAAAGCCACAGTCTCTCATTTCTCTCCAGTGGGTGGTTTGCCCACTGCTTTCTGCTGGGGAGTGCAAAGCCACAGTCTCTCAAGTCTTACCAGTGGGTGGGTTGCCCACTTCTGCATCCTGGGGAGTGCAAAGCCACCGTCTCTCTAGTGGATAACAGTCTCCACTGGTTCTGGAGGGGGCATGGTGCCCAGAGTGCTTCATCCTGCCAAGGACTGAGGTCGTGGATATGATTCTCCACTGGTTCTGGAGGGGACATGGTGCCCAGAGTGCTTCATCCTGCCAAGGACTGAGGTAGTGGATGTATCTCTCCACTGGTTCTGGAGGTGGCATGGTGCCCAGAGTGCTTCATCCTGCCAAGGACTGAGGTAGTGGATGTATCTCTCCACTGGTTCTGGAGGGGGCTTGGTGCCCAGAGTGCAGTGTGGCCGGAACAATACACTCGCCTGGGTGTGTATGCCACGAGATTGCAGAGGTACAGGTAGCATGATACGCCATGGAGGCAGAGACATACCCCACACTACTGCGGCTTCACATTCCCTATGCAGGTGACAACTGTGATGATAGTGATGCTTCATGAAAGCTGCCCAGGGTCCTGGAACTCACCACCAGCCTTGGACGACTGACCACTGGGGATGGTAGCCATGTCAGCGGTGGCACCACTGTCTGAGGATGTCGCGGGGCCGCTGGCGGTGTTTGCGGCGGTGTCAGTCGTGGCGGTGCTTACGGTGGGGTCTGCGGCAGCGGTGCTGACTGAGGGGTCTGTGGCGGCGGTGCTGGCGGCGGGGTCTGTGGCAGTGCAGATGGTGGTAAAGGTGCCAGTGCAGGTGGCGGTGCAGGTGGCAGTAACTCCGCCGTACAGGTTGGCGTCGACGCGGACAGAAGGTGTGACACTGGTCCCTCAGTCAGTGCCACCATGCCCTCTCCTGACCTGCCCTTCAGTTTTTGGCCCTTCTCCACCTTTGAGGGTGGTGCAGCTGTCTTGCCACTATCCCCTTTCGTTTTCCCTGACCACTTGGTGGCAGGTGTTGTCGGCTTTCCCCTCTGGGATGTGGGCACCTTATTCACCTTGGCAGGTGGCGGAATGTCCTTGCCCTCGCTGTGTGGCACACTGGCAGCCCGATGGTTGGCGCACTCCATGACCCCGCAGTTGCTGGCACCACTGTGCCTGGGGATGTGGTGGCTGAGGTGCTGGGCTGGGACATGGAAAGCCTGGGCCTAGGGGAAGGACGGGGGGGAGTTGTAGGGAAGAGGTCAATGTTAGTCAGGAAATGTTTTTAGACACACTGGGATGGGTAGATGGAGGGGGTTTTGGAGTGGAGGTAGAGGTAGTGGTTGTAGGAGGTGTACGTCTGCTGAATTTGGGTGAAGGTGCATGGGCTGGAGGCTGTTGTGAGGTGGATGGCTGTTGGGTGGGTGTTTGCCTGCATTTGTTTACTTTGTGAGGAGGGCTCACAGACACACTGGTAGAACACCTTGGGGATGTGTGAATAGTAGTGGGGTTGGTGAGTGCACGTGAGCGGTGAGTGGTGATTCGCGTGCTGGTGATGGAGGTAGTGGCTGAAGATGTAATGCATGCAGGTGTGAGTGGAGACAAGACTCGGAGGGATGAGGGAGACGTGGAGGAGGGGGACACAGTGGAGGCAGTGGATGTTGGTATGTGTGCATGTGTATGATGCTTGTGTGAGTGCCTGTGAGATGTGTGGTGCTTATGTTTGCCTGAGCCACTCTTGTGTGTTGATGTGTGTGCATGCTGGTCTGATGGTGTGCTTGGGATAAGCTGAGGTACAGGGGATTGGGTCTGGGTGGAGGAAGTTAGAGGGGAGAGGCTGGACACAGGGACAATGGCTGCCATCAGTGCTGAGGCCAGAGCCTGAAATGCTCTCTGTTGGGCTGCCTGGCCAGAATGAATGCCCTCCAGGTATGCATTTGTTTGTTGCAAATGCCTCTCAACACCCTGGATGGCATTCAGAATGGTAGACTGCCCAACAGTGAGGGATCTCAGGAAGTCAATAGCCTCCTCACTGAGGGCAGCAGGGCTGACTGGGGCAGGGCCTGAGGTGCCTGGGGCGAAGGAGATGCCCCCCTCCTGGGAGAGCAGGCACGGGACACACGTTGAGGGGCTTCTGGGAGGGCGGTGCTGGTAGGAGGGGTGGCGGCTGTACCTGTTGATGCGGTAGGCACAGAGGTGCCGGCCACCGCAAGGGAGCTCCCATCAGAAGAGGAGTCGCTGTCGCTGGTCTCTGCTCCTGTCCCTGCCGTGGAGCTCCCCTTGCACTCCGTCCCACTGGTGGCTTCAGACTCCGTTGTTTCGCCCTCCAGGGCCAAGTGGGATGCAGCTCACTCCTGCTTCAGTGCCAATGCTCCTCCGCCTGATGATGCAATTGCACACACGAACAGGGAGACCACAAAAAGTGGGGGAAGACAGGAGAAAGACATGTTCAGTGCAGGCAACACCACTACCGTTGGAGGACACAACAGACACAGCAGCCCTCTGTACTACGCCATGCACTTATAGTTCCTAGATTAATCACATGGCCATGGGGTACAAGGCCTAAGCCTGATTGCTGCACACCTGGAAGTCACAGGAGCCTGACTAGGTGTAGATGGCACTAACCACTACTGGTGTTGGGGTGCCACAGAGCCTGCCTCAGAAGGGACCTTGCCTACCAAGCTCGCCCTGGCCTAGGGGAACCCACTGCACACCTCCGCCACCCAGACGCCTCGTAATGCGCGCAGAGTCAGCTGAATAAGAGTGTACTCACCCCCTTGTGGCTGCTGTGATGCCCTCAAGCACCCATCCAACTCCGGATACGCCACTGCCAGGATCTGTAACATCAGTGGGGTCATGGTGCGACAGGCACCCCTCCCACGTTGGGAGGCCATCCCCAGCTCTACCTCCACCGTCTTCTTGCTCCAGCGGCGCCCACTGCGACGGTGTACAACGCCAGCGCAGTTACCTCATGTCCCCTTGTCCCCCCTTACAGGTCAGTCAGCTGCCATTTCAGGGGGCCACATAGCATTAATATTAACTCCATCACACCATTGTAGGCCTTGAATGCACACAGTTACAGGCACATTGTGGATAAAAAAATGTGTGCAAATGACATTTTGTGATACGTCAGTGTTGGCTGACTCTCTGCTCGCTGTTCTCGTCCAAATGGCACGTCTGCTGGGGCAGGTGATGAGATGGTGGCATCCTCCGGTGTACAGACTGCTGGTGGACCTGTCGACAATGGAAGAGAGACACATAATATTCACCTACAGACTTGATTGTGCAACAATCCATGAACTACGTGCCCAGTTGGAGCCAGCCCTGATGTCAGCTATCCGCTATCCCATAGGAATCCCCCCTCTAGTGCAGGTCCTGTCAGTACTCCATTTCCTGGCAAGTGGTTCCTTTCAAACAACAGTGGCCATTGCATCAGGGATGTCCCAGCCAATGTTCTCTAACGTGTTGTCCAGAGTGTGCTCTGCCCTGCTGAAACACATTTGCAGCTACATTGTGTTCCCTCAGGTGGAGGATTTGCCCACAGTGAAAGGTGACTTCTATGCCCTGGGACATATCCCCAACATTATTGGTGCCATTAATGGGACACATGTGGCCTTGGTACCCCCCAGCAGGAGTGAACAGGTGTACAGAAACCGGAAGAACTACCATTCAATGAATGTGCAGATAGTGTGTTTGGTAGACCAGCACATCTCCCATGTGAATACCAAAATTCCTGGTTCAGTGCATGACACTTACATTTTGAGGAATAGCAGCATCTCTTATGTGATGGGGCTACTCTAGAGGCACCGTGTGTGGCTAATAGGTGCGGACAAGGACCCTATACATTGTGGATAGGTATCTGGGTATGGGGTTGTCCCTATGGGTTAGTGTGTGTCTAACAGTTGTCCCTCCATATTTGCAGGTGATTCTGATTACCCCAACCTGTCATGGCTGCTGACCCCAGTGAGAAATCCCAGGCAAGTGAACAGGAACGCTACAATGAGGCACATGGGCACTAGGAGTGTGATTGAACACACCTTCGGCCTCCTGAAGGCCAGATTCCGGTGCCTCCATATGACAGGTGGCTTTCTCTACTACTCACCAAAGAAGGTGTGCCAGATCATCGTGGCCTGCTGTATGCTGCACAACCTGGCTTTGCGTTGCCAGGTGCCTTTTCTGCAGGAGGATGGGCCAGATGGTGGTCTTGTGGCAGCTGTGGAGCCTGTGGACAGTGAAGAAGAGGAGGTAGAAGAATAGGATATTGACAAAAGGAACAACATAATCATGCAATACTTCCAGTGAGACACAGGTAAGAAGATGTCACTTCCTCCCAATACCTCATACTATGATTGGAGCTAGCATAAGTCTATCATTTTCACTCAGTGTATGGACCCTGACTTGTCACTTTGCCTTTCCATTTCACAGATGTGGGTCCCACTTTGTGCTATATTTCCTCCTGGCCTACAGCTGTGTTACATCGGTATGTGCACAAGTAAATTGACAGTGCTATATTCCATGGTTATTGCAAATACACGTTTGTGAAAGCACAGACTGACTCCAGATTGTTTTGTAATTGAAGTGTGTTTATTTCTGTGCTCATAAGTGGAGGGGGTTGTAAAATGGGTTGAGGGGATGGTGGAGGAATGTCCATGGCAGAGTCCAGTCTATTTGTTTCACAGGTGCATTGTCCAAAGGGGCATAGGAAGTGGAGCAATGGCAGTTGAAGGATGGACAGGGTGGCAAATTGGGACAGAAGGGTGACATTCAGGGGGGTCTCATTTCCTGGCCGGGGTCTTGGCAATGTTCTCTTTCTTGTTCCTGGATCTCAGGGACCGTTTGTGGGGTGGTTCTCCATCTGCAGGGGGTGCAGTGCTGGTGTCGTGGTCCTGTGGCGGTGCCTCCTGTCCACTAGCGCCAGTGGAGGTGGAGGGCTGTTTATCATTCAGGCTAGTGTCAGGGGCCCCTTGTAGTGCCACAGTGTCCCTCCAAGGTCTTGCAGCACCCCTGCAATGGTGACCAGGGTGTTGTTTATGGACTTCAGGTCCTCCCTGATCCCCAGATAGTGTTCCTCCTGCAGCCGCTGGGTCTCCTCAAAGTTGGCCAGTACCGTTGCCATCGTCTCCTGGGAATGATGATACGCTCCCCTGATGTTGGAGAGGGCCTCGTGGAGAGTGGGTTCCCTGGGCCTGTCCTCCTCCTGTCACACAGCTGTCCTCCCAGTTCCCCTGTTTTCCTGTTCCTCTGTCCCCTGAACTGTGTGCCCACTACTACTGCCCCCAGGTCCCTGATTTTCTTGGGTTGGTGGGTTTGCCTGGGTTCCCTGTATGGTGAACACACTGCTGATTGACGTGCCCTGGGGACAGAGGGATGGGTCCGCTGGGTGGGTGATGTGGTGGTGTTTCCTGAGGGGGGAGGCTCTGTGGTGGCTTGTGACAGTGTCAGGGGAACCAACTGTCCTGAGGCCCCTGATGGGCCGTGCTTGTCATCTTGATCCATTTGTGCAGAGCTGCTGTCATCACTGTTGGTCTCTTCTGTGGGGGGACTGAATATGTTTGGTACCTCCTGTCCGGTGACGTTGGGTTGGGGTCCTGCAGGGGTGTAAAGGCATGATTATTGCATCTGTGTGTGCCATTGTGTGCAATGGGTAAGTGACCCTGTACTCCAGTGCTTGTATTCTTGTCTTGGTCCTTGTGTGATATTTGGTTTGGGGTCTGTGTGGGTATCTGTAGTGGACATGCTTTGGTGATGGGAGTCCATGCTTTGGTATTGAATGCAGGGCTTGGTATTGGGATGGGTGGGTTGTGATAGTGGGGCATATGTGAGGTGTTGGAGTGATGGGGGTGAGGGTGGGAGTTTGTGATGGCATGCAGGTGGGGGGATGAGGTAGTAAAGATTTGACTTACCAGAGTCCAGTCCTCCTGCTACTCCTGGGAGGCCCTCAGGATGCAGTATTGCCAAGACCTGCTCCTCCCATGTTGTTAGTTGTGGTGCAGGAGGTGGGGGTCCACCGCCAGTCCTCTGTACAGCAGTCTGGCATCTGGAGACCACGGAACGCACCTTCCCCCATAAGTCGTTCCACCTCTTCCTGATGTCATCCCCAAATCTTGGATGCTGTCCCACTGCGTTGACCCTGTCAACAATTCTGCACCATAGCTCCATCTTCCTTGCAATGTAGGTGTCCTGCACCTGTGATCCGAATAGCTGTGGCTCTAACCGGACGATTTCCTCCACCATGACCCTGAGCTCCTCCTCAGAGAACCTGGGGTGTCGTTGAGGTGCCATGATGTGGTGTGGGTGATGTGTGAGGTGGTGTGTGTTGTGATGTGTGAGGGGATGTGTTGGTGTGTGTTGTTTGACGTGCGTGGATGTTGTATAAGTAATGGTGTTGTGTGTCTGTGGATGCTGGTGTTGTTTATGATGGTGTCTCTCTCTGGCATGGTTTCAGAAATCTGGTAATAAGCGTTTGTGGGTGATGTGGGTGTGTGCTTTATATTGGATTGGGTGTGTGGGTGTGGTGTGTGTATGTGTGTCAGATGTGTGTATTTTGAATTGTCCAATGTGGTTGTGTTTTGTAAATGTGTGCGTATTTTGAGCGCGGCTTTGTGTACCGCCAATGGAATACCGCGTTTGAAAGACCGCTGCGTGGATTCATGGGTCATGATAGTATGGGTGTATTCTTGTTGGTGTGACGTTGGAGGTTTTGTTATCACCAGTTTATCACTGATCTTTGGTGTGGCGGACTTGTATGGATGTCTGGATTATGGCTGATTCCGAGCTGTGGGTCGTAATAGCTGTAGCGGAATTCCGCAGCCGCAGCAGTATGTTGGCGGTCTTCTGCACGCCGGTAAGCGGCATTTACCGCCAGGGTTGTAATGAGGGCCTAAGTCTTTTCGGTAGATGTCCCCTACTGGACCTACGGCTAAAATTGGTTTGACATTTGATTCCAAATTCATGTTTTATTGTTTGACCTATGTGTTACACACACATACACAATACTCAAATGGGACTTGTACTCATACAGGGCCATGCACACTAGATGCAGCATACAATCCTATTACAGGTCACGTACTAATGCTAATGGGCATTGCCACACACAGTGCAGATTAAAATATTCAATTTTAACACTAGTTAACCAGTCATGGGAAGCACCTAGCGGAACTTTCTGTGCTGCACAACAAATTGTGGCTTATGCTTTATAAAGGAGACACACCTATTATTCAAAGGCTTGTACAGGCTCAGGTTCAAGAGGTTCCTCAGACACTATCTCTCATCAAGCCCCATGAAAAAAGGGGTGGTATACTGATCTCCAACAGATGTGGTGGAGAAGTGGGGGCTAAAGTATTTGAGATTTCGGGAGAGCTCTGGCACTTAGACGTAGAACATCTACACCCCTAACACATGTTGTAAAACATTTATATTCTGGGTAATAGCTCTACTCTAGACATCAGAAATAAAGATATTGATAGGGGAGACCTCAGCATGGTAATGAGTATTGAAGAATATTGAAGAAGACAGACCATGGCTGTGATTTGGAACCTCAGGTGCCCTAACAGTTGGGGAATAAGACTGGTGGTGGAGGTTGGGGTGCAGACATATGGAGAAAATTGTATCTCACTCTACAGAAAACACTTATTATTCAGCATCCAACAAAACACCCCCCCCATTTGACCTTTTTAATAGGGACACCAGGGGGATATTTATAGTCCCCTAGTGCCATCTTGCGCCACATTAATGTAATTATTTATTGCGTTAATGTGGTCCAACGAGGCCAAAAGTACTGTGCCTTATTTACAGGGTGCATGCATTGCACCACCCTGTAACCATTGACGCTACATTATGCTGTACCAGGCTTAATGTATGCAAAGGGAGAATTCCCTATTAGGGGAGGTGAAAAAATGGCGTAAGGAAATCTTACCGCTTGTAGGTGACTGAGTCTTTCCTACACCGGTTTAGCAACTGTCATTTTACCCCTTCAGGCTTACTAGCAATACCTCATCCAGACACAAGGGGTGAAGATGATTTGTGGCAGAGTAGAGCATGGCACTCTAGTGACTTCGCAAGGAAGTTGCGGTGAACGAGTCATACCCTTTTCTCTTATCAGTAACAATTCTTGTACATATACACAAAGGCAGAAAAGAAGATGCAGGGTGTTCTTCAATAGATTAATTGAAAAGGCTGCAATATACTGTAACAAACCTAACATATTGCAATAAACATTGATAAATGATTAGTACTCAATCGCCTAATCTCTAGCTTATAGCGAGGGCATGGTAGAGTTAGCCCAGTCTGTCCGTTCAGAGTCCATGAGAGGTGCACCCACCCACGTTACCTTGGCACAAGGGTCTGCCCACTGTCTCCTGATCTGGTTGAAGAGACCAGGTAGAGGTTGTGTGCAAAGTAGCATTCAGCATAGATGGAAATTCATGGCCAGAAGTACCCCTTTAACAACACTTGGCCAACGTGATGTTTATATAGGTAAACATGTTTTGTTTTGCAAATTAGGCTTGATGTGAACATGTGTCTAAGAAGTAGATTGTTAACACAGTCTTGTGGTGACAATACCAAGCATTGTGTTGTACTATTCTCATTCTGTTCTTGTCAATCCGAGGGCGAGGAACACAATGGAAAATGTATGCATAACAAAATATAAAACTGTGTTCACTAAATAAGAAGTGATAATGAAAATAAAATAATACAGCTAAAAGCAGAGCATTCGGACATGGAATAAAACGAATAAATGAAAACAGTACAGTGGGCACGGGTAAAAGGGCACATGCCTCACTCCTCAGATAAGCTAAAGTAAATGTGCCCCACATGACTAAAATGGACCCACAACAAAACTATTGTGCTCTAGGGTGGTGATTGACAATGTTGGAGTCCAATTCTCATTGGACTATGCTTCTTCATAAATTTTTTCTAAAGGGGTGGCAGTGGGGAGGAATAGGAGGTTAAGCTGGCATTGAATCCTACAAGCTGGCCTCTGTTTTGTGATTGTCACTGCTGTGTGTGTGATTTAGCATTTTGTTTGTGAAATTCAAATAAAGAAAAGGATCAATAAACGCATCCAGTTTTCCTTCTAGGAAAACGGGCTACATTGAAAAACAAAAACATTGTTTTTTGAAAAGCATTCACTGACATGGTGGTCTAATGACCCCAGCAGGCTACCATCGTTCTGCCTGTAGCCAGTCATAGTGGTTCCCGATTTGCACCCTACCTCATGCATGTTAAAGGGGTACTTTGGATTGCGGCCTACTATAACTGGTGATTTTGTGAATCAACCTATGAATACATAGGTCGGCTCGCAAAATCAGGATTGTTTCAGTAAAAGGCAGTGTGCAATTTGCAATCACTTTTACTAACTCGATTCTTAGTGCATACTGCCTGAAATTGTTAATCTGCATGGGTTTAGGAAGAGTTTTTGATTTGCAAAAATGTTCCAGCTGAATCAAATATTCATCTATATTATCATGATTTTGTATAGGGAGTATAACCAGTAGACTTTCCCCATAGCACTACATTTTGATTCACATTGCTAAGGTTCATCAAATAAATATGTGACAGACACACATCCAAAGGATAGAAGAAGTTGATTGACTTCTACATGCCAATGAGGCCTGAAGCGATATTTGTCTCTGTTTCTCTAACAATTATGTAGCTTTGAGATTGGCATCTTTTCTCTGCCTCTTGAATTTGAGTTGCTGACTATGCTAACCCTAAACATTACTATTGCTAATTCTATTCTATTATGTTCTTTCTTTTAGTGACAGGAAAGTATGCTTGCGTCCAGTAATGCCAATAAAAAAGCAACTTGTAAGCAAAGCTAAAATTCAAAAGACTTTATCGTCGTCCTTGAAGAAGCAATTACACGGGGGTGAGTTTTAATAAATATAAATGCAATACAACGAGTTTTATTTCTGCATCCGTGCTTTTAAGTAGTCATACCACTCTTGCCTTAGACCACATTTAGTTGAGGACTTTAAGAAAGAAGAACCAAAAGTCTAGACATTGTTCTGGATGATTTCTCTCAAGCGATCCAGAATTTCTACTATGCATAGATTGTTCTGACCAGCGGTCCTCGATGGACCCAGGTGCTGTGTGACTCTAGATTGTGTCTCCTGGATAGTTCCATCCAACTCAGTAATCTGGCCTTCACTAGTCTGAACATCTAACTACTTTGCAGAGGTCATAGAATAGTAATGATTCAACACCCTGATTCTCAATTTTGCCCTCCAAGAATGAATGTTGTTGACGGCCTCCAAAATCATGTATGTGGACTTATTGTTTTATGTATTTTATTTATAGTGTTTTATAAAGCGCAAACATGACCATCAGAGTATTAGAACACTGTCCAAAGAGTGAGTTTGAATGAGGATTGTGGTACAGTAAGGCATCAGTCTCTTAAGAAAAAATGCACATAGGAGCCAAAAAACGGATTACAAAAATAGTAGGATACAGTATAAAATGGGTACAGAATAGTAGGATGCAATATCACATTATGAGACAATGTTCATAGGAATCGAAGCACGGGATGGCAAGAATAGCAGGGTACAATATACAAAGGGGCAAATTTACAAGCCCCTAGTGCCTCTTAGCGTCGCCTTAGCATCATTTTTTTTATGCTACGGTGGCGCTAAGTAGGCCATACACCTGTGCCATAATTACAAAGTGGCGTAATGCTTCCATTGTGCCACTTTGTAACCCCTGCACCACATTATGCCTGCACCAGGCAAGGGGGCGGCCTGGTGCAGGTGGGTGGCCGTTCCCACGCAGGGAGGCCCGAAAAAGATTTCACTGCAACATTTTTTCTGTCATTTTTAATACCTGCCCAAGGCAGGCGTTAAAGTGACGCTCCTGTATTATCCTATGGGCCTCCCTGTGGTAGGCTGCCCTAGCGCCAAAATTTTTGGCACTAGTGCAGCAAAGCGTAATAACAACAGCACCAAAAATGTTGATGCTGTTTTGGTAATGACTGCTAAGGTGTGCTGTGTTGTAAATACATTGCCACCATGGTGTTGTTAGGGGGCGCAGGGGGCACCAAGAAAAGTGGCACATCAGGACAGATGCGCCCCTTTCTTGTAAATATGCTGCAAAGTTGTAACTTCTTTCTTGAAGAGTTTGCAGGAGGTGATAGCCCTCTTTGAGGAAGGTAGTGAGTTCCGTATTTTGGGGCCGATCTGGTGAAAGTGAGTTTTCTTGTTTTTGAATCTGGATGGTTCCAGAATGAGGGATTTCAAACTTCTAGAATCCCTTCAGCTTCCTAAAATCTTGATTCTATTGGCCAAGTATTTGGGAGCAGAATTGTGTTTGGTTCAAGCATGCCACCTTCAGTTGGATCTTAGCTTCAACTGGAAGCCAGTTGAGGGTTCTTAGAGATGGGGAGATGTGATCAAAACAACACGTACCTGTTAGAAGTCTTGCTGCTGCATTAATTGTCATTTTTATTGGGACCAGGCTGGTTTTACATAGGCCTATGAGTGTGGCATTCCCATCGACCAGTCTTGTGGGCAATAGGGATTGAAACGCCATTTTGAGGTCTTGTACCAGTAGGTAGGGTTTTCGTTTTCTTACTTCTCTTTTAGTTATCTTAGGAGGTGCAGATGTAGATTGTGCTTCTGGTAGCTGCTTGTATGTGATTTTAGATGGTTAGATTGGAGTCTAGAGTGATGCTTAATGATTTTACCGAGTCACAGATGGTTGGGGTGCAGTTAGATGATTTGAGGTTTAGGGACCATGGTTGAGGTTGTTGGGATTTAATGGGTGGGGAGAAAATGATGAATTCAGTTTCAGCTGATTTAGTTTTAGGTGGTTGAGTGCCAACCAGTTCTGTGTTTTCATCGAGGTGTCATCCAATCTCAGAATATCCTCTTGAGAGGAGAGCTTGAGGTAGAGTTGAGTGTCATCTCCATACATGTGATACAAGATTTTTGATTGTTTGGGGATTTCAGAGAGTGGTTCCATATATAGATTGAAGAGCATTGGTGAAAGTGTAGATCCCTTTGGGACCGCCCCTGTTGATGTCCGGTGTCTAGAGTGTTGCCAATTTTCATTCTTTGCTGACGTTTCTGCAGAAAGGAGGGGAACCAATTTAGGGTGGTCCCAGTCTATCTTCAAGGGTTTCCTTGAGGCATTTGTGAGAGACCATGTCAAACGCCGCTAATAAATCCAGAAGTATTACTAAACAGGATTTATTTTTGTCTAGTGATGTTTGAATATCATCTAGGATCTTAGAATGGTGACCTCAGTGTTGTGTTCAGGCCAGAAACCTGATTGGTGCCTGTCTAAAAGGTCAATATTCTTGATGGTATAATATTCTGTGTCTTCTCAGCTGTTCAAGCTGGGCGATGTTTGGGTTCTTCCTCCGCAGTCGTTCCAGATGTCTTAGTTGTTGTCTTTCGTTGTTTATGTTTTGGTAAACCGTGTTAGGTTTCTACTTTAGCCTTTTATGACATAGTGGGACGGCCTTCTGAACAATGCTGGTCACACTGTTGCAATAGAGAAGTGTCAATTCTTTAGTTTAATTCTGTTTACACAACTTTAATCCCTGACACAAGTTTTTTCTCTTCACATTTGACCCTTGATTTTACTTTCTTGTGTGGATATTTGGAAAAGGATTTGATGGTGGTCTGACCAGTCTGTTGGAGTGATGTCTATCATGTTTACTGTTCCCAGTTTAGCGTTGATGAGGTCAAGTGTGTTGGTTCCTTGTATGCTTGAATCATTTGAGGTCCTGAAACAGAGTGCTGCCACTGTTGGGGTCTTTGTCATTGTTCCAATGCAGGTTGAAATTAATAATATTGTATTAGAGAGAGGTGGCATAGAGAGTTATCGTTTCCATACGTTGCTCCAGGAAGACTGTGTTGTTGCCAGGAGGGTCATATAAGAGGAATGTTTTGGCTGTTTGCTTATTTTTTAGTTTGATTTCAACTCCGTTGAGCTCAAACAATTGTGTGTCTTCAAGCAAGAGTGAGTTACGGTTATGGAGTTTCTGTAAATTATAGTGAGACCTCTGCCCTGCTTCAAAGTACGATCCAGACATAAGATGGCAAAATCTGGGACACTGAAAAGGTCCAGTATTGGGGCTGTCATTGGGTTAGCCAGGATTCAGTTAGGAATAGAATGACTAGATCATGTGCCAGGATCACGTCCGCTATCTCGGTTGTGTGTTTTGCAGCTGATCTGAAGTTGTCCAGCATGCATGTTAGGTCAGTCACTGTTTTTTGAGTCATTGTAGCAGGCATTTTTTGAATTGCAATCGGGATCAGGTTGTTGTGATTGACTTGTAGAGGGTTGTGTATCAGATTTTTGTAGTGAAATATCCTTACAGTCAGGCTGTTGGATGAAATGTTGGGGGAGGCATTATGGGGGTCATTATGACCCCGGCTGTGATTGTTAATGTAGCAGTATGACCGTCAACAGGCTGGCAGAACACATGCCACATTATGAGAATGGCGGGTTGGCTGCATTAACAGTAAGTTAGGAAAGTAGATCTGACTTTCATAAATAAACCAAGACTAAAATGACAAAAATCCAGTAAGAAGAACAGGAGATATTGAATTTCAAAGTGTTTAGGTTAAATAGCAGTAAAAAGTGTGAAGAGCCAACTTTGTATATCTTGTTGCGCTGGACTAAATCAAACTTAAAGGTTAAGAATAATCGTAATGGACCGGCTAGCTACAGGGACCCAGTTAGGTCCACTGAACCAAAGTACTGTAAATCCTTGGTTGTGGAGCATTGCTTGAATCCAAGTCGATTCTGATAGGCAGCAAGGCTGTGGTGCGAGGTTCTCTTGCATCAACATTGAGGTTCCTGTTGAAGGGCTTGCGATGCAAAGTCCAGAATCAGGATGCGAGCTGCAGTCAGGATAATGCATTGATTCTGATAAGTGGCGACGCTGTGATGCACACTTTCGGTGTCATCGTCGAGGCTGCCTTCAACAAGAGACGTGAGGAGCTTGCACCTGGAAAAGCAAGACACAGTGGCTGTTTCAAAGAAAATGCGTTGTTCCCAAGATGTAGGGTGCAGCTGCGATGCAAGTGCACGGGTCCAATCTACGGAGCTGTGTTGATGCATTGGTTCTGCTAGGGATTGCACCGTGCAGCAGAGGATGCATCAGTTCCGATGAGTCTACAGAAGGCAATGCACTTTAGGCCCAGTTCCAAGGGTCCAGGCCTGGGGTGGCACTATTTGGCAGAGTAGAATCACAAATTGGAGAGTCTAGGTGCAAGAGCAGGATTGTTGGAAGTCTGTTAAGTCCCTGAGATTTCAGATCAGGAGGCCAGGTGACTTTCCTTTGGAGTCACTATGTGTTCTTGGTTCAAGAGAGATGCAGGTTCAGTCCTTTTTACCCAGCAAGAGGACAGAGTGGCAGTCCTTCAGCAGCACAGCAGTTCTTCTTCCTGGCAGAGTATCCACAAGTCCAGAAGAGCACTGAATTGGTGGTGTCTGAGGCCTGCTACTTATACCCAGTGGTGCCTTTGAAGTGAGGGAGACTTCCTGATCTTCCTGCCCTGGCTCCAGACTCACCACAGGGGGGTATGCAGCCCTTTGTGTGAGTGGAGGACACAGCCTATTCTGGTTCTACTGAGACTGTGCTCTGCTCCTCCCGTCCATCCTGCCAGAGATGACCCATAGAACACACCTAAGCTCACATTGTGTGGCTATCTAGGAGGAACAGACAAATCCCAACTGCCAGCTGCCCCCAGACATGTGATCACAAACAAGCTGGATACAGCAAATGGCTAAAGAAAGAAAATGACAACTTTATAAAAGCTGCATTTTCAGAATTGCAATTTGAAAAGAAACTTCCCCATCAGTTTGGATTTTTAATGGTGATTCTAGAGACAACAGACTTCAAGGGTTTATCTCTTCCCAAATGGAAATTACACTCATAAAAATTTAAATGTAATAAAGTAATGTTATCCTATGGATGAAATAGTCCTTGCAGTAGTGGAAGATGTATTTGAGAGTTTTTCACTACCAGGACATATAAACCTTAACGTGGTTATCCCACCTTTTAAATACATTGTGCAGAACCTAACTTAGGGGTGAGTAATATGGATTGGACCTAGAAGAAGGTTTATTTTGCCGTTTTACATGGCAATGTAAAATTGCACATACAAGCTCTTCAGTGGCAGGTCTGAAACATGATTAAAGGACTATTTACATAGATGGCACAATCAGTGCTGCCGGCCCACCAGTAGCATTCAATTTACAGGCCCTGGGTACATGTAGTATCACCTTACTAGGGACTTCTAAGTAAATTGAATATCCAATTGGGGACAAACCAATATTGCCATGTTGTGGGTGGCGTAATCAGTGCTGCAGGCCAACTTCTAACGTTTAATTTACAGCTATGGGTACATGTAGTTTCACTTTACTAGGGACTTATAAGTAAATAATTTTCCAATTGGGGGTGAACCAGTATTACCATGTTTAGGGGAGAGAGAGCACAAACACTTCAGCACTGGTTAGCAGTATTAAAGTGCACAGTCCTAACACCAGCAAAAACGAGTTCAGAAAAGTGGAGGAGGCAGGCAAAAGTTTGGATAAAAGACCACCCTAAGCCTGTCAGGTATAACATCTCACCACTATAAAACCTCAAAATACTTGGGATAGTTAGGAAACCACATATGTCTTTACTACACCAAACTACCAACAATAGGATGAGAATTCCTAACAATTAGTCCTCCAGTAATTGACAAAAATGATTGGATTTGAAGAAGGCTGTTGCCTACCAAGTTGTCGACTTTGTATTACTTACATTTTGATTTCTTGAAATCCAATGTGGACCTTCAGAAGTCAAAGAAATAGATATAGACTATAGAGTTCCTGAAATTTGAGTGGCTTAGAAAGAGGCGAATGCCAGTAAGCATAACTTTGCTTAAAACCATTAAAGGGATTCAGTATAAAAACAGTGAGCTACTGAATTAAACCCCTTCTTCTTACTCTACATACTTTCCTTGGTTTTGTTGGCCAGTTACTACTTCTTGTTAATTGATAATTTGGAAATCTACATGCCATTCTGCGGCTATCTTATATAGCAAAACAAAGAGCACAGTGATGTGTGGAATGCTTGAATTCATCATATGTCGGTAATAGATAAATAGATAGTAAGATAGGTAATACTTTATTGATTGATTGATTGATTAAAATCATTAAATTTGGGGGTATGAACAGGGAAGAAGCTACATAAATAAATAAATAAAAAGCACATATGTAAAACATCAATTAAGAAAATAAGAAAAGGAGTGACGCGTCAAAACCAAATGTAATTAAAGGGCATTATTAGTGAGCGCGCAGTTCCTCCACAAACTAAAAAGCTCCTCTTTGACCCCCTTCAGTTAATATTTATAGACCAGATTAGACAGGGGATTAGTTAGTGAACCTTTAGAGCACTGACAAGTTAATCATTGTGAGAGTGTGCAATTCAGCATGGAGGCAGTCTTGGGGGCATGCCGAGAGGCAAGTAAAGCAACTGCAGCTTTCATAAATTTTACAAAGTGGGCAGCTAGCTGTGCAGATTCACCTCCCATGCACGATTCTATGAACCCCGGCATGTCTGAACATTTAAAAAGAGCCAGACCACTCGAAGCCAGAATTTTCTGAGCAGGAGCAGCTCATCGCGGATACAGAGTACATGGGTCAGTGGTTCCTCTCCCTTCAAGCAGAGGCAACAAAGGTGGTCATTACAACCCTGGCGGACGGTGTTAAAGCGGCGATAAGACCGCCAACAGGCCGGCAGAAACATTTTTGGAATTATGACCGTGGCGGAAACCGCCAACTAAGACAGCCACTTTAACACTCCAACCACCACGGCGGTACAAACAAACAGCTCGGCGGTCACCGCCAACAGACAGGCGGAGGACAATGTACCGCCCACACTATTATGACAGGCCAATCCGCCACCTTTTCCGGGGCGGATTCACCGCGGATAAAAACATGGTGGAAACAGGCATTTTGAAGGAAAAACGCTCACCTCTACACACTCCACGAGGAACGACAACACCATGGAGCCGGAACTCCATATTCTTCCTGCGCTAGTCTTCCTGCTCCTGTACCAGGAGCACCAACACCGGCGGCGAAGACCACGGTGAGTACTGCACCTACGACATAGGGGAGGGAGGAGGCAAAAAACAGAGACACACACACGCAACACCCCAACCCCCACCCTAGCCCAATACAACACACACACCAATGCATATCCAAACATTACAGTAACACCCCCCAACCCACCCGGAAGAATGCAAAGACAAAAGGAAATGTGTGCAACCATTGTAATATATCAAAAGTCAGTAAGCAAATATATACATATCTACACTATTAACAAAAAATACACCACGATTAGTAGTCCAAGTATGTCACCATTCATAGTCCGTGGACCACTGGGCCCAAAATGCATGGGCGAGGCCCACACAAGATACCCGAACATGACGGAGAGAACACTGTAGGGGCATCAGATAGAAATACAACAGGCACCTCAGGGGGAAGGGAAGGGGGCAACTCAGCCAGATGAGTGCACGACGCCAGATCCACGAGGGGGCTCCATGTGCATTGATGTATCCTGGGGAGTGCAAAGCCACAGTCTCTCAAGTCTTTCGAGTGGGTGGTTTTCCCTCTGCTTTATCCTGGGGAGTGCAAAGCCACAGTCTTTCAAGTCTCTACAGTGGGTGGTTTGCCCACTGTACCATACTGGGGAGTGCAAAGCCACAGTTTCTCAAGTCTCTCCAGTGGGTGGTTTGCCCACTGTACCATCCTGGGGAGTGCAAACCCACAGTCTCACAAGTCTCTCCAGTGGGTGGTTTGCCCACTATACTATCCTGGGGAGTGCAAAGCCACAGTCTCTCAAGTCTCGACAGTGGGTGGTTTGCCCACTGTACCATCCTGAGGAGAACAAAGCCACAGTCTCTCAAGTCTCTCCAGTGGGTGGTTTCCCCACTGTACCATCCTGGGGAGTGCAAAGCGGCAGTCTCGCAAGTCTCTCCAGTGTGTGGTTTGCCCACTGTACCATCCTGGGGAGTGCAAAGCCACAGTCTCTCAAGTCTCTACAGTGGGTGGTTTGCCCACTGTACCATCCTGAGGAGAACAAAGCCACAGTCTCTCAAGTCTCTCCAGTGGGTGGTTTGCCCACTGTACCATCCTGGGGAGTGCAAAGCGGCAGTCTCGCAAGTCTCTCCAGTGTGTGGTTTGCCCACTGCACCATCCTGGGGAGTGCAAAGCCACAGTCTCTCAAGTCTCTACAGTGGGTGGTTTGCCCACTGTACCATCCTGGGGAGTGCAAAGCCACGGTCTCTCAAGTCTCTCCAGTGGGTGGGTTGCCCACTGTACCATCCTGGGGAATGCAAAGCCACAGTCTCTCAAGTCTCTACAGTGGGTGGTTTGCCCACTGTACCTTCCTGGGGAGTACAAAGCCACAGTCTCTCAAGTGTCTACAGTGGGTGGGTTGCCCACTGTACCATCCTGGGGAGTGCAAAGCCACAGTCTCTCAAGTTGATTACAGTCTCCACTGGTTCTGGAGGGGGACTGGTGCCCAGAGTGCTTCATCCTGTGCAGGACAGAGGTAGTGGATGCATGTCTCCACTGGTTCTGGAGGGGGACTGGTGCCCAGAGTGCTTCCTCCTGTGCAGGACAGATGGAGTGGATGCATGTCTCCACTGGTTCTGGAGGGGGACTGGTGCCCAGAGTGCATCACTCACCCCGTGACGGTCCCAGTTGCGCCTCTGCCGCTGCCGCTTATGGCCTAGCAGTGCTTGAGTTGGCGGTTCTTGCCCTGTTCAGCGGTGCTTGACTTGGCGGTCCTTGCCCTGTTCAGCAGTGCTTGAATTGGCGGTCCTTGCCCTGTTCAGCGGTGCTTGCCCTGTTCAGCGGTGCTTGACTTGGCAGTCCCTGCCCTGTTCAGCGGTGGTTGCCCTGTTCAGCAGTGCTTGACTTGGCGGTCCTTGCCCTGTTCAGCAGTGCTTGACTTGGCGGTCCTTGCCCTGTTCAGCGGTGCTTGCCCTGTTCAGCGGTGCTTGACTTGGCGGTCCTTGCCCTGTTCAGCGGTCCGTACCCTGTTCAGCGGTGCTTGACTTGGCGGTCCTTGCCCTGTTCAGCGGTGCTTGCCCTGTTCAGCGGTGCATGACTTGGTGGTCCTTGCCCTGTTCAGCGGTGCTTGACTTGGCGGTCCTTGCCCTGTTCAGCGGTGCTTGCCCTGTTCAGCGGTGCTTGTCTTGGCAGTCCTTGCCCTGTTGAGCGATGCTTGCCCTGTTCAGCGGTGCTTGACTTGGCGTTCCTTGCCCTGTTCAGCAGTGCTTGAATTGCCGGTCCTTGCCCTGTTCAGCGGTGCTTGCCCTTTTCAGCGGTGCTTGACTTGGCAGTCCTTGCCCTGTTCAGCAGTGCTTGCCCTGTTCAGCAGTGCTTGACTTGGCGGTCCTTGCCCTGTTCAGCGGTGCTTGACTTGGCGGTCCTTGCCCTGTTCAGCGGTGCTTGCCCTATTCAGCGGTGCTTGACTTGGCGGTCCTTCATTGCCCAGCTGGGCTGAGGCTGGCGGTCCTTCATTGGTCACATGGGCTGTGGCTGGCGGGGCACTCCTGGGCAGCTCGGCTGTGGCTGGCGGGGCCCTCCTGGGCAGCTGGGCTGTGGCTGGCGGGGCCCTCCTGGGTAGCTGGGCTGTGGCTGACGGGGCCCTCCTGGGCAGCTGGGCTGTGGCTGGTGGGGTCCTCCTGGACAGCGACGATGGGGCTGGCGGTGGCGCCCTGGGCAGTGATGATGGGGCTGGCGGGCCCTCCTGGGCAGCAACGATGGGGCTGGCGGTGGCTGCCTGGCCAGCGGGGATGATGTTGGTCTTCTCCGCCGTGCTGCTCCTCCCAGACTTTGCAGCTTTCTTCTGCCCCTTCCCTACCTTGGGAGGAGTCACAGCTGACTCCACACTCCCCCCGGGACCCCTGTGAGCGGCTTGGATGGCTGGAGTATTCCCCCTCTCCCGCCGGGCACTGGCCAACTTCTGGTGCTTCACGGGGGGGACTGGCTGTGCTCTGGCTCCGTGATACACTGGCTGGCCTGGTAGCCGGTGCACTCCACATACCTGTGACAACAGGCACCACTGGTCCCATAGCTTTTGTGGCTGAGGTGCTAGTACGGGACCTATGAGTTGGATGGGGGGTGGTGGGAAATAGGTTAAGGGTGGACAGGAAAAGTTGTTTGGAGACACTGGGACGGGTAGCTGGAGGGGGTTTGGGAGTGGAGGAAGAGGTGGTGGTTGTAGGATGTGTAACTTTTGTGGCTTTGGGTGCAGGTGCATGCGCTGGAGGCTATCGTGAGGTGGATGGCTGTTGGGTGGGTGTGTGCCTGCGTTTGTGTATCTTGGGAGGGGGCGTCACAGACACTGGGAGAGGACACAGGGGACGTGTGAATGGTAGTGGGGGTGGTGACTGCACGTGAGCGGGGTGTGCTGGTGGGTGTGCTGGTGCGGGACGTAGTGGCTGTAGTGGTTGTGCATGCAGGTGTGAGTGTAGACGAGACTGGGAGGGAGGAGGGAGACGAGGAGGAGGGGGACACAGTGGAGGCAGTGGATGTTGGTGAGTCGGCATGTGTGTAATGCTTGCGTGAGTGCCTGTGGGATGTGTGGTGCTTATGTTTGCCTGAGCTTCCCTTGTGTGGTGAGGTGTGTGCAGGCTGGTTTGATGGTGTGCTTGGGATAGGCAGAGGTACAGGGGATTGGGTCTGGGTGGAGGAAGTTGGAGGGGGGAGGCTAGACACAGGGACAATGTCTGCCATCAGTTCTGAGGCCAGAGTTTGAAATGTTCGATAAAGGGCAGCCTGACCAGAATGAATGCCCTCCAGGAATGCATTTGTGTGTTGCAACTCCCTTTCTACACCCTGGATGGCATTCAAAATGGTATACTGCCCAATAGTGAGGCACCTGAGGAGCTCAATGAACTCCTCACTGAGGGCAGCAGAGGTGACAGGGGCAGGGGCTGAGGTGCCTGGGGTGAAGGTGATGCCCACCCTCCTGGATGAGCGGGCACGGGCGAAGGCTGAGGGGCTGCTGGGAGGGCAGTGCTGGTAGGGAGGGTGGCAGCTGTACCTGTAGTAGTGGGGGGCACAGATGTTGCCGCCACCACAAGGGAGATCCCATCGGAGGACAAGTCCGTGTCGCTGGTTTCAGCTCCTGTCACTGCCGTGGAGCTCCCCTCGTACTCCATCCCACTGGTGTATTCAGAGTCCGAAGTGTGGCCCTCCATGGCCATGTGGGACGCAGCTCCCTCGTACTCTGGTGCCACTGCTCCTCCGCCTGATGATGCTAATGCACACAAGAACAGGGAGACCACAAAAAAGGGGGGGGGACAGAAGAAAGACAGGTTGAGTGGATGGCTTACCGCTACCATTGGCGGACAAGACAGACACAGCAGCCCCCTGCACTACGTTGCGCTGTTGAGCTCTACAGTGCAATTCCTGGGAAATGGCCCCCAAAGGCTATGGACGACATCTGCACACATAGATGACACAGGTGCATGAATACCTGTACTTGGTACTTGGCACTCTACAGAGGTGGGGTGGGGGCCACAGGGCCATGCCTTACGAAGGGGCCTAGCCTATGGAACTCGCCCTGGCCTAGGGAAACCCAGAGCCCTCCTCCCCCTCCCAGACCCCTCCACTGCGAGCAAAGTCAGCTGAATGAGAGTGTACTCACCCCCTTGTGTCTGCTGTGATGCCCTCAAGCGCCCATCCAACTCCGGGTAGGCCACCGCCAGGATACGGAACATCAGGGGGGTCAAGGTTCGACGGGCACCCCTCCCACGTTGGGAGGCCATCCCCAGCTGAGCCACCACCGTCTTCTTGCTCCAGCACCGAATGTCCTCCCATCTCTTCCGGCAGTGGGTGCTCCGTCTGTGGTGGAACCCCAGGGTCCGGACGTCCTTGGTGATGGCACGCCAAATATCCTTCTTCTGCTGGGTGCTGACCTACATGAAATGTACAGGGGAAGAAGAGAAGTCATTACCAACTGCGCCGTTAAAGTGAGTGGCCCCCATCCCTACCCTTGCCATGTGGCACATGCACACACCGTCTTTCATGCACTCAGAACTCTGCCCCCCTCCTTCTTACAACCAGCCCTCTCCACACAGGCATAGCCCATACAACATGCCCCCTGTGTACTTACATGTTGGTCTGGAGGACCGTAGAGTAGCGTGTACTGGGGGAGGACCCCTTCGACAAGCTTCTCCAATTCCTCCGATGTGAAGGCAGGGGCCCTTTCCCCAGACGCACGAGCCATTGTCTCTTCCAGACCGAGGTCACAGCAGTACTTGCAGTGCAGGTCCTCTCCTGTCGAAGATCAGGTATCGAGTGATTCAACAGCTAGAAAATGGCTGTCACGTCCGCGGCGGTCACATCCGCTGCGGTGCGTACCATCATCGCCAGCGTACATCGTCATTGGCTCCTGGGACCTGTAGGGTCCAATGTTAACCAATGCAGAATTGCGCTGCAGTCTTCGAACCCCTACCGCGACGGTGTACAACGCCAGTGCAGTTACCTCACATCCCATTGTCCCACTTTACAGGTCAGGCAGCCACCATTTCAGGGGCCCACATAGCCTAATTACCAACTGAAGGAGGCTGGACTGGCTTGTAGTGGGTACCAAGAGGTACTTACACCTTGCACCAGGCCCAGGTATCCCTTATTAGTGTAGAGGGGTGTCTAGCAGCTTAGGCTGATAGAAAAGGTAGCTTAGCAGAGCAGTTTAGGCTGAACTTGGAGACAAGTGAAGCTCCTACAGTACCACTAGTGTCATATGCACAATAACATAAGAAAACACAATACACAGATATACTAAAAATAAAGGTACTTTATTTTTATGACAATATGCCAAAGTATCTCAGTGAGTACCCTCAGTATGAGGATAGCAAATATACACAAGATATATTTACACAATACCAAAATATGCAGTAATAGCAATAGAAAACAGTGCAAACAATGTGTAGTCGCAATAGAATGCAATGGGGGCACATAGGGATAGGGGCAACACAAACCATATACTCTAGAAGTGGAATGAGAACCACGAATGGACCCCAAACCTATGTGACCTTGTAGAGGGTCGCTGGGACTGTAAGAAAACAGTGAGGGTTAGAAAAATAGCCCACCCCAAGACCCTGAAAAGTGGGTGCAAAGTGCACCTAAGCTCCCCAAAGAGCACAGAAGTCGTGATAGGGGAATTCTGCAAGGAAGACCAACACCAGCAATGCAACAACGATGGATTTCCAGACGAGAGTACCTGTGGAACAAGGGGACCAAGTCCAAGAGTCACGATCAAGTCGGGAGTGGGCAGATGCCCAGGAAATGCCAGCTGTGGGTGCAAAGAAGCTGCCACTGGATGGTAGAAGCTGTGGATTATGCAAGAACGACAAGGGCTAGAAACTTCCCCTCTAGAGGATGAATGTCCAACGTCGTGAAGAGTCGTGCAGAGGTATTTCCATGCATAAAGACCGCAAACAAGCCTTGCTAGCTGCAAGGGTCGCGGTTAGGGTTTTTGGATGCTGCTGTGGCCCAGGAGGGGCCAGGATGTCGCCAATTGCGAGAGGGGACAGTGGGGATGCCCAGTAAGACAAGGAGTCCTCTCAGAAGCAAGCAGCACCCACAGAAGTGCCAGAACAGGCACTACGAAGTGGAGTGAACCGGAGCTCACCCGAAGTCACAAAAGAGGGTTCCACGATGCCAGAGGACAACTCAGGAGGTCGTGCACTGCAGGTTAGAGTGCCGGGGACCCAGGCTTGGCTGTGCACAAAGGAAATCCTGGAAGAGTGCACAGGAGCCGGAGTAGCTGCAAAACACGCGGTTCCCAGCAATGCAGTCTAGCGTGGGAAGGCAAGGACTTACCTCCACCATACTTGGACTGAAGAGTCACTGGACTGTGGGAGTCACTTGGACAGAGTTGCTGAGTTCAAGGGACCTCGCTCGTCGTGCTGAGAGGAGACCTAGAGGACCGGTGATGCAGTTCTTTGGTGCCTGCGGTTGCAGGGGGGAAGATTCCGTCGACCCACGGGAGATTTCTTCGGAGCTTCTAGTGCAGAGAGGAGGCAGACTACCCCCACAGCATGCACCACCAGGAAAACAGTCAAGAAGGCGGCAGAATCAGCGTTACAAGGTCGCAGTAGTCGTCTTTGCTACTTTGTTGCAGTTTTGCAGGCTACCAGCACGGTCAGCAGTCAATTCCTTGGCAGAAGGTGAAGAGAGAGATGCAGAGGAACTCTGATGAGCTCTTGCATTCGTTATCTAAGGAATTCCCCAAAGCAGAGACCCTAAATAGCCAGAAAAGGAGGTTTGGCTACTTAGGAGAGAGGATAGGCTAGCAACACCTGAAGGAGCCTATCAGAAGGAGTCTCTGACGTCACCTGCTGGCACTGGCCACTCAGAGCAGTCCAGTGTGCCAGCAGCACCTCTGTTTCCAAGATGGCAGAGGTCTGGAGCACACTGGAGGAGCTCTGGGCACCTCCCAGGGGAGGTGCAGGTCAGGGGAGTGTTCACTCCCCTTTCCTTTGTCCAGTTTTGCGCCAGAGCAGGGCTGAGGGATCCCTGAACCGGTGCAGACTGGCTTATGCAGAGATGGGCACCATCTGTGCCCATCAAAGCATTTCCAGAGGCTGGGGGAGGGTACTCCTCCCAAGCCCTAACACCTTTTTCCAAAGGGAGAGGGTGGAACACCCTCTCTCTGAGGAAGTCCTTTGTTCTGCCTTCCTGGGCAAAGCCTGGCTGGACCCCAGGAGGGCAGAAACCTGTCTGAGGGGTTGGCAGCAGCAGCAGCTGCAGTGAAACCCCGGGAAAGGCAGTTTGGCAGTACCCGGGTCTGTGCTAGAGACTCGGGGGATCATGGAATTGTCTCCCTAATGCCAGAATGGCATTGGGGTGACAATTCCATGATCTTAGACATGTTACATGGCCATGTTCGGAGTTACCATTGTGACGCTATACATATGTCGTGACATATGTATAGTGCACGCGTGTAATGGTGTCCCCGCACTCACAAAGTCCCGGGAATTTGCCCTGAACAATGTGGGAGCACCTTGGCTAGTGCCAGGGTGCCCACACACTAAGAAACTTAGCACCCAACCTTTGCCAGGTAAAGGTTAGACATATAGATGACTTATAAGTTACTTAAGTGCAGTGGTAAATGGCTGTGAAATAACGTGGACGTTATTTCACTCAGGCTGCACTGGCAGGCCTGTGTAAGAATTGTCAGATCTCCCTATGGGTGGCACAAGAAATGCTGCAGCCCATAGGGATTTCCTGGAGCCCCAATACCCTGGGTACCTCAGTAGCATTTACTAGGGAATTATAAGGGTGTTCCAGTATGCCAATGTAAATTGGTGAAATTGGTCACTAGCCTGTTAGTGACAATTTGGAAAGAAATGAGAGAGCATAACCACTGAGGTTCTGAATAGCAGAGCCTCAGTGAGACAGTTAGTCATAACACAGGTAACACATACAGGGCACACTTATGAGCACTGGGTCCCTGGCTGGCAGGGTCCCAGTGACACATACAACTAAAACAACACATATACAGTGAAATATGGGGGTAACATGCCAGGCAAGATGGTACTTTCCTACACCAACTGCGTCACACATACCTAGGCCTACTCTCAACACACATACAGGCCAGATTTTGTGTATGAATCGTGTTCTGTGTAGACTGTGGGTACATACCTCTGACTTGTTTGACTCTCTGGTCGCTGTTGTCCTTCATAGGCACCGTCCGCTGGGACATGTGAGGAGATTGCGGAATCCTCCGGTGTACCGACCGCTGGTGGACCTGTCAACAATGGAGGAAAGAAATCTGATAATCACCTACAGGTTTGACTGTGCCACAATCCAGGAACTGTGTACACAGTTGGAGCCAGACCTGAGGTCAGCAATCCGCCATCCCACAGGAATCCCCCCTCAAGTGCAGGTGCTATCAGTGCTCCATTTCCTTGCAAGTGGATCTTTTCAAACAACTGTGGCCATGGCATCAGGGATGTCCCAGCCTATGTTTTCCAACATATTGTCCAGAGTGTTGTCTGCCCTGCTGAAACACATGCGGAGCTACATCGTTTTCCCTCAGGTGGAGGACTTGCCTACAGTGAAAGGTGACTTCTATGCCCTTGGACATATCCCCAACATTATAGGTGCCATTGATGGGACCGATGTGGCTTTGCCTCCCCCCACAGGAGTGAACAGGTGTACAGGAACCTTAAGAGTTATCATTCGATGAATGTACAGATGGTCTGTTTGGCCGACCAGTACATCTCCCATGTGAATGCCATGTTCCCTGGCTCAGTGCATGACGCCCACATCATGCGGAATAGCAGCATCCCTTATGTGATGGGTCAACTCCAGAGGCACCGTTTGTGGCTATTAGGTGACTCTGGTTTCCCCAACCTGTCATGGCTACTGACCCCACTGAGGAATCCCAGGACAAGGGCAGAGGAACGCTACAATGAGGCCCATGGGCGTACTAGGATGGTGATCGAGCGGACCTTCGGCCTCCTGAAGGCTAGGTTCCGTTGCCTCCATATGACAGGTGGATCCCTATTCTACTCACCAAAGAAGGTGTGCCAGATCATCGTGGCCTGCTGTATGCTTCATAACTTGGCTTTGCGACAACAGGTGCCTTTTCTGCAGGAGGATGGTCCATATGGCGGTGTTGTGGCAGCTGTGGAGCCTGTGGACAGTGATGAGGAGGAAGCAGAGGAAGAAGACATTGACAACAGGGTCTCAGTCATCCAGCAATATTCCAGTGAAACACAGGTGAGAATACATTCCTGCCTACTACAAGTACTTTTACACTTCTACCTCTATCCTGTCTGTCGATTTAACCCAGTGTATGGTCACTGAGTTGTCACTTTCCCTTACAGTTTCACAGGTGTGGGTCCCAACGTGTGTCATCTGCTTAGATTCCTCAGGAACTAGAGCTATGTGACATAGGTATGTTGACATTATTATTTCCTGAATATTTTGTCACTGTAATTGCAAATACACTATTTCAAAATCACAGACAGACTAGTATGCTAGCATAGCACTTTCCTCCAGTGTGGAGAATTACAGTCAATTGATAGTTCCCTGCGCACAATCGCGATCCTTTCTTGTGGAGAGGGACCAGGAGTGAGCCCCTCCATGTTTCAAGAATGGTTGCTCCCATTAGATACTCCTGGAATAAATAAACAATCACTGAGGCCCAGGATGCCACTTGGAGGAAGAGCGCCACCTGCTCACATTGACTTGATGGCTGATACTACTTGTTCCAGGCGTATTGATTGCGTATCTGAAGGGTCAGGGCCAGGCCACACCACAAGCCATTTAGGGCCCTTCACTGGTGACATGAGCAGGCTATGGTCCCCCAGGAAATCCACATGAAGATCTTTGATATAGCATTTCCATTGCCCAGGTTCAATGTTTTTAATGGTCGCCTCGCAATTTGAGTTGGAACATTTGTTGATCTATAGCCAGAATTTACTCTGATGCCTGAATTTGATTATTTCATTCAAATCAACCCATCTCTGACCTTCCTCTTCCCTCTTTTGGACATAGAGTTCTTTCCTATATTTTAGGCGTATTATGGTGACCTGGGTTTGCAGCTGTTTATTTGTCCCCTTGACTCTACTGAACTTCCTCAGGGATTTATTTAGGCTTCATTTTAAGATCGCAATTTGATGTTTTGTATTAGCTGCAGAGCTGGTGTGTGCTGAAATCTTGCCTGCTGAATTCTAGCCTTTCCAAGTTGCCTAGATGTTTCCTGATCGGTCAAGGTCTCCCAGAGGTTTGCTGTAGTGGATTCACTGCTTGCTTGTGGGTACATGTCAAGAAAATGGTTCACAATTGCCCCTTTCCAATCATCATTTGCGAGAGACCACTTTATTTTCCTAATGGGTTCAAGCTCTTCTTGGTTGCCAAATGGTCTTATTTTAGGGTGGGTGGACAATGGAGCTCGGATTTCGCAGGCAAATATTGCTTAATCGCTGGCCAAGGACTGGGTGAAATCCAACTTGGATATGCACTGGAAATAGACCAGAGACACCCAGATGTAATTGATGGTAGCCATCCTGAAGCAGGAGGTGTGTGTGTAGGCTGCAGGTGAATCTGTGCTGAATCTCCCATTTAATGAGCTCAGGCCCAGCTGGTTTAGAAAGGAAGCTAGGACACTTGGACCTTGCTCTACTTTTCAGACCTTTATAATTGCTTGGGCCACACATTAAAGTCAACCACCATAACCCACTTATCATCTGAGTGTAAAGCTGATAGGTCTTTGAGAGTTGGGAACAGTGAGACCATATTTGGCGCCCTTCTTGTTTTTGCAGAATGGAGATAGATGCACCCCAGGATGAGGGTGAGCCCGGGCTTTACATTGCACAGTTGCAAACACGACAACACCCACACTAGACGGCCAAAAGGCAAAAGGACTGGTTGATATATCCTAGCAAAGGGGGGCAGAGTAACCCTGAGTATCACCCAGTACTACTTTAGATAGCGACCTGACTCCAGCAGTAGGCGTCGTCCCCAGGTCCATGCTTGGAATGAGGGTCACAGCAGTCAGGTGCAGGAATGACATTAGAGGACACTTATGCCCTTATTATGAAATTGGCAGTAAGTGCCGCTTACCGCCATGCTGACTGCCGCCAACATACTGCGGCGGTATACCGATACACGTATTATGACCCACACATAGAAATCCGCCACTATACAGACACACACAAGTCTGCCACACCAAAGGTCAGTGATAAAATAGCGGTATCAAAACCCACACTGTTACACCAACAGAAATACACCCAAAGCATTATGACCCATGAATCACCGCAGCGGACATTCAACCGTGGTAAACCATTGGCAGTACAAACCACTGCGCTCAAAATACACACACACATACAAAACAACACCACATTGGTCAATACAAACTACACACACCTGCCACACATACACACACCACACCCACACCAATATAAAACACACACCCATATTACCCACAACCCTTTACCACTACAAGCAATTTACAACAGAGAGAGAGAGAGACACACCAGGAGCACCCACAGAACCAGAGCCACAGAACACCATCACCCATTCACCATCCACTCACCTCACAGCACACACCCCAGCACATCACCCCACACACCCTCATAAACTACACCCATGGCACCACAAACACACCCCAGATTCTCTGAGGGGGAGCTAAGGGTCATGGTGGAGGAAATCATCCGGGTAGAGCCACAGCTATCGGCATCACAGGTGCAACAGACATCCATTTCTAGGAAGATGGAGCTATGACAGAGAGTCATGGACAGGGTCAATGCCGTGGGACAGCACCCAAGAACCAGGGATGCCATCAGGAAGAGGGGGATCTACCTTCGGGGGAAGGTGTGTCCTGTGTTTGCAAGACACCAGATAGCAGTACAGAGGAATGGCGGTGGACCCCCACCTCCTTCCCCACAACTAACAACATGGTAGGAGCAAGTATTGGCAATAATGCATCCTGAGGGCCTGGCAGGAGTAGCAGGAGTACTGGACTCTGGTAAGACAAATCCTAACTACTTTTACCCCCCTACCTGCATGCCATCACATACCCCACTCCTACCCTCACCACCATCACCCCAACACCTCACATACTCCCCACCATCACAACCGACCCCTCTCAGTACCCAGCACTGCATGCAACAACAATGCATGCACACCACTCACAGCCCTGCATGGACACCCATCACCACAGCATGCACAGTGGTGACAATCACTTAGCCAACCAAATTACAACTCACACAAGCCAAAGCTGCCTTGGTAATAACAACCACAGAGGGAAACACACCCATGCACAAGATGTCACAGGCAGTAACAATACCACTGCATTTACATACCCACAGAATCCCCACACAACGTCACCGGAGTCCAGTCCCCTCCCGAAGAGGCCCACAGTGATGACAGCACCTCTGCACGCCTGGACATGTCAGGGACCTCTGGACAGTCGGTTACCCAGGCACAGTCCCATCCCACCACAGAGCCTCCCCCCACAGGAAACACCAGCACAGCACCCACCCAGTGGGCCCATACCACTGTCCCCATGACACGTCAATCAGCAGTGTGTCCACCACTACAGGGACCCCAGGCAACCCCACAAACACAGGACAATCGGGGATCTGGGGTCAGTGGCAGTGGGTACACGGTTCAGGGGACAGAGGCACAGGACAACAGGGAAGCTGGGAGGACTGCTGTGCGACAGGGGGAGGACAGGCCCAGGGAACTGACTCTCCGAAAGGCACTCACCAACATCCTGGGAGCATACCACCATTCCCAGGAGACCATGGGCCAGATACTGGCCAAGTTGCAGGAGACCCAGCGGCTGCAGGAGGGACAGTACCTGGGTATCAGGAAGAACCTGAAGGACATCCACACCACCCTGGTCACCATTGCAGGGGTGCTAGAAGACATGGCCAATGCCATGAGGGAGACAGTGGCACACCAACGGGCCCCTGACACTAGTCACACCAATGAACAGCCTTTCACCTCTGCTGCCGCTAGTGGACAGGAGGCCCCACCACAGGAACAACAGGCCACCAGCACCCCACCCCCTGCAGAAGGAGAACTACCCGGCAAACAGTCCCTGTGATCCAGGCAGAAGTCAGAGAACATTGCCAAGACCCCCACCAGGAAATAAGACTCCCATGATTGTCACCCTTGTGTCCCACTCTGTCACCCTGTCCACCTTGAACTGACATCGCTCCCCTTCCCATGCTTCCTTGGACAATGCACCTGTGATACCAATAGACTGGACGCTATCTTGGACTTTCCTCCGTCATCACTCAAGCACATTGCACATCCCCATTTACTTCTCAGCACTGAAATAAACACCCTTGGAAAAAACAAGTATGGAGTATGTCAAATGATTTAAGGATGTAGTTGTTTAACAATCAATATACATTGCAAATAGACTGTACAGTGATGTATACATAGTTATGGCCTGTAATGTGCTGCAGTCAATACACCAGGAGCCACAGGAGGGCACAAATATCTGCAAATAGACATGTTAAAGGGTGCAATAACTGGCCTTTGTAGTGGGAACAGCAGCCAGCCAGAGAAGATTCACTTCACAAAACAGCAATGGAAGGTGAGATTACAGTGTCTTACCTGTGGGTCACTGCAAGTACTGTTGTATTATAGTTGTTCTGTTGTCCACATCCACTTTCTCTGCCTCCTCTTCGTCACTGTCCACAGGCTCTACCGCTGCCACATGACGATCTCCAGCCTCATCCTCCTGCAGAAAAGGCACCTGGCGTCTCAAGACCAGGTTGTGCAACCTGCAACATGCAACATGCAACATGCAACGATGATCTGGCAGACCTTCTTGGGTGAGTAGCACAGTGATCCACCTGTCATATGGAGGCACCTGAACCTGGCCTTCAGGAGGCCAAAGTTGCGCTCAATGATTCTCCGTGTTGGCCCATATGCCTCATTGTAACGTTCCTCTTCCCTTGCCCTGGTATTCCTCACTGGGGTCAGTAGCCATGAGAGTTTGGGGTAACCATAGTCACCTGCAAATATCGAGGGATACCTGTTAGCCAGACACCCTTAGGGCCAACCCTACACCCATATATCAAAAGACACTGGTTGGGGAACATGGGCTCACTTATTAGCCACACCCTCTGCCTCTGGAGTTGAGCCATCACATATGGAATGCTGCTAATCCTCAGGATAAAAGCATCATGCACAGACCCAGGATACTTTGCATTCACATGGGAGATGTACTGGTCCGCCAGGCACACTATCTGCACATTCATAGAGTGAAAGTTCTTTCGATTACTGAACACCTGTTCATTTCTCCAGGGGGGGGGGAGCCAATATGTGTACCATCAATATCACCAATGATGTCAATATCACCAATGATGTTGGGGATATGTCCCAGTGCACAGAAGTCAGCCTTCACTGTGGCCAAATCCTCCACCTGGGTGAATACGATGTAGCTGCGCATGTGTTTCATCAGGGCAGACAACACTCTGGTCAGCACGTTTGAGAACATAGGCTGTGACATCCCTGCTGCCATGGCCACTGTCACTTGGAAGGAGCCACTTGCCAAGAAATGGAGCACTGATAGGACTTGAACAAGAGGGGGGTTCCCAGTGGGGTGACGGATAGCTGAGATCAGGTCTGGCTCCAATTGGGTACTCAGCTCTTGGATTGTGGCACTATCAAGTATGTAGGTGAGGATAATGTGCCTGTCCTCCATTGTTACCAGGTCCACCAGGGGTCTGTACACGGGGGTATGTCTCCATCTTCTATTCATCCTCAGAGGTTGAACTCTAGGGTGAAAAACGGTGAGCAGATGGTCATATTCAAACATATCCTCAGAGTAAAATGCCTTCATGTTGTGACAGAAACAGTATTATGAACGTGTAGTTCCCTAAATGTGCCTATGTCTGCTGTGACGCAGTTAGGTGCCATGGCCTGTTCCCCCCTGAAATGGCGGGCACCTGTTCAGTGAGGAGGGACAAGTGGAAATAAGGTAATTCTGCTGCCGTTGTGCACCGCTGCTGGAGGCGGTCAACGACCGCTGTGCAACACCTCATTGGTTATCATTGGGCAATATGGAGTCCAGTAGCCAATGGTGATGTACGCCGGCGGTGACGGTATGCACCGCCGCAGACTTGACCGCCATTTTCCATCTGTTCACTCACTTGCTACCTGACTTTCAACAGGAGAGGCCCTACACTGCAAGTGCTGCTGTGACCTGTGTCTGGATGCGACAATGGTTCGAGTGTCTGGGGAAAGGGCCCCTGCCTTCACTTCGGAGGAGTTGGAGAGACTGGTGGATGGGGTCCTACCCCAGTACCATTTACTTTATGGTCCTTCAGGCCAACAGGTGAGTACACTGTGAGCACGATGCAAGGGGCATGAATGCATGGAGTGCTGTGTGTGCAAGCCTCGTGTAAGGGGGGGGTGGCTGAGGGGGCCTGGGTAGAGTACTGCATGTATGGTGGTCAATGTCTGTGCGTAAGAGAATGGGAGGGATATGGTGGGCCATGAGTGTAATAGGCCAGATGGTATGACTAATACCTTTTTCTATGTATCTTTTTCTGCAGGTCAGCACCCATCAGAAAAAGGGTTTTGGCGTGCCATCGCCAAGGACTAGCGGACCCTGGGGTTTTTGACAGATGGAGCACCGACTGTCGCAAACGGTGGGAGGACATGTGCCGCTGGGCAAGGAGGACGGCAGAGGCCCAGCTGGAGATGGCCTCCCAACGAGGAAGGGGTGCCCGTCGTATCCTGAACCCCCTGATGTTCTGCATCCTGGCGGTGGCCTATCCGGAGTTGGATGGGCGCTTAAAGGCATCACAGCAGCCACAAGGGGGTGAGTACAGTTTCAGAATCAGAAAATTGCGCAAGTTGAAGTGTTATCTGGGTGAGGGATGTGGGTCTATGGGTGCCCCTAGGGAAGGACGAACATGGCAGGGTAGGTTCCATGATGGGCAGGGTCTGATGCACTCCAGACCCAAAAATGCTAGTGGGCATCTACTACTGGGCAGGGTCCTGTGGGTTTCAGCTGTGCTGCTATTGGGGTAAAGCATTGTACTCCATGGCCTTGTGACTAGCATTGTAACTGGTAGTGCATCCCCTAGTGCATAGGGCTGTTCCCTGTGAGTTGTGTACGCCAACAGTGGTGTTGTTGCTTGCATTGACCAAGTGTATCCTCTGTCTCTTCCACCCCCTTTTTGTTTTGTTACCCTGTCCTTGTGTGCATTAGCATCATCTGGCGGAGGAGCAGAGGCACCGGCGACAGAAGGAGCTGCATCCCACATGGCTCCTGAGGCAGAATCCACCGACGGTGAGGGCATTAGTGAGGCCGAGGGTGAGGGGAGCACCACGGTGGACACTGGAGGGGACAGTTCGGACAGCGACACCTCCTCCGATGGAAGCTCCCTGGTGGTGGCACACACCTCTGTGGCCACCCCAACTACAGGTACAGCCACCACCCGCCTACCAGCACTCCTCAGAGTGTTTCCTGTGCCCGCTCACCCAGAAGGGTGGGCACCTCCTTCGCCCCAGGCACCTCAGGCCCTGCCCCAGTCAGCCTTGCAGCAAGGGCTTCTGGCCTATAGATGTCATGAGGAGGGCGGGCGATCTGCCAGCTGCCGTGGGTTCTAGCAAAAGCCAGCACCCTGCCAGCATATTAACTCAGTGACACATCACTCTTGATTATATGAGTGGACTAGGATGGCCTAGAGTCAAATCCCACTCCTAAATAGTTTTAGTGGTCAACATGATCCAGGAGTGTTCTGTATACTTTAAAGGAACTCCTCAGCTTGGCACTTCATTTGACAATCATGTAGTTTGTTTTTGCAGTATTGATCTACAGATCCTTGTTTGTGCAATAGTTCTCAAATGTGTGAAAGAGCTTGTGCATAGTTAGTTCAGTGTAGAACAAGAGAACTGCGTCATTCGCAAAAAGCAGGATTGCCATTTTTTTGCCGTAGCTGACTGGAACATCATGATTAAATGCCCCCAGGTAATCAGCATCATGGTCAATGAAGATCTTAAACAAAGCTGGGGTCAGCAAGCTCTCACTAACTTCCCCTTTTTGGCCATACCTGACCGATGAAGTGTTATTGCTATACAGTTCCTTGACAGCTGCCACTAATTTAGCTGGACAACCATGGGTTAGGAAAGTTTGGCACAGTAGCTCGTGGTTTCCATTATCAAAGGCTGTTTTTAGGTCTATGAAAGGTACAGCTTTGATTTTTTAACACTGATATATTGTTGGTAAATATTAAATAACCTCATGGCCTGGTCGACTGTACCTTGCCATTTCTTAAAACAAGCCTGTGAAACATGAATCACCCTGTGTTCACTTAACCAGTCATCTAAGTGGGTATGCAGAAGGTTGGTGTATATTTTCCCTGCTATCAAGCAGCTAAATTAAACAGTAGTTAGAGGGGTCATTTCGGGGACCTTTCATGGGCAGAGGAACAATTATTGCAGATTTTGAGGGCACTGGAACTTTCTCCTTGTCCCAGTACAAGCTATACACTGCAGTCAATACAAGTACCCAACATTTAGGGGGTCATTACAACCCTGGCGGACGGTGTTAAAGCGGCGGTAAGACCGCAAACAGGCCGGCGGAGAAAAAAAAGGGAATTATGACCATGGCGGAAACCGCCAACAAAGACAGCCACTTTAACACTCCGACCGCCACTGCGGTACAGACAAGAAGCGCGGCGGTCACCGCCAACAGACAGGCAGAAGACAAAGTACCGCCCACAGTATCACAACCTACCAATCTGCCACCTTTTCCAGGGCGGATTCACCGTGGATAAAAACACGGCGGAAACAGCCATTTCAAAGGGAAAACGCTCACCTCTACACACTCCACAAGGAAGGAGGGCACCATGGAGCCGGAACTCCAAATACTCCCTGCGATAGTCTTCCTGCTCCTGCACGATCATCAGCACTGCCGGCGCTGAAGACAACAGTGAGTACTGCACCTACGACATACGGGAGGGGGGAGGCAAAAGTCAGGGACACACACACGCAACACCCCCACCCCCACCCGACCTTCACCCACTACAACACACACACCAATGCATATCCAAACATCACAGTAACAACCCCCAACCCCCTCCCCGGAAGAATGCAAAGACATAAGGAAATGAGTGCAACCATTTTAATGTATAAAAATACAGTAAGCTAATATATACAGATATATATACACATTCAGCAAAATATACATCACGATTAGTAGTGCAGGTATGCACCATTCAATGTCCGTGGACCACTGGCCCCAAAATGCATGGGCGAGGCCCATATCAGATACCTGAGCAAAACGGAGAGAACACTGTTGGGGCATCAGATAGAAATACAACAGGCACCTCAGGGGGAGGGAAAGGGGGGCACCTCAGTCGGATGACAGCACCACACCAGATCCACGAGGGGGCTCCATGCCCATTGATGTATCCTGGGGAGTGCAAAGCCACAGTCTCTCAAGTCTTTACAGTGGGTGGTTTGCCCACTGCTTTATCCTGGGGAGTGCAAAGCCACAGTCTCACAAGTCTTTTCAGTGGGTGGTTTGCCCACTGTACCATCCTGGGGAGTGCAAAGCCACAGTATCACAAGCCCTTTCAGTGGGTGGTTTGCACACTGCTTTATCCTGGGGAGTGCAAAGCTACAGTCTCACAAGTATCTACAGTGGGTGGTTTGCCCACTGCTTTATCCTGGGGAGTGCAAAGCCACAGTCTCACAAGTCTTTTCAGTGGGTGGTTTGCCCACTGTACCATCCTGGGGAGTGCAAAGCCACAGTCTCACAAGTTCTTTCAGTGGGTGGTTTGCCCACTGCTTTATCCTGGGGAGTGCAAAGCCACAGTCTCACAAGTCTTTTCAGTGTGTGGTTTGCCCACTGTACCATCCTGGGGAGTGCAAAGCCAGAGTCTCACAAGTCTTTTCAGTGTGTGGTTTGCCCACTGTACCATCCCGGGGAGTGCAAAGCCACAGTCTCACAAGTCTTTTCAGTGGGTGGTTTGCCCACTGCTTTATCCTGGGGAGTGCAAAGCCACAGTCTCTCAAGTGGAGGACAGTCTCCACTGGTTCTGGAAGGGGACAGGTGCCCAGAGTGCTTCATCCTGTTAAGGACTGAGGTAGTGGATGCTGTTCTCCACTGGTTCGGGAGGGGGACTGGTGCCCAGAGTGTTTCATCCTGTTAAGGACTGAGGTAGTGGATGCATGTCTCCACTGGTTCTGGAGGGGGACTGGTGCCCAGAGTGCATCACTCTCCCCGTGACGGTCCCAGTTCCGTCACTGCCCCTGCCGCACATGGGCTACCGGTGCTTGAGTTGGCGGTGCTTGCCCTGTTCAGCGGTGCTTGCCATGGCGGTCTTTGCCCTGTTCAGCGGTGCTTGACTTTGCAGTTTCTGACCTGTTCAGCGGTGCTTGCCATGGCGGTCTTTGCCCTGTTCAGCGGTGCTAGACTTTGCTGTCTCTGACCTGTTCAGCGGTGCTTGCCATGGCGGTCTTTGCCCTGTTCAGCAGTGCTTTCCCTGTTCAGCGGTGCTTGACTTTGCTGTCTCTGACCTGTTCAGCGGTGCTTGCCATGGCAGTCTTTGCCCTGTTCAGCGGTGCTTGCCCTGTTCAGCGGTGCTTGACTTTGCAGTTTCTGACCTGTTCAGCGGTGCTTGCCATGGCAGTCTTTGCCCTGTTCAGCGGTGTTTGCCCTGTTCAGCGGTGCTTGACTTTGCAGTTTCTGACCTGTGCAGCGGTGTTTGCCATGGCGGTCCCTCATTGCCCAGCGGGGCTGTGGCTGCCGGGGCCCTCCTGGGCACTGACTCTGGCGGTTGTCTCCTGACCAGTGACGATGGGACTGCCCTCCTGGGCACTGACTTTGGCGGTGGCGTCCTGGCCAGTGACGATTGGGCTGGCGGAGGCCTCCAGGGAAGCGGGGATGATGGCGGCCTTCTCCGCCGTGTTGCTCTTCCCAGACTTTGGCGCTTTCTTCTGCCCCTTCCCCACCTTGGGAGGAGTCACAGCTGAGTCTACACTCCCCCCGGGACCCTTGTGAGTGGCTTTGCCGGCTGGAGTCTTCCCCCTATCCCGTCGGGCACTGTCCAACTTCTGGTGCTTCACAGGGGGGGACTGGCTGTGCTTTGGCTCCATGTCACACTGGCTGCCCTGGTGCCCGGTGCACTCCACATACCTCTAACAGGCACCACTGGTACCGGAGATTTTTTGGCTCAGGTGATAGTACGGGACCTATGAATTGGAGGGGGGTTGGTGGGAAAGAGGTCAACGTTGCTCAGGAAAAGTTTCTGACGAACACTGGGACGGGTAGCTGGAGGGGGTCTGGGAGTGGAAGAAGACGAGGTGGTTGTAGGAGGTGTAACTTTTGATGATTTGGGTGCAGGTGCATGTTTTGGAGGCTGTATGTTGGGTGTGTGTGTGCCCACGTTTGTGTACTTTAGGAGGGGGCATCACAGACACACTGGGAGGGGACACAGGGGACGTGTAAATGGTAGTGGGGGTGGTGAGTGCAGGTGAGCGGGGTGTGGTGGTGGGTGTGCTGGTGCGAGTTCTAGTGGCTGTAGTGGTAGTGCATGCAGGTGAGAGTGTAGATGACACTGGAAGGGAGGAGGGAGACGACGACGAGGGGGACACAGTGGAGGCAGTGGATGTTGCTGTGTCTGTATGTGGGTGATGCTAGTGTGAGTGCCTGTGGGATGTGTGGTGCCTATGTTTGCCTGAGCTTCCCTTGTGTGTTGACGTGTGTGCAGGCTGGTCTGATGGTGTGCTTGGGATAGGCAGAGGTACAGGGGATTGGGTCTGGGTGAGGAAGTTGGAGGGGGGAGGCTAGACACAGGGACAATGGCTGCCATCAGTGCTGAGGCCAGAGATTGCAGGGTTCGATGATGGGCAGCCTGACCAGAATGAATGCCCTCCAGGAATGCATTAGTGTGTTGCAACTCTCTTTCTACACCTTGGATGGCATTCACAATGGTAGACTGCCCAACAGTGAGTGACCTGAGGAGGTAAATGGCCTCCTCACTGAGGGCAGCACAGGTTATGGGAGGGCGGTGCTGGTAGGGGGGGTGGCGGCTGTACCTGTAGAAGTGGGGGGCACAGATGTTGCCGCCATCACAAGGGAGCTCCCATCGGAGGACGAGTCCGTGTCTGGTTGCTGATCCGGTGACCGCTGTGAAGCTCGCCTCGCCCTCCGTCCCACTGGTGTATTCTGAGTCCGTGGTGTGGCCCTCCATGGCCATGTGGGATGCAGCCCCCTCATGCTCCGGTGCCACTGTACCTCCGCCTGATGATGCTGATGCACAAAAGAACAGGGAGAGCACAAAAAGGGGGGGGGGCGACAGAAGAAAGACAGGTTGAGTGCATGGCTTACCGCTACCGTTGGCGGACAATACAGACACAGCAGCCCCCTGCTCTACGGCGCGCTGTTGGGCTCTACAGATGCAGTTCCTGGGATATGGCCTACATGGCTATCGTGGACATCTACACACATAGATGACACAGGGGCATGTATACCTGTACTTGGCACTCTACAGAGGTGGGGTGGAGTGGCACATGGCCTGCATTATGGAGGGGCCTAGCCTACGGAACTCGCCCTGGCCTAGGGAAACCCACAGCCCTTGTCCCCCACCCAGACCCCTCCATTGCGCACAAAGTCAGCTGAATGAGAGTGTACTCACCCCCTTGTGTCTGCTGTGATGCCCTCAAGTGCCCATCCAACTCACGGTAGGCCACTGCCAGGATACGGAACATCAGGGGGGTCATGGTGCGACGGGCACCCCTCCCACGTTGGGAGGCCATCCCCAGCTGAGCCTCCGCCGTCTTCTTGCTCCAGCGGCGAATGTCCTCCCATCTTTTACGGCAGTGGGTGCTCCGTCTCTGGTGGACCCCCAGGGTCCGGACGTCCTTGGCGAAGGCACGCCAAATATCCTTCTTCCGGTGGGCGCTGACCTACATGACATGTACAGGGGAAGAAGAAAAGTCATTACCAACTGCACCGTCGAAGTGAGTGGCCCACATCCCTGCCCTTGCCATGTGGCACATGCATTCACAGTCCTTCATGCTCACAGAACTCTGCCCCCTTCCTTCTTACAACCAGCCCTCTCCACCCAGGCATAGCCCATACAACTTGCACCCTATGTACTCACCTGTTGGTCTGGAGGACCGTAGAGTAGCGTGTACTGGGGGAGGACCCCGTCCGCGAGCTTCTCCAACTCCTGTGCAGTGAAGGCAGGGGCCCTTTCCCCAGACGCACTTGCCATTGTCTCTTCCAGACCGAGGCCACAGCAGCACTTGCAGTATAGGTCCTCTCCTGTCGAAGATCAGGTATCGAGTGATTCAATAGATAGAAAATGGTGGTCACGTCCGCGGCGGTGACGTCCGCGGCGGTGCGTATCATCACCGCCGGCGCGCTTCGTCATTGGCTCCTGGGACCCATAGGGTCCAATGTTAACCAATGCAGCATTGCGCAGCAGTCTTCAACCGCCTACCGCAACGGTGTACAAAGCAGGCGCAGTTACCTCACATCCAATTGTCCCAGTTTAGAGGTCAGGCAGCCACCATTTCAGGGGCCCACATGGCTTCATTTTCAACTGCGTCACACATACCTAGGCCTGGACTCCACACTCTTACAGACAGCTTTTTGGATTATGTTTTGTGTTCTGTGTAGCTGTGGGTACATACCTCTGAGTTGCTTGACTCTGTGGTCGCTTTTGTCCTTCCTAGGCACCGTCAGCTGGGACATGTGAGGAGATGGTGGAATCCTCTGGTGTACCGACCGCTGGTGGACCTGTTGACAATGGAGGAGCGACATTTAATCATCACCTACAGGTTTGACCGTGCCACAATCCGGGAACTGTGTACCCAGTTGGAACCAGACCTGATGTCAGCAATCCGCCATCCCACAGGAATCCCCCCTCAAGTGCAGGTGCTATCAGTGCTCCATTTCCTTGCAAGTGGGTCATTTCAAACAACAATGGCCATGGCATCAGGGATGTCCTAGCCTATGTTTTCCATTGTGTTGTCCAGAGTGTTGTCTGCCCTGCTGAAACACATGAGGAGCTACATCGTTTTCCCTCAGGTGGAGGATTTAGCTACTGTTAAAGGTGACTTCTATGCCCTTGGACATACCCCTAACATCATAGGTGCCATTGATGGGACCCATGTAGTTCTGGTCCCACCCCACAGGAGTGAACAGATGTACAGGAACCGGAAGAGTTATCATTCGATGAATGTACAGATGGTATGTTTGGCAGACCAGTACATCTCCCAGGTAAATGCTATGTTCCCTGGCTCAGTGCATGACACCTACATCCTGCGGAATAGCAGCATCCCTTATGTGATGGGTCAACTCCAGAGGCACTGTGTGTGGCTATTAGGGGACTCTGGTTACCCCAACCTGTCATGGCTATTGACCCCAGTGAGGAATCCTAGGACAAGGGCAGAGGAACGCTACAATGAGGCCGATGGGCGGACTGGGAGGGTGATGGAACGCACCTTCGGCCTCCTGAAGGCCAGGTTCAGGTGCCTCCATATGACAGGTGGTTTCCTATTCTACCCACCAAGGAAGGTGTGCCAAATCATCATCGCCTGCTGTATGCTTCACAATCTTGCTTTGCGACACCAGGTGCCTTTTCTGCAGGAGGATGGTCCAGATGGCGGTGTTGTGGCAGCTGTGGAGCCTGTGGACAGTGATGAGGAGGAAGCAGAGGAAGAAGACATTGACAACAGGGACTCAGTCATACAGCAATATTTCCAGTGACACACAGGTGAGAACACTTTCTTGACTACTACAAGTACTTTCACACTTCTACCTCTATCCTGTCTGTCAATTTCAACCAGTATTTGGTAACTGAATTGTACATTTCCATTACGGTTTCACAGGTGTGGTTACCAACGTGTGTCATCTGCTTGCATCCTTCATAGAATTGTGATGTGTTACATAGGTATGTTGACATTACTATTGAGAACGGATTTTGTCACTGTCATAGCTAATACACATTTTCTAAATCACAGACTTACTCCAGATTGTTTTGTGGTTCAAGGGTGTTTATTGAAGTGCTAATTATTGGAGGGGTGGTAAAATGGTGGTTTGTGATGGTGGAGGAATGTCCATGACAGAGTCCAGTCTATTAGTCTCATAGGTGCACTGCCAATATGGGGTTTAGGAAGTGGAGCTGGGGCAGTACCAATATGGACAGGGTTACAAAGTGGGACAGTGGGATGACAATCACGGGTGGTCTCATTTTTGGCGGGGGTCTTGCCATTGTGCTCTGTCCTTTTCCTGGATCTCAGGGACCGCTTGCGGGGTGGTTCTCCGTCTGCAGGGGGTGAGGTGCTGATGTGGTGGTCCTGTGGCGGGGCGTCCTGTCCACTAGCGCTGGCAGAGGTGGTGGGCAGTTCATCGTCCATGCTAGTGTCAGGGGTCCCTTGGAGTGCCACAGTGTCCCTCATGGTGTTCTGTATGTCCTTCAGCACCCCTACGATGGTGCCCAGGGCGGAGCTGATGGTTCTGGGTTCCTCCCTGAAGCCCAAATACTGTTCCTCCTGCAGGCACTGGCTCTCCTGAAACTTGGCCAGGACCGTAGCCATCGTCTCCTGGGAGTGGTGGTATGCTCCCATGATGGAGGAGAGGGCCTCGTGGAGAGTGGGTTCCCTTGGCCTGTCCGCCCCCTGTCGCACGGCACCCCTCCCAGTTCCCCTGTGTTCCTGGGACTCCGTCCCCTGGACTGTGTGCCCACTACCACTGTCCCTAGGTCCCTGTTGTTGTTGGGGTGGTGGGTTATCCTGGGTTCCCTGTAGTGGTGGACACACAGCTGATTGACGTGTCGTGGGTACGGAGGTATGGGTCTGCTGGGTGGGTGCTGTGCTGGTGTTTCCAGAGGGTGGAAGGTCTGTGTTGGGCTGTGCCTGTGCAAGGGGAACTGACTGTCCCGAGGCCCATGATGGTCTGGGCTGGTCATCTGGATCCAGTTGGCCAGAGCTGCTGTCATCACTGTGGGCCTCTTCTGTGGGTGGTGTAGAGATGTCTGGACCCTCCTGTCTGGTGACGTTGGGTAGTGGTCCTGCAGGGGTGTAAAAGTATGATTATTGCATGTGTGTGTCTCATGGTGTGCAATAGGTGGGTGAGCATGTACCCCAGTGCTAGCATTCCTGTGTGGGGACTTGTGTGATGATGGTTGGGGGGGTGTTATGGGTATGTGCAATGGGCATGCTTTAGTGAGGGGTGTCCATGCTTTGTTGTGTCATGCAGGGCTTGGTGTTGGGATGGGTGATTTGTGTTATTAGTACATTAGTGAGGAGTTGGAGTGATAGGGGAGGGGGTGAGGGTAGGGGGGGGAGATAGCATGCAGGTAGGGTGGGGGTTATGATAGTTAAGATTTGACTTACCAGTGTCCATTCCTCCTCCGACTCCTCCGAGGCCCTCAGGATGCATAATGGTCAAGACCTGCTCCTCCCATGTTGTTAGTTGTGGGGGAGGAGGTGGGGGTCCGCCGCCAGTCCGCTGTACTGTGATGTTGTGCCTGGAGACCACAGAACGCACCTTCCCCCGTAGGTCATTCCACCTCTTCCTGATGTCGTCCCGATTTCTTGGGTGCTGTCCCACTGCGTTGACCCTGTCGACTATTCTTCGCCATAGCTCCATCTTCCTAGCTATGGAGGTGTGCTGCACCTGTAATCCAAATAGCTGTGGCCCTACCCGTACGATTTCCTCCACCATGACCCTGATCTCCTCCTCGGAGAACCTGGGGTGTCTTTGCCGTGCCATGGGGTGGTGTAGGTGATGTGTGGGGTGGTGTATGTGGTGATGAGTGTGGTGATGTGTAGTGGTGTGTGGTGTTTTGTGCGTGGATGTTGTGTGGGTAATGGTGTTGTGTGCCTCTGTGTGGTGGGGTTGTCTATTCTGTGCCCTCTTTCTGGCCTTCGTCAATCAGTTTTGGTCGTAGGGGTTTGTGGGTGATGTGAGTGTGTGTTTTATATTGTGTTGGGTGTGTGGGAGTGGTGTTTGTATGTGTATCAGGTGTGTGTAATTCGAATTGTCCAATGTGGCGGTGTTTTGGAGATATGTGTGTATTTTGAGCGCGGCGGTGTGTACCGCCAATGGAATACCCCGGTTGAAAGACCACTGCATGGATTCGTGGGTCATGATAGCATGGGCGTGTTTCTGTTGGCGTGACGGTGGAGGTTTTGTTTTCGCCAGTTTATCACTGACCTTTGGTGTGGCGGACTTGTGTGGGTTTCTGAATTTCAGCAGATTCCGAGATGTGGGTCATAATAGCTGTGGCGGATTTCTGAAGCCGTGGCGGTGTATTGGCGGTCTTCTGCACGGCGGTAAGCGTATTTTACCGCCAATGTTGTGATGACCCCCTTAATCTCCAATCTATACGTCTCTGCCGTCAGTACCTGGTGCCTTGTTTTGTCTCTGATCGAGGATAGCTGATTGTACTTCACTCTCGGAGAACTCCTTGATTATTATTTCATCTCCTGGCATTATTAATTGTGAAATGCTTTGAGTCTTATCCATCTGACAGTTATAAATGTGACAATATTCCTTTGTTTTGTCACCGTCTTGTGGTCTCTTGTGATCCCCACCGCACTAGCTCGTTCTTCTTTCCTATGGCTTCCATAAGTGCCTTTTCCATGAGTGGCTTTTCTTAAACTTGATGAGCAACTTATATTTCTGCCTTTGCTCTTTTAACTGGATTTCCTCATTGACAGTAATGTGCCTGGATTTTAATGTCAATGAAGCTACAGATTTTATATGTGTTGTGACTGTGACAATACATATCTTAATTATGAATAATGAGAAGAGGACCGCATGGAGTATACAATATTGCAAATTTCCGCAGGTCAATTTCCAGAGGAAAAAAAACTTGGTAATTACCAATACATAACTACTTTGATGTAGTATCACCAGAATCTTTATTACTGCCAATTATCAGGGAATATATTGTAACTGGAAATATTTAAAGCATGCAGTAAATAACCATTCTCAGTGTATTGTTCTTTGTAGGTGTGATAAATAACCAATAACAAACCGGGTCATTCATAACGAGGGCCTAGGCCTTTTAACAACTAAGGGCCTGATTTGGAACTCAGTGCGTGGGTTACTCTTTCACAACAGTCTGAAATCCACTGAAATCTAAATCTCATAGAATGTAATTGGATTTAGATTTCAGCAGGTGGGATGTCCATAACAGTCTTACCACTGTCCTCCTGCTGACTATTACCTTTATTTTATATGTATGCAATCTTGTGAACACATTTTTCATCCTTTGCAAGAATCAAATGGACAACGATGTTGATGGACCTTTTGACCCAGAGAGATGTGTGATGAACCATCAACAATTACATCAACACCAACCCGGTAATTTAGATACCATGACTAATGTGGCCATGAAAGGAAAACTCCAGTCAGGAATATGGTTTAATGATTTATTGCAAACACAAGCTCAAAGTCAAGTAGACTATGCAGAAAACAAAGTTATAGAGATTAATTAATACCAAGGGTTCCCCAAGATGACAAAATAAGTTTGGGCATACTAACATTCAGTAGAACTAACTATTCAAGAAGAATGAAACAGAAAGTCAATATTAACATCTGAGACACAGAAATAATGCAGTGCTCAGATTGCACAATCATTTAGACAATTCAAATTTAATTCAGTCACAAATAAGTGGCTGAGCACAGTTCAAAACTATGGCTAACCAAATTAAGGAAATACATGTGTGGTGAGTTACACATGCAGGACAAATACAAAATTACAAAAAGTGACACAAATAATTTAGAAAAATAGAATATCTTGGTGTAGGAAAGTACCATCTTGCCTGGCATGTTACCCCAATTTTTACTGTATGTATGTTTGTTTTTGCCTGTGTCACTGGGATCCTGCTAGCCAGGACCGCAGTGCTCATAAAGTATGCCCTGTATGTATTCCCTGTGTGGTGCCTAACTGTACCACTGAGGCTCTGCTAACCAGAACCTCAGTGTTTTTGCTCTTTCAGCTTTTAAAATTGTCACTGCAGGCTAGTGACTAATTTTACCAATTCCTATTGGCACACTGGAACACCCTTATAATTTCCTAGAATTTGGTACCTAGGTACCCAGGGTATATGGGTTCCAGGAGATCCCTATGGGCTGCAGCATTTCTTTTGCCACCCATAGGGAGCTCAGACAATTCTTACACAGGACTACCACTGCAGCCTGAGTGAAATAACGTCCACGTTATTTCACAGCCATTTTACACTGCACTTAAGTAACTCATAAGTCACCTATTTGTCTAACCCTCCCTTAGTGAAGGTTAGGTGCAAAGTTACTTAATGTGTGGGCACCCTGGCACTAGCCAAGGTGCCCCCACATTGTTCAGGGCAATTTCCCCAGACTTTGTGAGTGCGGGGACACCATTACACACGTGCACTACATATAGGTCAATACCTATATGTAGCGTCACAATGGTAACTCCGAACACAGCCATGTAACATGTCTAGGATCATGGAATTGTCAGCCCAGTACAATTCTGGTATTGGGGTGACAATCCCATGCATTCTTGGGGCTCCAGCATAGAGCCCGGGTACTGCCAAACTCACTTTCCGGGTTTTTTCTCTGCAGCTACCGCTGCTGTCAACCCTTAGGCTGGTTTCTGCCCCCCTGGGGCCTAGGCAGCCCAGTCCCAGGAAGGCAGAACAAAGGATTTCCTCTGAGAGAGGGTGTTACATAAATAGGTGTGAAGGGCCTGGGAGGAGTAGCCTCCACTGGCCTCTGGAAATGCTTTGAAGGGCACAGATGGTGCCCTCCTTGCATAAGCCAGTCTACACCGGTTCAGGGATCCCCCCAGCCCTGCTCTGGCACGAAACTGGACAAAGGAAAGGGGAGTGACCACTCCCCTGACCAGTACCTCCCAGAGGAGGTGGTAACCAGAGCTCCTCCAGTGTGTCCCAGACCTCTGCCACCTTGGATGCAGAGGTGTGAGGGCACAATGGACAGCTCTGAGTGTGCAGTGCCAGCAGGTGATGTCAGAGACCCCTCCTGATGGGTGCTTACCTTTCTCTGTAGCCAATCCTCCTCTGAGGGCTATTTAGGGTCTCTCCTGTGGGTATCCAGATAATGAATGCAAGAGCTCACTAGAGTTCCTCTGCACTTCCCTCTTTGACTTCTGCCAAGGATCGACCGCTGACTGCTCCAGGACGTCTGCAAAACCGCAACAAAGTAGCAAGAAGACTACCAGAAACATTGTAGCGCCTCATCCTATCGGCTTTCTCAACTGTTTTCTGGTGGTGCATGCTCTGAGGGCTGTCTGCCTTCACCCAGCACTGGAAGCCAAGAAGAAATTTCCAGTGGGTCGACGGAATCTTCCCCCTGCCAACACAGGCACCAAACGTCTGCATCACCAGTCCTCTGGGTCCCCTCTCATCTTGACGAGTGGGCCCTGGAACACAGGAGCTGGATCCAAGTGTCCTCGACAGTCCAGTGGCCCTTCTGTCCAAATTTGGTGGAGGTAAGTCCTTGCTTCCCCATGCCAGGCAGTAATCCTGTATACTGCGTGAACTGCAGCTTGCAAGACTTCCTTCGTGCACAGCCTAGCCCAGGTCCCCAGCACTCTGTCCTGCATTGCCCAACTCGCTGAGTTGGATTCTGACTTCGTGGGTCCCTCTTTTGTTGTGCTGAGTCAACTGTCATGCTCAGATCTTCTGAATGCCTGTTCAGGTGCTTCTGCGGGTGCTGCCTGCTTCTGCGTGGGCTCTCTGTATTGCTGAGCGCCCCCTCGGTCTCCTCCTCCAAGGGGGTGACCTCCTGGTCCTTCCTGGGCCCTCGCAGTACCCAAAACCTTCAACCGTGACTCTTGCAGCTAGCAAGGCTTGTTTGCAGTCTTTCTGCGTGGAAACAACTCTGCATCCTCCAGCATGCTGAGGGACATTGTCTGACCAAAGGAGAAGTTCCTGGCACCTTCCGTTGTCGCAGAATCTTTGGCTTCTTCCACCTGGAGGCAGCCCTTTTGCACCTTCATCCGGGGTTTAGTGGGCTCCTACCCCACCCGGACACTTGCATGACTCTTGACTTGGTCCCCTTCCTTTTCAGGTCCTCAGGTCCAGGAATCCGTCTTCAGTGCTTTGCAGTCAGTTGTTGTCCTTGCAGAATCCCCTATCTCGACTTTACTGTCTTTCTAGGGTAGTAGGGTAACTTTACTCCTACTTTTCAGGGTCTTGGGGTGGGGTATCTTGGACACCCTTAGTGTTTTCTTACACTCCCAGCGACCCTCTACACACTACACTAGGTTTGGGGTCCATTCGTGGTTCGCATTCCACTTTTGGAGTATAAGGTTTGTGTTGTCCCTAGGCCTATTGTCTCCTATTGCATTCTATTGTGTTCTACAGTCTTTGCACTACTTTTCTAACTGTTTACTTACCTGATTTTGGTTTGTGTGTATATTTTGTGTATATTTCTTACCTCCTAAGGGAGTATATCCTCTGAGATACTTTTGGCATATTGTACCTGTAGGAAAGTACCATCTTGCCTGGCATGTTACCCCCACATTTCACTGTATATATGTTGTTTTAGTGTATGTGTCACTGGGACCCTGCCAGCCAGGGCCCCAGTGCTCATAAGTGTGCCCTGTATGTGTTCCCTGTGTGATGACTAACTGTCTCACTGAGGCTCTGCTAACCAGAACCTCAGTGGTTATGCTCTCTCTTTGCTTTCCAAATTGTCACTAACAGGCTAGTGACCAATTTCACCAATTCACATTAGCATACTGGAACACCCTTATAATTCCCTAGTATATGGTACTGAGGTACCCAGGGTATTGGGGTCCCAGGAGATCCCTATGGGCTGCAGAATTTCTTTTGGCACCCATAGGGAGCTCTGACAATTCTTACACAGGCCTGCCACTGCAGCCTGTGTGAAATAACGTCCACGTTATTTCACAGCCATTTACCACTGCAATTAAGTAACTTATAAGTCACCTATATGTCTAACCTTTACCTGGTAAAGGTTGGGTGCTAAGTTACTTAGTGTGTGGGCAACCTGGCACTAGCCAAGGTGCCCCCACATCGTTCAGGGCAAATTCCTCAGACTTTGTGAGTGAGGGGACACCATTACACGTGTGCACTGGACATAAGTCACTACCTATGTACAGCGTCACAATGGTAACTCCGAACATGACCATGTAACATGTCTAAGATCATGGAATTGTCACCCCATGCCATCCTGGCATTGGGGAGACAATTCCATGATCCCCCGAGTCTCTAGCACAGACCCGGGTACTGCCAAACTACCTTTCCCGGGGTTTCACTGCAGCTGCTGCTGCTGCCAACCCCTCAGACAGGTTTCTGCCCTCCTGGGGTCCAGCCAGGCTTGGCCCAGGAAGGCAGAACAAAGGACTTTCTCAGAGAGAGGATGTTACACCCTCTCCCTTCGGAAAAAGGTGTCAGGGCTGGGGAGGAGTAGCCTCCCCCAGCCTCTGGAAATGCTTTGATGGGCACAGATGGTGCCCATCTCTGCATAAGCCAGTCTACACCGGTTCAGGGATCTCCCAGCCCTGCTCTGGTGCTATACTGGACAAAGGAAAGGGGAGTGACCACTCCCCTGACCTGCACCTTCCAGGGGAGGTGCCCAGAGCTCCTCCAGTGTGCTCCAGACCTCTGTCATCTTGGAAACAGAGGTGCTGCTGGCACACTGGACTGCTCTGAGTGGCCAGTGCCAGCAGGTGACGTCAGAGACTCCTTCTGATAAGCTCTTACCTGTGTTGCTAGCCTATCCTCCTTCCTAGGTAGCCAAACCTCGTTTTCTGGCTATTTAGGGTCTCTGCTTTGGGGAATTCTTTAGAAAACGAATGCAAGAGCTCATCAGAGTTCCTCTGCATCTCTCTCTTCACCTTCTGCCAAGGAATCGACCGCTGACTGCTCAGGACGCCTGCAAAACCGCAACAAAGTAGCAAAGACGACTACTGCAACCTAGTATCGCTGATCCTGCCGCCTTCTCGACTGTTTTCCTAGTGGTGCATGCTGTGGGGTAGTCTGCCTCCTCTCTGCACTAGAAGCTCCGAATAAATCTCCTGTGGGACAACAGAATCCTCCCCCTGCAACCGCAGGCACCAAAAGAACTGCATCACTGGTCCTCTGGGTCCCCTCTCAGCATAACAAGCGTGGTCCCTGGAACTCAGCAACTCTGTCCAAGTGACTCCCACAGTCCAGTGACTCTTCAGTCCAAGTTTGGTGGAGGTAAGCCCTTGCCTCCCCACGCTAGACTGCATTGCTGGGTACCGCATGATTTGCAGCTGCTCCGGCTCCTGTGCAGTCTTCCAGGATTTCCTTTGTGCACAGCCAAGCCTGGGTCCCCAACACTCTAACCTGCATTGCACAACCTCCTGAGTTGTCCTCCGGCGTCGTGGGATCTCCTTTTGTGACTTGGGTGAGCTCCAGTTCAGTCCTCTTCGTAGTGCATGTTCTGGCACTTCTGCGGGTGCTGCCTGCTTCTGTGAGGGCTCCCTATCTTGCTGGTCGCCCCCTCTGTTTCCTCACGTAATTGGCGACATCCTGGTCCCTCCTGGCCCACAGCAGCATCCAAAAACCCTAACTGCGACCTTTGCAGCTAGAAAGGCTTGTTTGCGGTCTTTCTGCGTGGGAATACCTCTGCAAGCTTCCTCATGACGTGGGACATCCATCCTCCAAAGGGGAAGTTCCTAGTCCTCTTCGTTCTTGCAGAATCCACAGCTTCTACCATCTGGTGGCAGCTTCTTCGCACCCTCAGCTGGCATTTCCTGGGCATCTGCCCAATCTCGACTTTGTTGCGACTCTTGGACTTGGTCCCCTTGTTCCACAGGTACTCTCGTCCGGAAATCCACTTTGGTTGCATTGCTGGTGTTGGTCTTCCTTGCAGAATTCCCCTATCACGACTTCTGTGCTCTCTGGGGAATACAGGTTCCCTTTACACCTACTTTTCAGGGTCTTGGGGTGGGCTATTTTTCTAACCCTCACTGTTTTCTTACAGTCCTAGCGACCCTCTATGAGCTCACATAGGTTTGGGGTCCATACGTTATTCGCATTCTACTTTTGGAGTATATGGTTGTGTTGCCCCTATACCTATGTGCTCCTATTGCAATCTATTGTAACTATACACTGCTTGCATTACTTCCTTTTGCTATTACTGCATATTTTTGGTATTGTGTACATATATCTTGTGTATATTTGGCATCCTCATACTGAGGGTACTCACTGAGATACTTTTGGCATATTGTCATAAAAATAAAGTACCTTTATTTTTAGTATATCTGTGTATTGTGTTTTCTTATGATATTGTGCATATGACACCAGTGGTATAGTAGGAGCTTTGCATGTCTCCTAGTTCAGCCTAAGCTGCTCTGCTATAGCTACCTTCTACCAGCCTAAGCTGCTAGAAACACCTCTTCTACACTAATAAGGGATAACTGGACCTTGTACAGAGTGTAAGTACCCCTTGGTACCCACTACAAGCCAGGCCAGCCTCCTACAGTCACTAAAATAAAGTACCTTTATTTTTAGTAACTCTGACTATTGAGTTTTCTTATGATATAGTGCTAAGTGATTGCATGTCTCCTAGTTCAGCCTAAGGTGCTCTGCTATAGCTACCTCTATCAGCCTAAGCTGCTAGAACCAAAGCATCTGGTCAGCAAGCATTAGGAAAGTGTCTGTCTCAGTTCAAGACAAGACTGCTTCAGCATCTGCTCCGAATCTGATCTGAGCAAAGTTCAATCAACAATATACCAATCCACATGAAAAGTTACAGATGGCTACCAGGATAAGTTCATATTATGAAAAGGGGCATCATCCTATTAGGATCACTAATTTAACTTCAGGTTGCAACAGTCCAACATTATCCGAGGTCTGTCCTGCGAACATCTCATCTGTTTGACACCAACCGATTGTAGTAATTTGTATGCAATTTCAGACCTTGTTCCTGCATTACATTCATTTCAAGGACATCTGAATACAGTTCTTCTACGGTTAAAAATAGAATTTTTAGAAATGGGACTTTGCTTCTCATGGGAACGAAATATGAAAAAAGGCTTCACGTTATGAAAGAACAGTTCAAATCAGTTTACATGACTCCGAAATTCAAGCTCTGTTGGCCTCAGTTATGCTAACACAAGAAAATATGAAAGGCATAAAAAATACTTATTAAAACACATAATATGCATCAGTATCAGTAAAACATTTAATTTAAAACTGTAAAAATGTTGTTACTGCATTACATTAAATATAACAGAGAAGGGTATTTTTCTCATGTGCACATAATTTCAAAGTCAATGATCCTTCAATAAACATAAGAAATCTAAAATGGTTTCGACATTGGCTATTAGTTTAGAGTCTAAATTACATTTTAACATTGATTCTATCCTTCTAGCATGTGATTTAATTATTAGAAAGGCACATATGTTGATCTGTGAAATAAAAGCAAATGGCACATTTAAAATGCACGTCAGTTCAGCTTTCTACACTAGTTTTTCTCTCTTTTACATTTATGAGCTTAAACTTTTCACGGTCCACTGATTTTAGTAGCACGAGGAACAGAGCTAAAATTTATGCTTTATCCCTATCAGCTTGGTTATCCAAGCATTTTGCCTTAAAAAAACAGGACATTTACTGATCTCCCATCCAACGTGGGTTAGGATGCCTTGCTTACCAGATTACCCATACATTTAGAAAGAAATCGGTGTCAAGCCCCAGATATATTTCAATCTATTATTTATGGGAATTCTTTCTGCTACATTGACCACTCTTATCCAAAAGTACCAGTGTCCATTTACCCTCATTTAATTGGTACATGAATGCCAAAAGGGGTTACCTAACTCTTCTCAAGTGCAAAACAGTTTTAGGAACTTCATCAAGTGCTACCAAGATCTTGAAAACATGAATGCAAAAACCTGTCAAGTACTCATTTGTATTTCACAGAACTGATCTGAAACAAGTCTTTTCAAAAGGAACAGCATTAGTCAATTTGCTCAACATTATGGATTATCGGTCGCGTAATGTTGGTAGGCTGTCCTTTTATTGGCCTAATTGATTCCATATTTGTATGTATGGGTGTTGTTATAGAACCGTCCAATGTGGACATTCTTCTGTAGATTCTGGCCGTTAAACAGAGAAGTAGAAATATTGAAAGATTGTCAATCACACACACCACAATATTTTTAAAATATTATTAACAACCTGAGTTCTTTCTGAGTGAACAATACAAAACTGTGGTCATTCAACACTTGAATCAGTAATTCCTTTCAGTAAGGTACTCCTTTAGATACAAATTACCAAATCATATTATTTACAGTCTTATAGAGGATTTAAAACATGTTCTATGCCTGTTCCAATTTATGGTGCATTCTTACATGCTATGTTGTCTTCCTTCTACACATTTATTATCATACATTGGGTTGTTGTTAAAATATTTATTTCTGCATCTTTTAAAAATTTGGGGATTTTATTGGTTGAGTTCAGAAAATGCCATATCACTTCACTTTTGAAATGTTTTGACACATTTCCATGTCATTTATTTCCACTTTTTCTAATAGCCATAGGATTTTCCCAGTGTAAAAAGATCTGGTTCCGCAGGAACATTTAAATAGACTGTCAATAATAGAGGACAAAAGTGTACCATTGAGTCAACACAGATCTTTTACCCACAGTTAAATTATCTATAAACAGAAATATTTACAAAAGTTCAATATCTTTCCTTTTCTAGTTTTGTTATCGGGCCTTTCATGAGGTATCCAATAAGTTAGACATAGCTCCTTGCACATTTATTGAAGCTCTCTTTCCTCTCTTGTACACACTGAGATGATGATCTGATGAACCCCAAATCATACTGAGATTAATGAAATTGCTCATGGCAGTCATTATTGTTAGTAATGGCATCTCAAGTTGGCAGTGGTTTGCACTTTGGCCAAACCCTCCCTCTAGTCAGGGTAAGGGAGCCACACAGCTACGATAATCCCTGCTCACCCCTTTTGTAGCTTGGCACAAGTATTCAGGCTTATTTCGAGGCAATGTGAAAGTATTTGTACACACACACAGTAATACAGTGATACCACCACAGAAGTACTCCACACCAGTTTAGAAAAATAGCCAATATTTATCTGAGTTAAACAAGATCAAAACAACAAAACTCCAACATACACAAGTAAAGATATGCATTTTCAAAGATTAAGGGGGTGATTCCAACCCTGGAGGTCGGTGGTAAAGCGGCGGCCAACCCGCCAACAGGCAGGCGGTCAAAAAAATGGAATTCTGACCCTGGCGGGAACCGCCAACACAGCCCGCCACTTTAACACTCCGACTGCCACGGCGGGACAGACAAACAGCGCGGCGGTCACCGCCAACAGGCAGACAATGTACCGCCCACACTATCACAACTCACCAATCCGCCACCTTTTCCGGGGCGGGAGCCCCGCCGATAAAAACACGGCGGAAACAGACTACGAACGGGAAAACGCTCACCTCTATACACTCCACGAGGACGGAGGACAGCATGGAACCCGAATTAAACATCCTACCAGCTATTGTCTACCTGCTCATCTACCACAAGTACGAACTCCGGCGCAGAAGACAACGGTGAGTACTGCACCTACGACACAGGGGAGGGGGGAGGACGAAAGGATACGGGCACACACATACGCCCCCCCCCCAACTATCAACATACCAATGCAGAGCAACAACTGAGTGACACCCCCCAAACCCCCCTGAAAAATGCAAAGACATAATAAAAATGTTAATTTAAATTTATGTATAAATTAGGTTCATTGAAGTCATGGAAAATTATCGATATGAAATATCAAAGCAAAAATAATGAACAGTGCGAAAGCTATGTACATAGTCAATAAGTCCTGCTCAGTTTGTCAAATATCCACAGTCCGTGGGCCAATGTCTACCAAACACATGGGCAAAGCCCACACAGGAGACCTGAGTCCGTTGGAGAGAACACTGCTGGGGCATCAGATGACAAAACTACAGGCACCTCAGGGGGAAGGGAAGGGGGGGCACCTCAGCCACATGAGTCCACGACGCCAGAACCACGAAGGGGCCACCATGCCCACTGTGCCATCCTGGGGAGTGCAAAGCCACAGTCTCTCAAGTCTCTCCAGTGGGTGGTTTGCCCACTGTGCCATCCTGGGGAGTGCAAAGCCACAGTCTCTCAAGTCTCTCCAGTGGGTGGTTTGCCCACTGTGCCATCCTGGGGAGTGCAAAGCCACAGTCTCTCAAGTCTCTACAGTGGGTGGGTTGCCCACTGTGCCATCCTGGGGAGTGCAAAGCCACAGTCTCACAAGTCTCTACAGTGGGTGGTTTGCCCACTGTGCCATCCTGGGGAGTGCAAAGCCACAGTCCATCAGGTGGATTACAGACTCCACTGGTCATGGAGGAGGCAGGGTGCCCAGAGTGCAGCGTGAACACTATTTCGACACAGAACCGGCACTGTCAATGGGCCAGCGGAGCATGACAGGAAGGGCCCAGCGGAGCAGTGCTTGAGACGGCAGGGCCCAGCGGAGCGGTGCTTGAGACGGCGGGGCCCAGCGGAACGGTGCTTGAGATGAAGGGCCCAGCGGAGCGGTGCTTGACAGGAAGGGCCCAGCGGAGCGGTGCTTGACAGGAAGGGTCCAGCGGAGCGGTGCTTGAGACGGCGGGGCCCAGCGGAGCGGTGCTTGACAGGAAGGGCCCAGCGGAGCGGTGCTTGACAGGAAGGGCCCAGCGGAGCGGTGCTTGACAGGAAGGGCCCAGCGGAGCGGTGCTTGAGACGGCGGGGCCCAGCGGAGCGGTGCTTGACAGGAAGGGCCCAGCGGAGCGGTGCTTGACAGGAAGGGCCCAGCGGAGCGGTGCTTGAGACGGCGGGGCCCAGCGGAGCGGTGCTTGACAGGAAGGGCCCAGCGGAGCGGTGCATGAGACGACGGGGCCCTGTTCAGCGTTGCCTTTCTTCACGGCGGGGCCCTATTCAGCGGTGCCTTTCTTCTCGGCGGGGACCTGTTCAGCGGTGCCTTTCTTCACGGCGGGCCCTGTTCAGCGGTGCCTTTCTTCTCGGCGGGGCCCTGTTCAGCGGTGCCTTTCTTCTCGGCGGGGCCCTGTTCAGCGGTGCCTTTCTTCTCGGCGGGGCCCTGTTCAGCGGTGCCTTTCTTCTCAGCGGGCCCTGTTCAGAGGTGCCTTTCTTCACGGCGGGGCCCTGTTCAGCGGTGCCTGTCTTGTCTATCAAGGGAGCCAGACCTGGCCAGGGCTCCCTGCTTAGTCGCCCTCCGACCGTGCAGTTGCTGGACCCTCCTGTGACGGAGTCCTGGGCCCGTGGGTGTCCTCCGTCACACCCGGGATGGGGCTTGTGGGGCCCTCCTGGTCCGCGCCCCTGCTGGCTGACTTCTCTGCCCTGCTGCCCTTGCCCTCCTTCGATGAGGCTCTCTGGCCCTTGCCTCCCCTTGATGTTGTGGCAGTTGACGGGCCACGACTTTGCTCCTTGGGGGCAGCCGTGTCAGCCTTCTCGCGGCGGCCCTTGGTTTTACGGGTTCTCTTTCCAGGGGGGGGGCTGGCTGTCCCCTTGCTGCTGGCCAATGTATCTGTGCTGGGAAAGGGTGGACTTCAAAACCCGTGCACAATGGTCAGACTTGATGCAGGGCTGGTGGTGGCTGAGGTGCTCTTCGGACTCTTACCAGATGGAGGGGGTGGGTCAGGTGGTGCAAAGAGGTTAACTTTGGAGAGGAAAAGTTTTTTAGGAGCAATGGGAAGGGTAGGTGCAGTGGGTATGGGAGTGGAGGAAGAGGATGTGGTTGTAGGAGAGTCAGGTGTGCTGTCTTTGGGTGCAGGTGCTTGTGATGTAGGCTGTCGAGAGGTGGTTGGCTGTTGGGTGGGTGGCTGCCTGCGTTTGTGTGTTTTGGAAGAGGGGGTGACAGACACAGTGGGAGAGGACACAGGGGACGTGTAAATGGCAGTGGGGGTGGTGACTGCACGTGTGCGGACTGTACTGGAGGGTGTGCTGGTGATGGAAGTACTGGCTGATGGTGGTGTGCATGCAGGTGTGAGTGGAGACGTCACAGGGAGGGAGAAGGGGGACGAGGAGGAGGGGGACACAGAGGTGGTAGTGACTGTTGCCATGTCTGCATCTGGATGTTGCTTGGGTGAATGCTTGTGGGATCTGTGGTGCTTATGTCTGGATGAGCTTCCCTTGGGTGTTGAGGTGTGTGAAGGCTGGTCTGATGGTATGGATGGGATAGGCTGATGAACAGGAGACTGGGAGAGGGTGGAGGCAGTTAGAAGAGGGAGGCTGGAAACAGGGACAATGGCTGCCGTCAGTGCTGAGGCCAGAGTATTGAACGATCGTTGATGGGCAGCCTGACCCGAATGAATGCCCTCCAGGTATGCATTGCTCCGATGCACCTCCCTCTCTACCCCCTGGATGGCATTCAAAAGGGTAGACTGCCCAACAATGATGGTCTGTAGGAGGTCAATGACCTCCTCACTGAGGGCAGCAGGGGTAACTGGGGCAGGGCCTGAGGTGCCTGGGGCGAAGGAGATGCCCGTCTTCTTGGGCGAGCGGGCACGGAGCGAAGGCTGAGGGGCTGCTGGGAGGGCGGAGCTGGTGCACTGGGTGGAGGCTGAACCTGTTGAGGCGGGTGGCACGGATGTTGCCGCCACCGCTAGGGAGCTCCCTTCCTAGGACGTGTCGGTGTCGCTGGTGTCACCACGGGTCCCCGTTGTGGAGCTCCCCTCGCCCTCCGTATCACTGGTGACCTCGGTGTCTGTAGCATGGCCCACCGGGGCCTTGTGAGTTGCAGCTCCCTCGTGCTCCGATGCCAATTCTCCTCCGCCTGATGATGCTAATGCACACATGCACAAGAAGATAAAGAAAAAGGGTGGGGGGAGAAATAAAGACAGGTTGAGTGCATGCATTGTCAACACTGTTGTCGGAGAGGACAGACACAGGAGCCTCCAGCACTACGCCGCGCAATCGGGGTACACTACTCAGTACTTGTGACTAAGCCTACAGGTCTATGGACAACAAATGCACACATGGGTGATGCTGGACCATGGAATGCTGTACTTGGCACCCTACAGAGGTGGGGGGCGGGGGCACAGGGCCATGCCTAAAGGAGGGGACTACACTACAGAAAGCGCCCTGGCCTAATGTCACCCACAGCCCTCCTCCCCCACCCAGACACCTCCACTGTGCGTAAAGATAGCAGAATGTGCTGGTACTCACCCCCTTGTGTCTGCTGTGATGTCCTCACGCGCCCATCCAAATCTGGGTAGGCCACCGCCAGGATCCGGGACATCAGGGGGGTCAAGGTACGACTGGCACCCCTCCTACGTTGGGAGGCTATCGCCAGCAGTGACTCGGCGGTCTTCCTGGTCCCGGGGCGGATGTCCTCCCACCTCTTTCGGCAGTGGGTGCCCCGTCTGTTGTGGACCCCCAGGGCCCGGACTTCCTTGGCGATGGCACGCCAAATGTCGACTTTCCGATGGGCGCTGACCTATTTGACATGTACAGGGTGGGAAAGGAAATTTCATCATTTTTCTGCATGTTAGATGTGATTGCCCCCCCCTCCCCAACCTTGCCATGTGGCACATGCTCTCATCTGTCGTGCCTTGCACTCCTCATTCGCTCCCCACCCCACCATCTTACATCCACCATACACAACCCAGGCATAGCCCATTCAACGTGCACCCAGTGTACTTACCTGTTGGTCTGGAGGACCGTAGAGTAGCGCATACTGGGGCAGGACCCCATCCACAAGTTTCTCCAACTCTTCTGAAGTGAAGGCAGGGGCCCTTTCCCCAGTCGCAGCAGCCATTGTCTCTTCCAGACCGAGGTCACAGCAGCACTTGCAGTATAGGTCCTCTCCTGTGGATGATCAGGTCTCGAGTGATTAAGCAGATAGAAAATGGCGGTCACGCCCGCGGCGGTGCGTGCCGCGGCGGTGTGTACCGCGACCGCCGGCGCACATCGTCATTGGCTACTGAAACCCATAGGGTTCAATGTTAACCAATGCGCCTTCTCACTGCGGTCTTCGACCGCCTACCGCCACGGTGTGCCACGCCAGCGCGTTGACCTCACATCCCACTGTCACACTTCTCAGGTCAGGCAGCCGCCATTTCAAGGGCCCACATGGCTTAATTTCTACTGCGTCACACAGGCCTAGGCCTTGCATTGCCACTGATACAAGCCTTTCAATGCATAGCGATTCGTGTACTGTGCAAGCTGTGTGAACGTACCTGTGGGTTGCTTGACTCTGTACTCCATTTTGTCCTTCCTAGGCACCGTCCGCTGGGACTTGCGAGGAGAAGGATGAATCCTCCCGTGTACCGACCGCTGGTGGACCTGTCGACAATGGAAGAACGACATATTATACTTCGATACCGACTTGACCGAGCCCCAATACATGAACTGTGTGCCCAGCTGGAGCCAGACCTGATGTCCCCCATCCGCCAACCCACAGGAATTCCCCCTCTGGTGCAGGTTCTGTCAGTACTCCATTTTTTGGCAAGTGGGTCTTTTCAGACAACAGTGGCCATGTCATCAGGGATGTCTCAGCCTATGTTTTCTAAGGTTTTGTCCAGAGTGTTGTCTGCCCTGATGAAATACATGCAGAGCTACATTGTTTTCCCTGAGGAGGGTGATTTGGCCACTGTGAAGGGTGATTTTCTATACCCTTGGACATATCCCCAACATCATTGGTGCCATTGATGGGACCCATGTGGCTTAAGTACCCCCAAAAGACAATGAGCAGGTGTACAGAAACAGAAAAAGTTATCATTCGAAGAATGTCCAGGTGGTCTGTTTGGCTGACCGGTACATCTCCCATGTAAATGCCAAGTTCCCTGGCTCAGTGCATGACGCGTATGTTTTGCGAAATAGCAGCATACCTTATGTGATGGAACAGCTACAGAGACATTGTGTGTGGCTAATTGGTGACTCTGGTTACCCCAACCTGCCTTGGCTATTGACCCCAGTGAGGAATCCCCGGACCAGGGCAGAGGAACGGTACAATGAGGCCCATGGGCGAACTATGAGGATAATAGAAAGGACCTTCGGGGTCCTGAAGGCCAGGTTTAGGTGCCTGCATATGACAGGTGGATCCCTAATGTACTCACCAAAGAAGGTGTGTCATATCATCGTGGCCTGCTGTATGCTTCACAATCTTGCATTGCGACGCCAGGTGCCTTTCCTGCTGGAGGATGGTCCAGATGGTGGTGTTGTAGCAACTGTGGAGCCTGTGGAGAGTGAAGAGGAGGAAGAATACGGGGACGACACGGACAACAGGGACACAGTTATACAACAGTATTTTCAGTAGCACACAGGTAAGAATCACCCAAGCCATTTTACATTTACTTCTGGCCTCCTGCATTTCTACTTTCTGTGTTTCCCCCCAGTTCCTTTTAACTGATTTTTGACTTTCCCTTCCCTTTTCAGAGCTGTATGACCCACTGCGTGACTTCTGCTTTGTTTGCCCATGGACTAATGCTTATTGACATTGGTATGTTGTCATCACAATGTAACTGAACATTATTGCACCATTATGTGTAATACATTTGTTAAGAATACAAGCAGACTCCTGATTTTTGAAGTGCAATTAGTGATTTATTTCAAGTGCTACATATAGGTCCATGATAGTAAAACGGTGATGGGTGGGGGTGGAGTAATGTCCATGGCAGAGTCCAGTTCTCAGTCTCACAGGTGCATTGTCCATATGCCTGTGGAAGGATGGAGCAGGGGCTGTTTAAGGTTTGACAGGGTGACAATGTGGGACAGTGGGATGACATCAGGGGGTATCTTATGCTGGCGGGCGTCTTGGAATCCTACTCTGTCTTCTTGTGTGATCTCAGGTTCCGCTTGCGGGGTGGTTGATCTTCAGCAGGAGGTGGGGTTCTGGTGGCCTGTCGTTGTGTGGGGGCCTCCTGTCCACTAGCGCCGGCGGAGGTGGTAGGCTGTTCGTGGTCCTGGCTAGTGACAGGGGCCCTTTGTGGTGCCACATGGTCCCGCAATGTGGTGACTATCTGGTTGAGGGCCAGGACGATGGTCCCCATTGCGGAACCGATGTTCCTGAGTTCGTCTCTGAACCCCATGTACCGTTCCTCCTGCTGTGCCTGGATCTCCTGGAACCTGGCCAGTACCGTCGCCATCGTCTCCTGGGAGTGGTGGTATGCTCCCATGATGGTGGTGAGGGCCTCTTGGAGAGTGGGTTCCCTGGGCCTGTCCCCCCCCTGTCGCACAGCAGCCCTCCCAGTTCCCCTGTTTCCCCGGGCCTCTGTCCCCTGGATGGTGTGCCCACTACCACTGCCCCAAGGTCCCTGTTGTTCTTGGGGTGGTGGGTCAGCCTGGGTGCCCTGTAGTGGCGGACACACCGCTGATTGACGCGTCCTGGAGACAGAGGCATGGGCCCGCTGGGTGGGAGCTGTGCTGGTATTCCCAGAGGGGGTTGGGTCTTCTGTGGCCTGTGTCTGTGTGTGGGGAACCGACTGTCCAGAGGTCCCCGATGGTCCGGGCTGGTCATCAGGTTCTAGGTCGACAGAGCTGCTGTCATCACTGGGGGCCTGTTCTGGGGGTGGGATGGACAAATCTGGACCCTCCTGGCCGGTGTGTTGGCGTTCGGGCCCTGCAGGGGTAAAAGAGTATGGTTATTGCTTCTGTGTGTGCCATGGCGTGCGATTTGTGGGTGCCCTTGTCCCCCAGTGCTGGCATTCCCTTGTGGGAGGAGTTGTGAGGGTGGTTTGTGGGGGGGGGATGGGTATGTGCAGTGGTCATGCTTAGGTGATGGTGTGTTGGCATTCAGGGATTGGTGTTGGGTTGGGTGGGTTGTGCTGGTGAGACATTGGCAAGGAGGATGTGTGCTAGGGGGTTGGGGGTGAGGGTGGGGGTGTGGGTTGGCATGCTGGTGGTTGGGGGGGGTGAAGTAGTTGAGATTAGACTTACCAGAGTCCATTCCTCCGGCTACTCCAGGGAGGCCGTCAGGATGCAGGATGTTAAAGACCTCTTGCTCCCATGCTGTGAATTCGGGTGGAGTGGGTGGGGGTCCGCCGCCAGTCTTCTGCACAGCGATGTTGTGTCTTGACACCATCGACCGCACCTTCCCCCGTAGGTCGTTCCAGCGCTTTCGGATGTCTTCCCGATTTCTGGGATGCTGTCCCACAGCGTTGACCCTGTCGACGATCCTTTGCCATAGCTCTGCCTTCCTGGCTATTGTGGTGTGCTGCACCTGTGTGCCGAAGAGCTGGGGCTCTACCCTAATTATTTCCTCCACCATGACCCTGAGTTCTTCGTCCGAGAACCTGGGGTGTCTTTGGGGTGCCATGGGGTGGTGTGGATGAGGTGTGGGGTGGTGTTTGTGGTGATGTGAGTGGTGGTGTGTGGTGATGTGTGCGAAGATGTGGTGTGGGTGATGATGTTGGGTTCCTGTGTGTGTTGTGGTTTGCGTTCCCTGTGCTCTCTCTCTGTGTATTGCGCCTTGTCTCTGAATTTCGATTTGTGGGGGTTTGTGGGTGATGTGGGTGTGTGTTTTATATGGTGATGGGTGTTGTGGGAGTGTTGTGTGTATGTGTATCAGGTGTGTGTATTTGGAATTGTCCAATGTGGCTGTGTTTTGTATGGGTGTGTGTATTTTGAGCGCGGCGGTGTGTACCGCCAATGGAATACCGCGGTTGAAAGACCGCCGCGTGGATTCGTGGGTCGTAATGGCATGGGCGTGTTTGTGTTGGCGTGACGGTGGAGGTTTGGTCATCTCCAGTTTATCGCTGAACGCTGATGAGGCGGCCTTCCGTGGATGTCGGGTTTTTGGCAGTTTGGCAGTTGTGGGTCAGAATGACCGTGGTGGTTTACCACGGCCGCGGCGGTATAATGGCGGTCTTCTGACCGGCGGTAAGAGCCTTTTACCGCCGAGGTAAAACACTTAGAAACACAATAGCTGCAACTGGGGCTATCATGGCTTTTTGGTGGAGCTGTTACCAAAAGTCCGATGCCACTCGCGGGCAAGCTCAGTTCAAGCCTTTGGAGAACATTTAGAAGCAAGATGTAGAAAGCAAAGTCCAGTGCTTTCACTCCCAGGACAGAAGCAGCAGGCTAGCAGAGCAAAGAAACAGGTAGAGTGGCAGTCCCTCCTACAGCATCCAGCTCTTCCTCCTAGTAGAATGTCCTCAGTCCAGAAGGATTCTAGCTATGTGGGGCCAGAGGTCCAGTGCCTATAGCCATTTCTGGCTTTAAAGTAGGCAAATGTTAAAGGGAAGTTTTTTGAGTGCACAAGACCCTGCGTTTTGAGCCCTGGCCCAAGACACACTCCACGGGGCTAGAAACTGCTTTGTGTGCGGACAGGCACAGCGCTCTTCAGGTGCAAGTGTCAGCTCCTCCCACCACCCGAGCTCAGGAAAACTCATCAGCCTGGTGATTGGCCATCAGGATATGCAGGGCACACTTCAGCTCCCTGTGTGACTGTCTAGAGTGAATATACAAATAGCCCATCTGTCATCCTGACCCAGATGTATATTCAGCAGAGAGGCAGAGGCACAGATCGTTTAAGCAAGAAAATGCCCACTTTCTAAAAGTGTAATTTTTAAACTCACAGTTCAAAAACCAACTTCACAAAATGTTGTATTTTAAAATTGTGAGTTCAGAGACCCCAAACTCCACATCTATCTGCTCCCAATGGGAAATTACCCTAAAAAGATATTTCAAGTCAATCCCCGTGGTAATCTATAGGCTAGATAGGCCTTGCACTAGTGAAAACCTACATTTTCAGTATTTCAGGACATGTAAAACACACCAGTACATGTCCTACCTTTTAAATACACTGCACCCTGCCCATGGGGATGCCTTGACCCTACCTCAGGAGTGACTTGCATGTAGTAAAAGGGAAGGTTTGGGCCTAGCAAGTGGGGGCACTTACCAGGTCAACAGGGCAGTTTAAAACTGCACACACAGACACTCCAGTGGCAGGCCTGAGAAATGTTTCCAGGGCTACTTATGTGGGTGGCACAATCAGTGCTGCAGGCCGACTAGTAGCATTTCATTTACAGGTCCTGGGCACACATAGTACACTTAACTAGGGACTTACTAGCAAAATCCAATATGCCAATCATAGGTAAACCAATCACCAATACACTTTAGACAGAGAGCATATGCACTCTAGCATTGGTTAGCAGTGGTAAAGTGTTCAGAGTCATAAAGCCAACAAAAACAGGTCAGAAAAAATAGGAGAAAAAACGCAAAGGTTAGGGGATAACCCTGCAAAAAGGGCCAGGTCCAACAATTAGTTAGACGTTAAAGTGTTCTTCCATTGTGAAGGTGAACTGAGGAAATTGCCCCTCAAATTCAACTAAAGTGCTGGTGAGGGTGTCTGTAATATTGCTTGTGGGCTAGTCTATGCCAAGACCTTCTGCAGGTCTTCTAACCCATTGTTTTTCAGATTATGCGCCAATTTCTAAAAAGAAAACAGTATCAGTTGTCTCAAGGGACCATTTGGAGAATGTTGTCACAAAATGTTTCAAAACTCAAGCAGAAGTCTTGAAACCAGTGCCAACAAGATTAATGTTCTAGATGTTTCAAATGACACAAATGCAAAGCGAAAGAGGTTACTGGCACTGCATCCCTATCTGTGGAAATTGGGTATCCACTATGGGTGTTTTGGAAACAACTCTTTGGAATATTAGGAGCCCAGTGAACTTCAAATGTTCTTAGAATCTCTGAAAACATTAGTAATCAAGATTTTTCAGGCTTCTGGCTGTGATTTGGGGAAGGGCAGTACCATCACCTCACGCAGACAGATATACATGATGCTTACGGTACTGGACACTTGCAATCGAAACATGTTCACTTCTATCACACAGTGAGCTAACAACAGAAAAACCTAAGTGTTGGAAAATGGGTGATTGGTAAGGGCAGGTAAGTACCTACACTTAGCAATAGGCCACTAACCTCCACTTAGGTCCAGTTAGGTCTCAGTAAATTAAACCCAGCTCAACCCTTAGTAGCTTGGCAACGAGCGACAAGGCTTAACTTAGGAGACAAAGAGAAAGCATTCAAATATCACACAACAGTAATTAAATAAAACACAGGAAACATTTTAAAGATCCAAAATCAATTTATACAAACATATTTTATTTTTATCTTTAAAATGACACCAAAACTAATAAAATCGGATAAGGGGAACCGGAGATATGAATTTTTAAAGAATTAATGCTTTCTATCTCATAGAAGCAACTAGCCTTCATAGAGTTAAAAAAGGTCACACTGGAAATGAACAAAGTCCAGAGTTCAGGCCACCCATAAGGTAACACTGTCACACTTACTTTCAGAAGTGTTTGATTCAGGAAAGTGGCCCACAGCACCAGCCAAGGGTTCAGAGGCTCTGCTGTGCCTCTTGGTATCTGGGACTACAACTCCCACAATGCACCTCTTCAACTTATGGAGTTGCTCCAAACGTCTCCAAACTTCTAGATCTTCTTCCAGAGGTCCTTTTTGTGTCCTTGAAGTGTTCACAACTTGATCCAAGGTTCCAGAAGCTCTGAGTTGCTCCTTGGGAGTTGGGACTACAATTCTCAAAATGCACCCTGGACGCTGGTCAGCTGGGCTCTGCTTGCAGGACTTGATGCAGAGGACTCTGGGCAGCTCCTTTGTACCTGTTACAAACAGGGAGTCCCTTCTTGAAACAGTTGAAGACAGGTAAAGTCCTTTTAGTGGTGAAGCCCAAGTGTGCAGCTGGTGCAGATCTCCAGAGTACAGTGTCCAGGTGCAGGTCAGGGGTCCAGCAGGGCAGTCCTTCTTCTCCTGTAGTTTTTCCTTGTTGGAATATGATAGGGATCTGAGGTGTGGGTACAGGTCTGCCAGTTTTATCCCTGCTCCTGGGTGAAAAACAGGGGTGGGGGGGTACTGGTTCTCCAATCAGGTGCAAGGTCCTTCCCCCTGTGATGACCACTTCCTGGGAAGTGTGGCAAAAATTAATTCCAGGGAGCAACATTCCTCAAAACTCCATCATGGCTGAAAGTGAGTTTTGGAGGTTACATCTGGCTGAGCTCATCCACTGGTGTGGCTAAAAATCATAAACAGACCCCTCTCCTGCTCCCTCCCCTAATCTAATCAAGGGGGAACCTAATTGTCTCGGTTTACAGGATGTGGGGGGTGTTGCTATGTTGCGCCAAATGTCCTTCACTGCCTTTGAAGACCAGTTTGGCAGCCTTCCCCCTTCCTGCCTCACCAGCTGCTGAGGGGAGATCTCATCCCACAGGCACATCTCTTTGTGTGAAGACAGGCCACTTCACACCTCATCAAGGCAGCCTGGCCAATCAGAGCACAGCAGCACAAACACTGCACGGCTGAAGTTGGCAACTTTTCAGGTAAAGTTTAAAACTCTTTACCTGAACAAGTTATATTAAATCCCACAACTAGAAGTTGTGGGATTTATTATAACAATTAATTTGATACACAATTCTGTTACTTAAGGGGACTTTTACAATTAAAATAAAGTCTCCCAATTCTAGCCTATGGAGGCCATTCACTACAATGAGAGAAAAACAAATGTGGCTGTTTTACCTCACCAGGACTTATGAAACTGTTTTTATAAGGTCCCTGCTTATTGTTACATGGCACCCAGCCCTAGGGGCACATAGGGCACACCTTAGGAGTGACTTCTATGTAGAAATAAGGTAGTTTAAGACTTTGTAACTACTTTTAATTCTGAAGTCGAATTTGCATGTAACTTTAATTTAAAAGCAGCCAGCAAGGCAGGCCTGCCTTTAAAATGACAGTGCACTACGTATGCTGGGGTCCCTAACCCTCCATGCCCTACCAGATACTAGGGACTTATAGGTAGGTTGACTTAGCCAATTATAATTAGCCTAATCTGCATACTGATTTTACACAGAGCACAGACCCTGGGACTGGTTAGCATTACCCAGGGCACCATCAGAGTCAGGAATACCACAGCAAAAAGTAGAAAATAGGGGCAAAAAGTTAGGGGGCCTCTGCAATCAGCCCTGTTCTCTCACACTAAGGATGGGGCAACTATTTGCGGCAGAGAAAAAGTAACAGAAGTCCAAAATTAGTGCACCTCATGACTATAACAGTGTTCTGACTTTCATCATAGGTCTTTCCTCTCTTGTAGGTTTTACTCCCAGTGTTTTGACCTATAGAATCATAAGACAATGTTCACCTGGACTGATCACGTTGTCTTATTCTCTCTAATATTACACATTATTTCTTTCTGTATTTCTGCTAATTTCCCCTGCTATTTCATAGACGAAACTATACTCTGTACTGACTTGCTATTCCTGAACTCCAAGGCGCTTTCCTGTAACAGCCTCTTCAGGTATTTCAAACTAATTTGACTATTGGCACGTGCTGGGTGGTAGACTATCGGAGGTCAAACCACCTACTTAACATATATTTAGATTTTCACCATCCGGCTGGTTGTTCTTGGACACCATCCTGTAACCACACTAGCCTCCCCTCCTTATTCTTTCTTCAGTAAACCTACTTTCAGTCACTGTGTCACTTACTCCAACTATCTTTTCCTCATGTGATATATTCTTCCATGAAGATTACATCATCTATGGCATATCCCTGTATTAGGATGCTGCGTCACAGCATCTTTTTTCTGCCCTTTCATTGTGAAAACTACAGACAGTCCCACATTTCCAGGGGCGGACCTGACCACTGAACTCTCGAAGTACATAATACATCAACAGAAAAATATGTTACCTTATGTGGCCTCAAAATTCCCTCAAATATCACTACTTGAAAGGACACACCTTTTCCTACCTGGAATGGGACTATTTGAAAAGAGACTCTTTGGGCAAAGTGAAAAATAGGACACTAATGCTAGCTTATCTGACCCCTCTGCATTGCACAAAGGTGCAGCGGCCTAGCAATTCTATTCAGAAACTCTCTCCAATCAAATGCTCTTAAGCCATGGTCTGGCCCTGAGGGGCATTAGATATTTGCTAAAAAAACAAGGCACTTGTGGTAGCCTCCTTTTAGGATCTAAATGGGATCAAGTCTGGATTCTCCTTTAGGTTATCCATAAGAAAGTTGACTGAGTTGGGAAGCGTAGGAAAGTAGCCTCTTTCTAGCTTGGTTACCCCCACTTTTAGCCTGTTTGCCAGTGTGTTTGAGTGTGTCTACTCGGATCCTGCTAACCAGGACCCCAGGAGTTAATCTCTCTCCCCTAAATGTAATTGTTGGTAACTGTTATCACTGTATTTCATCCACAATTGGCACACTGGTGCCACCTTATAAATCCCCAGTATAGGGTACCTAGGTACCCAGGGCATTGGGGTTCCAGGGGATCCCTATGGGATGCAGCATATATTTTGCCACCCATAGGGAGCCCAAGCAAAGTGTTCTGCAGGACTGCCATTGCAGCCTGCGTGAAAAGGTGCAAGCACCCTTTTACAGCCATTTACCACTGCACCAGGTCACTTATAAGTCACCTCTATGGCAGGCCTTCTAGCCCAGAGGGCAGGGTGCAATGTACCTGTGTGTGAGGGCACCCCTGCACTAGCAGAGCTGCCCCCACAAACTCCAGGCCCATTTCCCCAGACTTCGTGAGTGCAGGGATGCCATATTACGTGTGTACTAGACAAAAGTCAATACCTATGTCCAGCTACATAATGGTAACTCCGAACATAGGTTTTGTATCAAACATGTTAGAATCATACCCCAAGACTTTTGCAAGCATTGGTTTTATGATTCCATGCACTCTGGGGGCTCCTTAGACCCCCAATATTGCCATTACAGCCTTCTGAGGGTTTCCGGGCAGCCCAAGCTGCTGCCACCTCCCAAGCAGGTTTCTGTCCCCCTGTTGCTTGAGCAGCTCAAGCCCAGGAAGGCAGAACAAAGGATTTCCTTTGGGAGAGGGGTGTTACACCCTCTCCCTTAGGTGTTACAGGCTTGGGAGGGGTGACTCCCCAAGCCACTGGACATGCTTTGAAGGGCACATTTGGTGCCCTCCTTGGAGAAACCAGTCTACACTGGTTCAGGGACCCCCAGTCCCTGCTCTGGCATGAAACTGGACAAAGGAAACCACACCACGCCTTCTTGGATTTAGGGTTGACAGGGAATCTGGGACAATCTGAGTAGCCAGTGCCAGCAGGCGACATCAGAGCCCCTTCCTGATAGGTGGTCACCCAGCTGGGTGATCAATCCCCCTTTCAGGGCTATTTACGGTTTCTCTCTTGGGTGGTTCCTCAGATTCGGATTGTAAGACTCTGGCAGGAATCCTCTGCAACCTCCTTTTCGACTGACTGACGAAACTGCATCTGGACTATTCAGAACCATACAAGCGGCAACAAAGATGCAAGACGCCTTCTGCGACTCTTCTGTCCCTGTCCTGTGGTTGCTGCCTGGGCTTCTGTAGGCTATCTGTGTTGCTAAGGGCCCCCTTTGATTCTCCCTCCTGGGTAGAGTCCACCTGGTCCTTCCTGATCTCCGGCAGCCCCACTTACCGCTAACCATGATTTTTCCGTGGTCCAAAGCTTGATGGTGGAACCCGAAGACGCAAACCCAACTGAAATCCTCCTTCCGGAGTGGGACATCACCTGCATCCTCCAGGAACCCGACTTTGACTTGTTGGGTGCAGTGCTGACTCTTCTTCTTCACTGGTGGTTCACCTTTTGCACCTTCATCCTGGTGGGTAGGGGCTCCTGCCCTTCCTGGACTCTTCTGTGTTTCTTGGACTTGGTCCCCTTCTTCCATAGGTCTCCTTGTCCAGGAATCCACTGTTGGTGTCTTGCAGTCTCTTCTGGGCTTTGCATAGTTCTTCTTCTCTTCTCTGTGTGTGATCAAGGGAATTTACAGTGATTTACTTCCTCTTTCCTGGTCATTGGGGTGGGTTGTGGTACTTACCTTTGGTCTTTCCTAGTACTCCCAGCTCCCCTCTACACACTACATCTACCTAGAAGGGGGAGCAACCTTTGCATTACACTTTCTTAGTATATAGTTTGTGCTCCCCCTAGGCCTGTTTCTAACTAAAGTGATTTTCACTAATTTCACTGTTTTCTAGCTGTTGTATGACTATTTCTGCATACTATTGTATATAATTTGTGTATTACTTATCTGCTAAGGGAGTATAGTCTCTATGGTATTTGTGTCACCAAAATAAAGTCCCTTTATTTTTGTAACACTGAGTATTTCTTTCATGTGTGTAATTACTACGTGTGACAACAGTGGTAATTCATGAGCTTTGCATGTCTCCTAGATAAGCCTTGGCTGCTCATCCACAGCTACCTTTAGAGAGCCTGGCTTCTAGACACAGACTACACTAAAAAGGGTTACCTGGATCTTGTATAAGATGTACGTACCATAGGTACCCACCACACACCAGGCTAGCCTCTTACAGGAAGGGCCAGGGTAGTGGTGGAAAGTGACCACACCATTACGGCATACCCCATCCTTGATAGATCAAGGAGGCCTAATGGTAGGGTCTGAGGTCTGCTTACTGAGCTCATAGTGGAGTACACCCCCAATGATATAGGATGATTACTGTATTCACTTTAAAGGAGCCACACCTAAATCTCCTATGTGTATGGTACTTGTACATAAATTGACCTTTTGCTCACTTCCAATCTGTAGTGTTACACCTCTTCTCTTGCTCAAGCTTAAAAGGGAGTATTTCTGGCCATGCAGGAACACTGTGCAATAACACCGGTGGCACCACCCATGCCACGATGGTAAATGAAACCCTTCAAATACAGACTATTAGATGAGAAACCAAGCTAACATTTTACTGTTATGATTTTTTTAATTACATAATGAAAGCTTCATACTCTCTGAGCAACTGCTAGTGGCAGTGGGAAAGTAATTCCTGAGAGGAGCTGTCATGAGAGAATCAGCCTTCAAACACACAAAGAAAATGTGAGCAAAAAAGAGAGTTGCAAATAACCATTTGCATCTCCACCATCAGTACAACAGAACGCCATGTGTGATGCTGCGTAGAGAAATTTAGAAGACCAAATTTGGTGTGAATGTATGCTTTGCCTACTGAGCTAAACATGCACTGTTGCATGTATGTAGAGAAACCATGAGTATAGCGATAAAGCTGCAATACTTCTAGTAGCTTAACAACACCAAAGGGATTCTTTCCCAGCCATTACGATAATCAGAAATCAACAGGCTTTGGTTCTTACTTATTCCCTGGACATTACTGAAGAATTTACAGTGTTCTTCATATACTTCTATAATTAAGAATTAAGGACACTTCAGACCTGGAGGAAAGATTCCTTGCAAATGTCACACTGGCAAAGATGTCCCTGGACCCTCGAAATGATTTGGAAGGGTCAATTATTGCAGAAGAGATAAGTAAAGGTATAGAAGAGATATCATCTTTAAAAGTGCATGGTTAAGATGGGCTTACAGTGAAAATCTTCTAATGCAACAAGAACAAACTGGCATCATTGCTGTCTACAGCGCTCAACAACTCTGAATAATAAGGCACAATTTGTTCTGAATTTAACGAGCTGTTGTATCATTAATTACTCAGCCGGGATAGGACAAATTTCTGTCTTTAAGTTGACAGCCAAATACTTTGCTTGATATAGACATGAAGATACTTGCAGCCATGCTGGCTAGACATACGAAGTTGGTGATTTCTGTGCTTGTGCCAGTGCTTAATTTGTGCTTGTTGTTTCCGGTGCTGAGAACCGGCACTTAATATTGAGGGCCGGGGCTTATTCTTCTGCCTCAAGCATTTGCTGCGAGCAATAGACACATATGGGACAGACGGAGGGAGGGAAAAACAAAAAAGCGTCACAAAGGAAGAAAGTAGAAAGCTGAAAGAGTGATCTGAAAGGGCCAGGAGTGGCTTTCTATGGATTGAAGAGGCCTGAGATGGCTTCAGGATTGCGACACTTCAGTATTCAGTGTTCACACATTTAATTGCAGCAGCCGCATGTTTAAGAGGAGGGCTTTGGGCACCGGTACCTTTTTATTTACAAATTGAGCACTGGCTTGTGCACACATCACAGGTGGATTGGATGCTGAGTCAGTCATCTGCAGACAGTAGAAGAGAGATGTTGCATTAACTGTGGCATGCATAAAATGACTAAGCTTTAAAAGTGAAGCTATAATGTGATGCTGGGAAGGCATTTGAATGTATAGAATAGCAGTACAAATTCAGAACTTTAGAAAGAGCAGTTTGGTTGGTAAACTTGTGAGCACAGTCTGTAGATTCCACAAGGCTCATGCTACAATAGTCAGCTGTAAAAAAGAACAGATGATGTCCAGAATGAGGAACAAATCAAACTTTACCCCCCAGGTCACTGATCTGGGTTTAATCCATCAGTTTGTTTGCTTGCCATGCCATTCCAGTTTAGACCCAATCATATGCAAATCAGTCTTGACCATGCTCCCCATGGAAACAGTTCAGCCCAAACTGCCAGACCAGGTCCTCCCTGGACCAGAAACAAGCATCTCGAGATTTTGGGGTATCACTCCTCTTCAGCCAGGCTAGTTTGACTCTGGTGGCATAGCAAGCATAGATCCAAACTCAGTCAATTCGAGTCAAAAATCTCAATCTTCTTCCAACAGCATCTTTTGAGGAGTGAGGAACAAGGGGATTGATGTCTGTACCTCTTAGAGTCCACAGATAAGTCCAAGCAGAAGTCACCAGCAATAGGCAAGGGCTCATCAAAGACTCTCTGTTCAGTGGCTAAAGGAAGAAGCTTGAAGAAAGTCATAAGTGGGACTGCCACAAATCTAACAAGGAACCAAAAATGAAAGTCCAAATAAAGTTCTGATTTGTCAAAATGTTCATGGTAAGAGGATTGAAAGATTCTAATGTCCAACCAGAGTCCATCATATGATGGGCTTCTGCAACTTTAAGAAAGATTCCCATTAACCAACATAGAAATTTTCCTCTCTTATATGAATTTGAAACAATTTAAAATATTTTCACGTACATAGTTTCCCCATGTTCCAGATTCAAGGTTACTTTCTCAGGCTGTCTATGTATAAAACAATAGGGTATCTATTTCCAAGCTAACATTTCATGAGAACGAAGTCTGAAAGAAATTACACGTTTGCAAAAGAAAAAACAACTTTCTCACGTTTCTGTAAAGTCAGAGGCCTAGCAAACCACCATAGCTAAACTAAGCAAATAGAATTAAATGGCACACTTTATTCAAATCAAATTAAACATATACACATAAAACTTATAAACTTTTCATTAGTAAATCTCATTCTTTATTCATTTTACTGTCGATTAGCAAGAAAAATAACTTGTAAATAATAACGATAAGTGTAACAGAGAACTGCATTAATAAATCATTAGCATATGGCATTAAGCATTAACTTCAAGAAATTCATTATCTTTTTAGTAAAATCTGTTTCTTAACATTATAAGGTATCATATGATATCAAAACTAATAATGATATTAAAACTAAAGGTGCTCTACCTTCTCATTAAAATGAGCTAGTCTACAGTGGATGCACAATACGGGCTTTTCAGAGCCCCACTTTACAACTGTAGGGAGAATATCTGCTCCCAGGCGGCCGTGTCTCCTGTTTGACGTCTACAGAGAGAGTTGGTGGAAAGAAGTTTCTGGAAACATCTGTTTTAATATAACTGTGTGCCTCCTAGAATAGCTAGCAGATTCCTGTCCTGACTTCATTGAGGGAAGACCTCTTCCCTAACTCTGCTGGGCCCTTTGGACATTGGTTATCGAGCTTGCCTCTTGAATGCCTCTGCTTATTTCCCCTAAACCTTAATTGGGTTCAAACTGATACTGGCACCTTCCACTTAGAAATCCCCTTGTTACTCATGATACTATAGACAGAATAGGGAAGTTCCTTTATGGAGCAAACTTACTCCTTGATTTGCCTTCTGTATCTTGGAATGCTTTGCATTGTGATTTATATCATACATTACCAAACATTAAGCTGCCATTTTGATAAATGGATACCAGAGGTCGTCACTTACAGTGGTTAACACATAGATGAGAAAAGGCCATTGAGGCAGTTGGAGATGAACATTATCACAAAAAAGGGAAGAGAAATGTTTTTGCTCTATGCTCACTTCTTATCTAGTTTTAGAGTACCGGGGGAACCCTTTTGCAAGCTACATTAAAGTAGATGTCCACAGATAATACATGAACTGAAGCTGAGCAGAACTAGGAATCTGTTTTTTAACTGTGCCCACTTCTGCCTAGCCAGTATGAGAGACCCGGGATAAACCTTTCACAATCTACATATTAGCAACTGCCCACAGATAATATCTGGTTGGACCTGGCCCTTTTTGCAGGGTCATCCCCAAGCCTTTTGCCTTCCTCCTCCTGTTTTTCTGACCTCTTTTTGTTGGTGTTAGGACTCTCACCACCTGTAAGTCCCTTGTACAGTGGTATCCCTCATACCCAGGGCCTGTAAATTGACACTACTAGTGGGTCTGCAGCACAGCTTGCGCCACCCACAGAAGTAGCCTTTCAAGCCTGTCTCAGACCTTCCACTGCAGGACCTGCGTGCAGTTTATTGCCACATGGACCTAGCATCTCAATTTACTACCCAGGCCCAGAACACCTTTTACTATATATAAGGCACCCCTAAGGTAGGTCCCAAGTAGCCCTATGGGCAGGGTGTTGTGTAGGTAACTGGTAGGACGTGTGCCTTTTTGTGTGGCATGTCCTGGTAGTGACACACAACATATTTGTGTTTTATTACTGCTGTGAGTGCTGCTTCTCTTTTAGGGTTGCATTAGGAAATGCCCTTTCATATGGCTAAGTGGTATTTTCTGATCTATGAGGGGTGGCGTGGGGATGTTTCGTATGGTTGGAATGGTAGTGTGAGATGCTGCTTACTGGTGTTGGTAGATTTTTTATTACCATTGTAGAAATTTGCCTTTTAGAGAGTGGGCATTTCTCTGTGCTTATAACTCTGGTGCTTTTGCAGCTTGACTCCAATCCATGTCTGGGGTAGAGTGACAGCTGGACTTGGTGCATACTTTCCAGACAGACATCACAACAGGAGGGTGGGGGTGTAATAGGAGTACATCTGCATACTGTGTGGTCTTCCTGTGCTGGGAGAGGTAGAGGCAGGGCACACTTACATTTGTATGGACTGTGTCCTGCCCTGACACAAAGGGCTCATTTACTCCCTACTGATGGCTGGAGCCAGTGTGGAGGAGAAGGGACATTCCTGGAACTGGTTACAGCTGGTTGGAACCTTCTCCACACTTCTTGAAGCTGGGCAAAATGAGTATAAGTAGAGAGGTTGTTCCCCATGTTAAAAAAAGACAGAACAAAGACACTGATGGGCTGGACACTAGATGCTGCAGGAGGGATTCACCAGGAACTGCCTTGTGGCTGCTCTGCTTTTGGACTGACCTGTGACATGCTAGGTCACTAAAAGGACTGTGGCTGCTATTTTATGGACCCCTGTGCTGGCCTGCTTGTCTGAGTCCTGCATTCCTGTGCCCCTACAGCTGTCTCTAGGGGCTGGGTGGTGTGCCTCTCTTTGCCCCCTGCATTTGTGTTTATCAAGCACAAGAAAAAACGAATTATATAATAACTTATTGAACCTAGCAATGCTCCGAAATAACGATGTAAGAATTAGCTGATACCACAAGATATAAAGTATATGTATAACAGCAAAATGTTAATAAAAAAATATTAAAAAAAAAAAAAAATCAAGCACAAGAAAAGGGCTCCCTGCTTTACTGGTGTTAGTGCTGGGAGAGTGCTGTACCTTGTCATTTTATTTTTCTTTAAAGAGTAGCTATTGGCGCTGCCTTGTGTTCATGGCTGGGCAGCTCATGAAGAGTGCTTCGTTTTGGTCAACTATGGGTTCTGAGAGCACCACCGAGTCACTGTTGTCGTGACTGGGGGCTCCTTTCCCTCTGGCACAGTGGAAGCAAAGAGGAGTCTGCCGGCGCAGACACAGCACGCCTTCCTCTGGTGCACCCGGGGCACATGCGTGCACGACTTCCATGGAATCTTACCTCAGCAACCCGGGCCAAAAACACAGAGCTGCCGGCTTGCATTCGCAGACACTGAAGACTGACTTGGGCCATTGCATCCCGAGGAGAGAGGAGGTGGGAGCTCAGATGGCTCTGGGGGGCTCCTGGCAAGCTGCCCCAGGAAGTCAACACTCGTGGACAAATAGCATCTGTGCCACACACACTTGGGTGTCCCCTGTGTGATTTCTTTCCCTCCTTGGTGTGGGGAACTGGAACCTGCAGGGGCTGCCCCTCCCCACAGGTACAACGCCATATTCATTCAGGCAGCTGTGATGCAGGGCTTAGCACTGGGACCGATCCAGGTCCCCTTTAAGAATAGTGTGTGTGAGTCCTTCCTGGGTGGGACCTTTTGCGGCACAAGTAGAAGGATGGAGTGGCGACCCTTGATGGAGGTCCAAGATCCTGCTAGTACTTGGTTGAAGTACAGCATTTTCTGTAATAGGAGTGCAGGAGCCCTGGGATTGGGATGGGTGTGTTCCGTCTACCTCATAATTTTGAAAGGAAGCACAGGCACACTATGACCTTTGTTTAGAAGGCATTAATGGTGAGGACCTCCTAATCCACAGTTCACTGCATGATATCTTTGCTTCCCTCAGTGTTTTCTTCATACCGAGTTTCATGCCCTGATGTGCAGTATCATCTCCTGGCTGGAGAAATAAATGTCTTTCAGTGATTACATTGCAGGCATTGGGCAGGTGTGTTTTGGTATGACATGTACTGGGGAAGAGACAAATGACATATGCAAAGGATGAGAACACTTCTTGTTACAGTCGTGATGCTGATGTTCGGACTACTGCTTGCTTTTCCAGAGTAATTGTAACATGTGTGATGATCAGACCACTGCTTGTGTAGCAAGGTATTAATGATACATATTGTTTTTGGTTTACTGATGCTTTGTGCAATACAGTTTATTTTTAAATAACTTGTTGTGGCGTTTTCTGGTGTATTTATTGTGTACTGGTGTGTGTGTTGTGCAAACACTTTACACATTGCCTCTGTGATAAGCAGACCTGCTCGTGCCAAGCTACCATGGGGTGAGCCAGGGATATCTTGGGTGTGTAGCTCCCTTGCCCTGACTAGAGTGGTGGTCCCTGCCTGGCCAAGATGCCTACCCTAGCCAACCAGGGGCCCCATTTCTAACACATATGAACTGAAGCTCATAGGCAAATCTTTCAGATTATGATAAAAGAAAGGCAAAGCCCTGAATAAGTGGTGAACTCTGCTGCAAAATATGTGTTGCCTGAAAGTTGTCAAGTTGGTTCCACAACAAAATAGCGACATGGAAATAGACCTATTTCGTAAATTGATGTCTTTATTAATGACTGTATGTGATTAGCTAATGATGAGAAGATACATTGTATAAAGTATAGATTTACATTTTCATTAAAAAGAGTGAACCGTATTAATGCAGTTTGGATTATTTGAATGCGCCCAACAAATACAGGTATTATTGTCTAATTCTATAAGCTAGATTGGGCAATTGCCTTTTGTTAAGTCAGATAGGCGCAAAGCACTCTCATATAATTGCCCAACAATTTTCCATTATCATGGGGTACTTAGTAGCTCATTCAATCTTGTTCTGCTGATGTGGTGTTAATTTCTCCTGGGTGCTAGCAGAGAATAAATATTGGTTGAGATTCGAAATTATTCAAGATGAATTGTTCTTATCATATTTTGTGGATTTTGTCTTTCACAGTCAGGAGAGACTTATGGCCGGAGTCACAGACATCTCCTATCCCAGCCTCAGCAGCTCAGGTAAAACAATCTGTAGTTTATAATCCAATAGTGTCAAATCAAACTTATTGTTGAGTTTAAAGATATATTGTAATATTGAAAAGATTTAGTTTAACCTAAGTTAGCAGTGTTGATTTATTTAATCATTAGCAGTTTCTCTAGCTCGTTTCAACTGACCCCTCCACCCTGTGTCAAATCGTTTTAAAGGAGGAAAAAACATCTCACATGTAAATCAGCAGGTGCTACAACAAGAAATATTGTTCAGAGACACGAAATAAGCAAGTAGTGTTTAATTCACAATAGGTAATACATTTTGATTTTCCTTTTTCATGTAAACAAAATATACATTCACAGTCAGTGTCATTGTCCCGGATGACTTTTCACCTAAACGGCCACACAGTGTGTTATAAACTCAATTAAATAATATAGCATCACACCTTGACCCCCATATAATTCTGCGTCGACCAAAGGTTTTCTTTTGACCCAGCGTCACCATAGTCCGACTCCAGGATGAACATATTTTGAGGTGTTTCCTATATACACCTCGAGCCTTGTAGGCCATACCTTCAAATGTAGTGCAGGGATTCAGTCTATTAACCCCTTAGCTGCTGGGCCTTTTCCCCCCCAGTGCTGAGCCCTTTTTTGGCTATTTGGGGTAGTTCGCGCTTAGGGCTTCATAACTTTTTGTCCACATAAGCTAACCACGCCAAATTTGCGTCCTTTTTTTCCAACATCCTAGGGATTCTAATGGTACCCAGAGTTGGTGGTTTCCCATGGAGGAGACCAAGAAAATAGCGAAAATACAGTGAATTTTTAGTTTTTTCCCAAAAAATGGGAAAAAAGGGCTGCCGAAGAAGGCTTGTGGTTTTTTCCCTGAAAATGCCATCAACAAAGGGTTTCTGGTGCTGAAATCACTATCTTCCCACCTTTCAGGAACGGGCAGACTTGAATCAGAAAACCAAATTTTTCAACACAAATTTGGCATTTTACTGGGACATACCCCATTTCTACTATATTTGGTGCTTTCAGCCTCCTTCCAGTTAGTGACAGGAATGGGTGTGAAACCAATGCTGGATCCCGGAATGCTAAACATTTCTGAAAACTAGACAAAATTCTGAATTCAGCAAGGGGTCATTTGTGTAGATCCTACAAGGTTTTCCTACAGAAAATAACAGCTGAAATAAAAAAATATTGAAATTGAGCTGAAAACAACAGCCATTTTTCTTTATGTTTTACTCTGTAACTTTTTCCTGCGATGTCAGATTTCTGAAAGCAATATACCGTTTTGTCTGCTGGACTCTTCTGATTGCGGGGATATAAAGGGCTTGTAGGTTCATCAAGAACCCTAGGTACCCAGAGCCAATAAATGAGCTGCACCCTGCAGTTGGTTTTCATTCTATACTGGGTATACAGCAATTCATTTGCTGAAATATGAAGAGTGAAAAAGAGGTATCAAGAAAACCTTTGCATTTCCAAAATGGGATAAAGATAAGGTTTTGAGGAGCAGTGGTTATTTGCACATCGCTGAATTCCGAGGTGCCCATACTAGCATGTGAATTGCAGGGCATTTCTCAAATAGACGTCTTTTTTACACACTCTCTTATATTTGGAAGGAAAAAATGTAGAGAAAGATAAGGGGCAATAACACTTGTTTTGCTATTTTATGTTCCCCCAAGTCTCCCGATAAAAATGATACCTCACTTGTGTGGGTAGGCCTAGTGCCCGCGACAGGAAATGCCCCAAAACACAACATGGACACATCCTATTTTTTTTATAGAAAACACAGCTGTTTTTTCCAAAGTGCCTACCTGTAGATTTTGGCCTCTAGCTCAGCCGGCACATAGGGAAACCTACCAAACCTGTGCATTTCTGAAAACTAGAGACCTAGGGGAATCCAAGGAGGGGTGACTTGCGGGGCTCGGACCAGGTTCTGTTACCTAGAATCCTTTGCAAACCTCAAAAAGTGGCTAAAAAAACAAGTTTTCCTAACATTTCGGTGACAGAAAGTTCTGGAATCTGAGAGAAGCCTCAAATTTCCTTCCACCCAGCGTTCCCCCAAGTCTCCCGATAAAAATGATACCTCACTTGTGTGGGTAGGCCTAGCGCCTGCGACAGGAAACGCCCCAAAGCGCAACGTGGACACATCCAAATTTTTGGAAGAAAACAGAGGTGTTTTTTGAGAAGTGCCTACCTGTAGATTTTGGCCTCTAGCTCAGCCGGCACCTAGGGAAACCTACCAAACCTGTGCATTGCTGAAAACTAGAGACCTAGGGGAATCCAAGGGGGGTGACTTGCGGGGCTCGGACCAGGTTCTGTTACCCAGAATCCTTTGCAAACCTCAAAAAGTGGCTAAAAAAACAAGTTTTCCTAACATTTCGGTGACAGAAAGTTCTGGAATCTGAGAGGAGCCTCAAATTTCCTTCCACCCAGCGTTCCCCCAAGTCTCCCGATAAAAATGATACCTCACTTGTGTGGGTAGGCCTAGCGCCCGCGACAGGAAACGCCCCAAAGCGCAACGTGGACACATCCAAATTTTTGGAAGAAAACAGAAGTGTTTTTTGCGAAGTGCCTACCTGTAGATTTTGGCCTCTAGCTCAGCCGGCACCTAGGGAAACCTACCAAACCTGTGCATTTCTGAAAACTAGAGACCTAGGGGAATCCAAGGAGGGGTGACTTGCGGGGCTCGGACCAGGTTCTGTTACCCAGAATCCTTTGCAAACCTCAAAAAGTGGCTAAAAAAACAAGTTTTCCTCACATTTTGGTGACAGAAAGTTCTGGAATCTGAGAGGAGCCACAAATTTCCTTCCACCCGGCGTTCCCCCAAGTCTCCCGATAAAAATGATACCTCACTTGTGTAGGTAGGCCTAGCGTCTGCGACAGGAAACGCCCCAAAGCGCAACGTGTACACATCCACATTTTTGGAAGAAAACAGAGGTGTTTTTTGAGAAGTGCCTACCTGTAGATTTTGGCCTCTAGCTCAGCCGGCACCTAGGGAAACCTACCAAACCTGTGCATTTCTGAAAACTAGAGGCCTAGGGGAATTCAAGGAGGGGTGACTTGCGGGGCTCGGACCAGGATCTGTTACCCAGAATCCTTTGCAAACCTCAAAAAGTGGCTAAAAAAACAAGTTTTCCTCACATTTCGGTGACAGAAAGTTCTGGAATCTGAGAGGAGCCACAAATTTCCTTCCAACCGGCGTTCCCCCAAGTCTCCCGATACAAATGATACCTCACTTGTGTGGGTAGGCCTAGCGCCTGTGACAGGAAACGCCCCAAAGCGCAACGTGGACACATCCAAATTTTTGGAAGAAAACAGAGGTGTTTTTTGCGAAGTGCCTACCTGTAGATTTTGGCCTCTAGCTCAGCCGGCACCTAGGGAAACCTAGCAAACCAGCACATTTTTGAAAACTAGAGACCTAGGGGAATCAAAGGAGGGGTGACTTGCGGGGCTCGGACCAGGTTCTGTTACCCAGAATCCTTTGCAAACCTCAAAAAGTGGCTAAAAAAACAAGTTTTCCTCACATTTTGGTGACAGAAAGTTCTGGAATCTGAGAGGAGCCACACATTTCCTTCCACCCGGTGTTCCCCCAAGTCTCCCGATAAAAATGATACCTCACTTGTGTGGGTAGGCCTGGTGCCTGCGACTGGAATAGATCACACAACGGTCAATGTTGGTCCTTACGTGAGGCAGCTGTTGACCCTGGGGTGATCCATTCCTGACACAGGCACTAGGTGTAGGCACTCAAGTGGGGTAGTGTTTTTATCAGGACAGGTGAGGAGTCAGTGGGTGGTAGGAATGTTGTGGATCCCAGCATATTCCTGTAGTTTGTATGACAGAAATGCGAGAACAATTGAGTTTTTTTTCAACATTTCAGCTTTGCAGGGTATTCTGGGTAAGAAAACTTTGGGGAATCCACACAAGTCACACCTCTGTGGACTCCCCTGAATGTCTAGTTTCCAGAAATGTTTGGGTTTAGTGTGTTTCTCTAAATGGCCGCCGAATCCAGGACCAAAAACACAGGTGCCTGCCTTACAAAACCAGTTTGTTTTGCCATAGACAATTTTGATGTCTCCACAATATGATTTGGGTGGTGGAATTTGGGGCTGAACTAAATTGGGGAGCTCCCAAGAGAGCATTCTCTCTCTGCTTGCCGCCGCATTCACCTGCTCTCTGGGTTGGCCTAACCCACTATTACCCAGTTGCACGAACAGCTTGCGAAGGGACAGCAGGACTGTCCTCATCACCTCCCTCATAATGTACTGGAAGAGGAGTTTTCGAATGGGACTCCTCTGACTGAAAAATCACTCCCAGAGTCTGCGCCATTGTCCTATCCCTCAGATGCTGTCTCAGTATCTGATGTCTCAGTCTCTGATCCTATGTCAGAGCGGTCCTCTATAACCCGAGTGCAGGCAGCAGTCATCCATCAAGATGCCATCTCTGCTATTGGCTAAACTGTTGCTCTAAAACACTAGCCTACGTAGACAGTCACAAAATCGATGGTGTGTGTGAGATACGAGCAACAGTAGAGGCCACCTTACCTGCGCTTCTTCCCTCAATCAGCACGTACTTTCAAGACACTCAAAAAACACCTTGTCACATACCATTCGTCACAGTCTTTAGCACCTCCTGCGCCCAGTCCAACAATCATTATTGGTGCTCCCACTCCCTCCTCCTCGGATTCCCTCATTACCACCCAGCAAAAGTGCCCTTCATCTCTCCATAGACTTTACTAATGTACTCAGCTATTTACATAAAATACAGATGTGCTCTTTGCAGTAGGCATATAAACCTTCTGCGCTTCTTTATGGCACTAAAACTGCCACTAGACAAGTCGGACCCTTTTCCCCCCAGGGAAACCACACACATATTGACAAAAGTGATATATATATGACAGCCAACCACCTGAAACTCAACTCAAGCAAAACCGAAATAATCCTCTTTGGCCCACACAAAAACACCTGGGACCCCCCATGGTGGCCCACCACGCTAGGCCCTGCACCCACCCCCGCCAACCACGCACGCAACCTCAGCATCATCCTAGACTCCTCCCTCTCGATGACCCAACAAATCAACGCTCTTACCTCCTCAAGCTTCAACAAACTCCGTATACTGAAAAACATTCAAATGGATCCCCACAGAGACCAGAAAAACTGTCACTCACGCACTCATCAGCAGCAGGCTTGATTACGGGAACGCCCTCTACGCCGGCACCACTCTAAAACTCAAGCGCAAACTACACGCATCCAGAACTCAGCAGCACGACTCATCCTCGACCTCCGCCGACACAAACACATCTCTCCACACCTCAAATCCCTCCACTGGCTTCCCATTGACAAAAGGATCACCTTCAAGATCCTCATCCTCGCACACAAATCACTCCATAACACAGGCCCTGCCTACCTCAACGAGAGTCACCTTCCACACCCCCACACGAAACGTCCGCTCAGCTGACCTCTCTCTCGCCTCTGTCCCCCGCATCCAACACACCACCACCGGGGGCAGATCCTTCTCCTACCTTGCACCCAAAACCTGGAACGCCCTCACAACACACCTTCGCAAGACCCAAAACCTACTTCTTTTCAGGAGGGCCTCAAAACCTGGCTTTTCGAACAGTGAACCTCCCAGCCCCTTTCCCTCCCCCCGTCCCCCCCCCACTCAGCGCCTTGAGACCCTCACAGGTGAGTAGCGCGCTTTATAAATCTCTTTGCTATAGATCTACCTCTATATATATATATATATAGATATATCCATGTACCTAGATATATCTATCTACATAGATATATTTAGATCTATATATACATATATTTTTTTTTAGTTGTTGTATGGTTTCCTTGGGGGCCAAAATGCCCCCCAGGGAAACCCTACATCATCTAAAAAAAAATATTGCCCCCACAGGGGGTCACCCTGCCCAGGGGCGACCCCCTGTCATTTCATTTTATTTATTTTTTGAAAAAAAAAAAATCCCCTGGGGGCACCTACCTTTTTAAAAAAAAGAAAATTATGCCGGGGGAGGGGGGGCGGCCCGTTTTCGGGGGGGACGCCCCCCAAAGTGAAATCCCTGGTGTCTAGTGGTGTTTCCTGGCCCCCGATCGCAGCTGTGCTGCGATCGGGGGCCAGGAAACAGTTTCAGAAGGCCTCGTAAGAATGGGGAGAGTCTCCCCTTTCTTACGAGGCCTTTTCAAAGTGTTTCGATCGGGGGGGCCAGGAAACCTGAAAGTGTTTCCTGGCCCCCGATCGCAGCACAGCTGCGACCGGGGGCCAGGAAACACTTTCAGGAAGGCCTCGTAAGAAAGGGGAGTGTCTCCCTGCTTCCTGCTTTGATGGGGAAAACACCTTTGAAACGTCAGCGCGCTGCGAAGGGGGGGTGGGGGGCGGGGGGAGACACGGAAGCTTCCGTGTCTCCCGAGGGAAGTTAAAAAAAAAAAAATCCTCGGGTGCGACGCACCCGAGGATTTATTAATACCCTTCCTGGTGTCGGCCACTGGTCGTGACCCGCACCAGGGAGGGTGTGTGGGCGTCGGCCAGTGGCCGACGCCCGCACCAAAGGGGTTAATTTGTGCAGTAACTGAGGGCGCCGACATCTCACCAATGGCAAGCTATGTCTCTCTTTCCACCACCATATAGCCTACAACCACCAATGCTCGAGTACTTCTGAGAACCCCAAAGGGGTCCAGAACACTCAGTAGACCACCTTCGGATCAAATTTCAACTGTCTACCCGATAAATCACTCATATGCCCGTCAACAGCCCTCCAGTGGTGATTCATTTCCATCATCCTTCTGCACAGGAAGTGACATCACTGGATTTTCCACCATCCGTCTGCACAGTAAGTGACATCACTAGATTTACCATCAGCTACCTGCACAGGAAGTGACATTGTTGGTTTCCCACCAAAACTGTCTTTAAAAGAAGGAGACAAGCAAGAGCACTTGTTCTATCATCCATTCATACAGAAAGTGACATAACTGGATTTCTCATCCATCTACATGGGAAGTGATATCACTGGTTTCCAGCCAAAGCTGTCTTCAAAAAGAGAAGCCAAGCAAGAGGACTCGTTTCTAACACCCATCTGCACAGGATGTGACATTACTTTATTTCCCATCATCTATCTGCACAGGAAGTGACATGACTTTTCTCCCCTCTTAGGACCTACGTAATGACTGCCGCAGAGTGGATGTGCAGCGGACGCGTTCAGCAAGTGCAGCACTGGTGCGCTAAAGGTATGCCAAATGCAAGCCTGTCTGTGCCTGTCCACGCATGGACTGCAGGGATCACCCCCAGCAGCAGGATCCCTGGCTGTCCCCACTCCTGCCACTACCATGAGTACCTCCACATCCTCAACCCTGCTGCTCAACACACTGCTGTCTCACTACACCAGATAAAATTGAGAGAGCATTCTCCTGTGCTTTCTGCAAGTTTTCTGTTACTTACCCACACCAAGCACTCACCTCACTGACAACCCCCAACAACCCACTCTCTCACACTCACACAGTCCTGCAATCACCCACACAACACTCCACATTTGCATGCCTGTGACTCATTACCCAATCACTCACGAAATACATCACAGAGATCTGGGACCTGCTTCAAGACATTGCCTCTGGCCTACTTTTTCTTATGGAAACATGTCTGAACCCTTCAACGCCAACCCCTGCTGCTAAAACATTGGCGGGCAAAACAGACTTCACAAGCCCGGAGACAGATAAGTCATCATCCACAAGAACACCATCTGCTTCAACAGATCCACGGACAGGGCATTGTCCAACATGGAACTCCTGTCATTCAAGCCAACTTAGTTGCAGACCACAGGGGACCACGCAACAGCTTTACTGACACCACCACAGACTTTGTTGCCACGCTCATCCTCATTGATAACAATTGTATCCTACTTGGAGACTTGAACTTTCAACTTGAAGACCAGGCCGACCCCAACTCAAGAGCACTCTTTGAGACCTTGGAAACTTGGCCTTTACCCAACCAGTAAAGGGACTCTGCCACATTGACTGCCACCACCTGGAACTTATTTTTACTAATTTTGACAACATCTGAGTCAATGATCCCACACCAGTCCCCTGGAAAGGCCATGCCTTCATCAAGTTCAGCATGCCAGTCTGTTTCAAATGCACGTGCCACAAGGCTAGACCAGGCAAAACTGGATTAGCATCACTGACAAGGACTGGAACACTGCTCTCAAAACCCACCCACCCAAACACAGGAACAGCCACCACAAAGCCATCAAGAATTTCCACAATTAGATCACCTGGTATACCCCCTTGTTGACCCCCATCAAAGCAATATAACAAGATTCAGATCCAATCACCATTTGGCACACAGAGGGGCTCTGATAAAATGTCGCTACAAACAACTTGAGCGCAAATGGGGAATGAGCCAGGACAAAGGGGGGAGGTGCACGTTCAAATCCGTCCTAAGATTCAGCCTGCAAATGATCTGGACTACCAAATGCATTGTTATGGTGAACTACATCAATGCCAGCACCAACAAAAGTAAAGAAAGTTTCATCATTGTGAAATATTTCACCTCATCATTGCCCACCTGCAACTCGATCAACCCCTCACATGACCTCTACAACAATCTCTCTCACTTTTTTAGCAACAAACTCCCCACCATTTATAACAACTTCAGCTCACAACTGGACCCAAAAGACCTCCAAAAATCACCCAAAGAACCAGTACTAACAACACAGCCCATCATCATTCCAGAAGAAACCACCATCACCAGGAAGCCCATACACTGAGGGGCCCTATCAGACCCCTACCCGTATCTCACACCTTTGCCAAAGGACAACAAACCATTAGTGCCATGCTCACACCCATTCTGAATGCCTCTATCTTTTATGCAACCTTCCAAGATGCTTGTGAACATGCAATTGTCCTACCATGCGTGAATGAAGAAATAGGCAGGTGCCTCCTGTGTCTGCGTGTGACTGATAGCTGTCTGGAGGGCTGCTGGAGCCGGTAGTTCTCAGCACCTGGCCCCCTTCAAGCAGACAATAATCCCACACTGTGGTAGAGCACAAAGGAAGGCATAGGCAAGCACCTCCTGGTGTCTGTGGTGACTAGTAGCTGGCTTCAAGACCGCTGGAGCCTGTAGTCCTCAGTGCCGACCCCCTTCAAGCAGACAATAACGCCAAGATCTTAGAGAAAATCATTAACAAACCCCTCATGAAAATAGCTCAACAAACACAAACTCCTCGACACCACTCAATCTTGTTTCAGACCCAACCACAGCATGGAAACTGCCCTCATTGCTGCCATGGATGATAGCCACATGACTTTGGGCAGAGGAGACAGGTTAGCCCTCAAGCTCCTGGATCTCTCTTCAGCATTTGAAACAGTCTCCCACCCCATCCTCATCCAACACCTACAAGACATTGAAATCGAAGGACATGCACTCCAATGGATCTGCTCCTTCCTGACTGGTAGGACTCAGTCAGTCAGCCTGGCACCTCAGACACTCATGACCTCATCTAGGGAGTTCCCCCTAGGATACTTCATGAGCCCAGCCCTTTTCAAAGCATACATAACCCCTCTATCCAGCCTCATATGCTTTGACAATGTCAATGCCCTTTCCTATGCCGATGACACACAACTTATTCTCTCCCTTACAGACAAGACACCCAGTACCTGCATCGAGTTCAGTGTCTGCATGACTGAAGACGCCCTATAGATGAAGATCAACTGTCTAAAACTAAACACCCTCAAGACCAAAATTGTGATCTTTTAGAAGATTGGCCAACAGAGCTAGGATCAATACCCACCCCCACCACCCAAACCAAGAACCTCCAGATCATCATCGACCGTAAATTCAACATGACCTTCCAAGTCAATGCTGTCACCGCCTCATGGTTGCATACCCTGGAGATGCTGAATACGATTTTCAAATAGCTCCCACAGAGCACCTGGATAACTGTCACACACTTGCTCTGGTCACATGCATGCTGGAATAGGTGAACATCCTCTATGCGGAAATCAACAAAATGCCCAGCAGAAGGCTGCAGACCGTTAGAATCACTCAAAACTTCCCATGCCGCCCTCATATCACACCACACCTAAGAAGCTCAACTGGCTCCACATTCACAAGCACGCTCAATTCAAACTCTTCATCAAATCTTTCAAGGCACAATGTAATACTGGCCCAGCATGCCTCAATATCACATTGCTTTGACAAACCTTCCAGATACCTCTGCTTTCCTGGACTCCTGTTTGCACAAATCCCAAACATACAGAAAACCAGATCTAGTGGTTGAGCCTTCTTCTAAATTGCTCCTAAAGCTTGGAATGAACTGCTGCTTCCCAATGAGCCTCTTCCTCACTTCTTGAATTTTGAAGGAAGCTAAAGACTGTTTTTTCATGGTAGTTCCACTAGGCCCTAAGTGTGATGCTCACTTTCTCAGCGCCAGGATAACCTCCTAGATCACAGTGCATGGGTCACTGACAGAATATCAGAACCAAAAATTTAATGTGGACAGAATATAGAGTCATATATATTGAGGATCATAATATCAAGAAGGTAAGTGCAAATAATTAAGTATAGCTGTACTATTCTTAACTCCACATCTAAGTACCTAGAAAGTATATACATATATTGTCACAGTACATATATGTGTAGTTATACATAGTAAATTTTTACTTACCGATAGAACCTTACCTTTACAATATTTTTGCCCTCAATATTCTTGACATGATATTCTGCCCCACAATATTTTTGGTTCTGATATTCTGTGCAAACACATAGTGTGAGCTACAAATCTGCTTAACATAACGTAACATAGCATAACATAACATGACATAACATAGCATTATATAACACAACATGGCACCAAATACGTTTCAGTGCAGTGTGCCAGTAGCGGATAGAGCGGCGCAGGGTGGGGGGGGGCAAAAGTGGGAGGAGGCTCTATTATATAACAAGTTTAATGTTTAATGTGGGTCGATAAGTTTGAGTTACAGTTGGTTAACAGTCCATATCCCCACACATCCAGTCATTGATAGGTACCATATGGGATGCCCACTAGTGCAGATTGACATCTTTCCAACCTAGTTCTATGGCGACATGAAACACTTGCCAAACGACACTCAGTAGTTTTTGCTCACCCACAGAAACTAGCTAATCCGGGCTTGGAGATTATCAAAGAACCCGGAGAGCAGACTATTTGAGTAGTGTTAAAGAGCATATAGAAATCAAGGGAGGAAGACCATCCTAAATAATGCTACACAGCCTGCCATAGTGGGTGAATTGCGCCCCCACCTTGGAGTCGGCCTTTATATTGTGTAATAATGGTAGTCTATTGAGTTCCCAATATTGCTGCTGATTAAAGGTGGTTGTCATTCCCAGATAAGAGAAGTTGTCACCCGAAGCCCACATCTATCGAAGCTGGGAGTACCTTTCCCCTTACTGGGACTATCATGGATTTCTACCAGTTTACCCTGAGCCCTGAATCATCTCCCTAGAGACGTGAAATTTCCATGAGATAAGAAATCACGTCCCCAGGGAGCTGGACATATAATACCATACTATAAGCATGCAGGGAGACTATCCTCTAAGTCTCCCAGCCACTGAAAGCTGTGCACCCGGCGTTCACTATAATTTGCTCTGTGAGCAACTCCATGACCAATGCAAAGTGAAACAGCAAGAGGGAGTAGCCCTGATTAGTGTATCACTCTAACGGACAGGATTCCATTAACCCGAACTACCACCCACAGACCAGTATAAAATGTTTCAACCCAGCAAAGAAAACAGTCACCTAATCGCATTTTATGAAGAATCACCAAGAGGAAAGGTCAGTGGACAGTGTCAAAAGCATGCTCCAGATCCCAGTTTTAGAGCTCTGGGAGTTGCTTGTACTTACCCATATTAAGGGGACAAGCAACCAAGGTGGCCAAATCAATGACACCTTCAGAGACTAGCACAGCCTCTGTGGTCTCCCTAACAAGACCAATCCCAACTAAATTACCAAAAGTGAGCCCAGCTACTCCCTTGATTGGCTATTAGTAGGTTTGCTCCAACCACCACTGCTATTACTAGGGGCACTAGAGGTTGCAGTATTGGTTGTGGTAGTGGGAGGTTTGGTGCTTTTCTTTGGACAACTTGCATCAGTTGTCCAATGGCCTATTACTTTACATAAATAGCACCATGGTTTCTTTACTTGATTAGAAGAGGATTTGGACCCACCACCAGAGTGTTTTTGTGGGCCTGATGAAGACTCATTTTTAGATTTCTCCCCACCCTTGTCTGAAGACTTACCATCCTTCTTCTTGCCATCCTTGTCACCCCCTGCATGAACTTTTCTGTTCACTCTTGTTCAGACCCATTTGTCTGCCTTCTTTCCCAATTCTTGGGGAGAGGTCTGATGTGAGTCCACTATATATTGGTGTAACAAATCAGACACACAGTTATTCAGAATATGCTCTCTCAAGATTGAATTGTACAGGCTTTCATAGTCAGAAACTTTACTGCCATGTAACCACCCCTCCAAGGTCTTCACTGAATAGTCAACAAAGTCTACCCAGTCTTGTGAGGACTCTTTTCTGGTTTCTCTGAACTTAATCCTGTATTGTTCAGTGGTTAAGCCAAATCCATCCAAGAGTGCATTCTTCAAAACTGTAAAATTATTGGCATCACTTTCCTTAACAGTAAGGAGCCTATCCCTACCCTTTCCACTGAAAGATAGCCATCTTCCACTTTCAACTTATTGAGTTCCTTTTCTAACATCCTGTCATCAGGGTGGGTGAGTTGGGAATGTTTTGACACAGAAGAATGAAGTGAATGAACAGAGGGAGACCTGTCCCTAACAGTTGGCACCCTAGCAACCTGGCCTGCAGGAACAAAAACATCCCTACTGTGATGGGAGCTTCTATTACTACCATCATTGCTAGGTGGTCTGCTAAGGGGAAGATTAGGAAGGGCACCCTCTAACACTCTTACTGGGGGCTCCCCTGAGTCAGAGTGTGAGCTATCTCCTAACTTCTCAATTGAACTGCCAGCTAAAGACTTATCATTTTCAATAAGCATGTTAGACAATAATTCTCTAGAGGGGTTCTTTCCTACCACTAAACCTCTATCAATGCAGAGACTCTTTAGGCCCTCAAAGTTAAGGTGGTCATAAGCTGTACTGACCAAATTAAGAGGAGTTTCAACATCAGACATGATAGAAAAAGGTTTAGGGAAAGATAAAAGAGAGAAAAAGTTTTAGGACTTTTTTAAAGAACAGGAAAAAAATTGTTTTCCAATTTTTGAAACTTTTTGAAAGTTTAGGAGTACTTTTCAGCACTTAGCAGATAGTGTAAGAGAAGAAAAGCAAAACTTTTTGGTTAGGTGTACATACACTGAACTTGTTTTGTATATTATTCTCTTATGAAAAGTGCACAATGACAAAGTGGTAAGTAGTTGCAAGTACTTATCCTACCCTGCACAACCAATGTAGGAGGCTGGCCTGGCTTGTAGTGGGTACCAAGGGGTACTTACACTCTGTACCAGGTCCAGTTATCCCTTATTAGTGTAGAAGAGGTGTTTCTAGCAGCTTAGACTGATAGAAGGTAGCTATAGCAGAGCAGCTTAGGCTGAACTAGGAGACATGCAAAGCTCCTACTATACAACAGGTGTCATATGCACAATATCATAAGAAAACACAATACACAGATATACTAAAAATAAAGGTACTTTATTTTTATGACAATATGCCAAAACTATCTCAGTGAGTACCCTCAGTATGAGGATGCCTAATATACACAAGATATATGTACACAATACCAAAAATATGCAGTAATAGCAAAAGGAAGTAATGCAAGCAATGTAAAGTTACAGTAAATTGCAATAGGAGCACATAGGTATAGGGGCAACACAAACCATATACTCCAAAAGTGGAATGCAAACCACAAATGGCCCCCAAACCTATGTGAGCTTGTAGAGGGTCGCTGGGACTGTAAGAAAACAGTGAGGGTTAGAAAAATAGCCCACCCCAAGACCCTGAAAAGTAGGTGTAAAGTGCACCTATTACCCCCATAGAGCAGAGAAGTCGTGATAGGGGGTTTCTGCAAAGAGGACCAACACCAGCAAAGCAACAACAGTGGATTTCCGGACCTGAGTTCCTGTGAAACAAGGGGACCAAGTCCAAGAGTCGCGACAATGTCGAGAGTGGGCAGATGCCCAGGAAATGCCAGCTGAGGGTGCACAGAAGCTGCCACTGGATGGTAGAAGCTGTGGAATCTCCAAGAACGAAGAGGGTTAGAAACTTCCCCTTTGGAGGATGGATGTCCCATGTCGTAAAGAAGCTTGCAGAGGTGTTCCCACGCAGAAAGACTGCAAACAAGCCTTGCTAGCTGCCAGAGTTGCTGTTAGGGTTTTTGGATGCTGCTGTGGCCCAGGAGGGACCATGATGTCACCACTTGGATGAGGAGACAGAGGGGGCGCCCAGCAAGTCAGCGAGCCCTCACAGAAGCAGGCAGCACCCGCAGAAGTACTGGATCAGGCACTTAGAAGAGGAGTGAACCAGAGTCCACCCGAAGTCAGAAAAGGGAGTCCCATGACGCCGGAGGACAACTCAGAAGGTTGTGCACTGCAGGTTAGATTGTCGGGGACCCAGGATTGGCTGCGCACGAAGGAAATCCTGGAAGAGTGCACAGGAGCCGGAGCAGCTGCAAATCACGCTGTACCCAGCAATGCAGTCTAGTGTGGGGAGGCAAGGACTTACCTCCACCAAACTTGGACTGAAGAGTCACTGGACTGTGGGAGTCACTTGGACAGAGTTGCTGAGTTCCAGGGACCACGCTCGTCGAGAGGGGACCCAGAGGACCGGTGATGCAGTCTTTTGTTGCCTGCGGTTGCAGGGGGAAGATTCCTTCGTCCCACAGGAGATTTCTTCAGAGCTCCTGGTACAAGAAGGAGGCAGGCTACCCCCAGAGCATGCACCACCAGGAAACAGGCGAGAAAGCAGCAGGAGAAGCGATACAAGGTTGCAGTAGTCATCTTTGCTACTTTGTTGCGGTTTTGCAGGCGTCCTGAGCAGTCAGCGGTCGATCCTTTGGCAGAAGGTGAAGAGAGAGATGCAGAGGAACTCTGGTGAGCTCTTGCATTTGGTATCTGAAGAATTCCCCAAAGCAGAGACCCTAAATAGCCAGAAAAGGAGGTTTGGCTACCTAGGAAGGAGGATAGGCTAGTAACACAGGTAAGAGCCTATCAGAAGGAGTCTCTGACATCACCTGCTGGCACTGGCCACTCAGAGCAGTCCAGTGTGCCAGCAGCACCTCTGTTTCCAAGATGGCAGAGGTCTGGGGCACACTGGAGGAGCTCTGGGCACCTCCCCTGGGAGGTGCAGGTCAAGGGAGTGGTCACTCCCCTTTCCTTTGTCCAGTTTCGCACCAGAGCAGGGCTGGGGGAATCCCTGAACCGGTGTAGACTGGCTTATGCAGAGATGGGCACCATCTGTGCCCATCAAAGCATTTCCAGATGCTGGGGGAGGCTACTCCTCCCCAGGCCTGACACCTTTTTCCAAAGGGAGAGGGTGTAACACCCTCTCTCTGAGGAAGTCTTTTGTTCCTTACTTCCTGGGCCAGGCCTGGCTGGACCCCAGGAGGGCAGAAACCTGTCTGAGGGGTTGGCAGCAGCAGCAGCTGCAGTGAAACCCCGGGAAAGACAGGTTGGCTGTACCCGGGTCTGTGCTAGAGACTCAGGGGATCATGGAATTGTCTCCCCAATGCCAGAATGGCATTGGGGTGACAATTCCATGATCTTAGACATGTTACATGGCCATGTTCGGAGTTACCATTGTGACACTATACATAGGTAGTGACCTATGTATAGTGCATGCGTGAAATGGTGTCCCCGCACTCACAAAGTCCGGGGAATTTGCCCTGAACGATGTGGGGGCACCTTGGGTAGTGCCAGGATGCCCACACACTAAGTAATTTAGCACCCAACCTTCACCAGGTGAAGGTTAGGCATATAGGTGACTTATAAGTTACTTAAGTGCAGTGGTCAATGGCTGTGAAATAACATGGACGTTATTTCACTCAGGCTGCATTGGCAGGCCTGTGTAAGAATTGTCAGAGCTCCCTATGGGTGGCAAAAGAAATGCTGCAGCCCATAGGGATCTCCTGGAACCCCAATACCCTGGGTACCTCAGTACCATATACTAGGGAATTTTAAGGGTGTTCCAGTATGCCAATGTGAATTGGTGAAATTGGTCACAAGCCTGTTAGTGACAATTTAGAAAGCAGAGAGAGCATAACCACTGAGGTTCTGGTTAGCAGAGCCTCAGTGAGACAGTTAGTCACACACAGGGAACACATACAGGGCACACTTATGAGCATTGGGGCCCTGGATGGCAGGGTCCCAGTGACACATACACTAAAACAACATATATACAGTGAAATATGGGGGTAACATGCCAGGCAAGATGGTACTTTCCTACAGTGGTCATTATGAATATGGCGGTAAACACTGCCCCGCCGGCGGTGGTAACTACCGCCAACTGGCTGGCTGGCCGGACCGCCAAATAATGAAGCAAATGAGAAACAAGTAGAGGTCCATCCACACACTGCCATCTTTGTAGTCCTGACGAGGACGGAGGAGGCTGCCTACAGGCCGGCGGAAAGGTCCTTCCCACCCACCAAATAATCAACCACCAGACCGCCAACAGTTATCGGGCGGGAACCACCGGCATGCAAAGTGCAGAGGAAATGAACAATTTAAAAGGAAACCCTCACCGGAGGCACACGCAACACGGCAACGCAGACATGGAGAGAGAGCTGGAAATAATGGAAGCGCTGGTTCTTGCCGTTTACCTCCACGACCGTGACCAACGACGAAGGCGACAACGGTAAGTACCGCAACCTAGTACACATGGGAAAAAAGGGCACACTTACACACCCACCCCACCAACCTTACAATGCACTCCCAACCCCTCCCACATCCCAAGCCATACAAACCATAACAAGATGTACTTACCAGACACAAGGCAACGAAGACCTGCACCAAATTACACATATGTGCACACCACACACCCCCAGTGAAATGCTGCAACAACATCACAATAATGTGCCAAGAGCACTACCGGGCACTGTAAATGTATTAACTGGAGAAAACTTAATGTCCGAATAAGGCCATTGGCCAGTCCATGCGAAAGACCCTGAAGGGCCAAAATAGCCCAAACTTAATTCAAGCTTATGCAAAAGCTACTCCACTTGAAGGGGGCATCAATAGGGCAGCCAGGCACCTCAGGGAACAGGGACAGGTGGTTGCGGGGTTGGAGACTTACGTCTGGAAGGGGGGGCTTCGGCTTAGGTTTGGGAGGTGGAGGGGTTAGGGCTTGCCCTTGGAAGGAGGGGGAGTGGGCCTGGACCAGGGGGTGGCAGAGGGACCTGTGGCAACACGGGCCTCCCTGGGGAAGGGGCACAGGATTGGGAAGGGTGGACTGTGGCAGACTTGGACGTAGAAGGGGTGGACTGGGCAAGGTGATGGGCACATTTAGGGACGAGACGTGGTGGGCCACTGGGTTTGAACAGGTCAATACGGGCAAGGAAAAGCTTTTTAGGGCCAGTAGGAGAGGATTTGGAGCCAGGTCTGGGAGTGGAGGTTGAGGGAGTGCTTGCATGAGGTGTAGATGTGCCGGACGTGGATGCAGGTGCCTGTGAAATATGTGGATGTGTGTGGTGTGGATGTCTGCGAATGTTTGAGTGTTTTGGGAGGAGGGGGGGTGGACACAGTGGGACAAGAAAAGCTTCCAGTGTACATGGATGTTGTCTGGGTGTCTGCAGGTCTGGTGAGTGTGCTGCAAGTGTCTGTAAATGTATTCATGGTGAGTGCAGGTGTGGTGTCTTGGGTGCATGTCGGGTTGTCAGATGTTATGAGAACTGCATGAATGGGGCAGCAACAGTGACTAAGGGTGTAGTGAATATGGGAGTGCATGTTGAGGTGGTAGACAGGGTGGCCAGGGAGGTTGAAACACTGTGGGGAGGTAGATGTTGTTGTGTGTGCATTTAGTATGTGTGGTGTGTGCATGCTTGTGGTGGGAAGTGTGGTGGTTGTGTTTCTCTGTGTGCTTCTTGTGTGTTGATCTATGGGCATGGCTGTCTGTTCGTATATTTGGGATGGGTGAAGCGAGTGGGGTGCTGGAAGGGGTAAAGGTGGTGTGAGGTGGGACGGAAAGACCAGGGACACTGACTGGCGTCAAAGAGGAGACCAGAGCCTGAAAAGATCTCTGTAGGCCAGACATGGTATAGTGAATGCCTTCCAGGTAGGCATTACATTGCTGCATCTGGGATGCTAGCCCCTGGATGCCATTCACGATGGTCTTCTGCCCTACAGAGATGGTCCTCAGGAGGTCAATAGCCTCGTCCGTGAGGGCAGCAAGGCTGACTAGGGTAGGGGATGAGGTGCCTGGGGCGAAGGAGACCTTAAGCTTTTAATCACAGTTTGGTTTTTATTTTTATGTAGAGAGCACTTTAGCACTTATACTGACACATAATTCACTTACACTGCGCCGTTACACAGGAGCACCTTGATTACTTTACTTTAAGTTGTAGAATGTAAGTTTCTAATTAATGTGATATATTGTTTACGAACTTCATCGGTAAAGAAAGTTCTCTACGGTACAACCAACTGTTGTGGAAATGTATTCACATTTTTCCCCTGGAGGAAACAAAAATCTTTTTGTGATATTGTTCACTTACCCAAGTACCAGGGTACTAGGTTTGCCCCATTTTTTCAAGACAAAATATAACATGAACTAAACTCTCTGAAAAGAGGAGTTGTGTGACAGTGCGTGGTGGGGGGTTCATACCAGCACACTGCATCAGAGGAGGGGAACATAGTGCAAGAAGCGCGATTCATAATACTGAGTAACAACAAACATGCCTTCTGTAAATTTGCTCCACGACCTTTTTCAGTCTGTGGTTATCAAACTGCCTGACAAGGGAAGGGACATTGTGCTACAGCATAAAGTAGATTATCATTCAGAGATTTTGTGCCAATTGTCTTTTGAGGAGCACCACAAAAAATTGATAGGTGATCCTACACAGGAGATTGTCTCTGTGATAGAGTCAGCAACTAACATGGGTCTTTTGTCTGACTTCCAAACTAAAAATGAATATGCTCTCCTTAACAGAATGTTTCCCAAGATACCAACATTATATACGCCACTAGTACCAAAGATACATAAGAATCTGGGAAGCCAGTAATGGAGACCAATTGTTTTTGTGAAGGGATCTATTTTGGAACCTCTGTGGAAATCTTTAGACTTTTTTTTAAAACCTATTGTTACCAAAATGAAAGCCTCTATAGAGGATTGTTTGGACATGGTAAACACCTTTGACAATACTCCCCTTTGATTTTACAATGCAATTATTGTCCATAGTTGACATCCAGTCATTGTATAAAAACATTCCTCTACAAAAAGATCTTCAGGCAATTAGATTTGCCCTAAACCAAAGCTAACAACCAAATTTTGTACTCACCGTCTCATCCTCATTGTAGAGACTGACCTAACAAAAATGTCTTCAAATGAAAAGAAATACATTATGTACAGACTAAGGGTATGACAATGGGGCAGGCTTTGCTCTGGATTTGGCCAACATAATATGGATCATTTTGAACATCTATACCTTTACGCAGATAGTAGCCCTCTTGAGACAAAAATAGCTCCTAGGCGCTACTACGCTGATGATATTTTGTTGTTGTTGGCTGGAGACTAGGTCTGCTTGAACAATTTTCTTATTTAGCTCAATTCATGTAGTGATGACATCCAATTTACAAGGTCACATCATTCAAAATAAATTAGCTTTTAGACTTGAAAATAAATTCCCACCTAAAGAAAAAAAGCTATGAATTAATAGTTATTTAGATTATGTTTAAACTTAATTAAAACTAATTTAATTATATTTTAATGAAAATGTTACATTCATTTGTAAATGTGATATTTTTTTAAAATATTTTATAATTAAATAATAAATATATTTTACTTTTAGATTTTCTTAACATTATTCTTATTTATAGTATTAACTATTTTGAATAATGTCATTTAATTTAGCGATATCTAGTATGGGTTTTATTTTAAGTCCTTACCATCGTTATTTTCTAACGGAGGGTTTTGCTGTAGCAGAGGTTGGTCATGTGTGGTGCTGGATTTACTATTGTTTTATTTTGACAGCTGTGAGTTAGACTTATAAATTGGCTCTATACTCTGTTTTATCCTGGCTGTCTGGCCAATCCCTGCTGTAGCATTGATGCAGGGCTAATCACAGAAAGCTGTGCTCAGTGGAACTCCTTCAGGAAACGTCTGTCCACTACAGAAATATCCAAGAATGGGACTAAACCAAACTTGATATGAAACAAGAAAAAACTTTTATATATTGTCCAAGAAATTGGCATTACAAAATCTGTTGATACTCATGGAAGGGTTTAAAGTTGATATCTGGACTATTAGTCCACAGACCATCCTGATCCCAGATTCTCAAACAGTCTGCAGAGTTTAAAAAATAGGAGCCCAGACGAGGGTGTTTCTTGCTCCCAATGTCTATTTCATAATGGCTCTACCAAAGTACAGTATGTGTACCTCAAAACAGTGCCTATATTGCCTTAAAAGTCATAGACCAGGTCCTATGGCCAACTCCTGCTGTGCATGCACAAGGGCCCTGCTGAGAAGGGATAAGCCACCCATCAGCTAAGGAGTGACTGAGCATGGCAGAGGCATGTGATATTTTGTGTATTGTGTGGAATCTAGCAATGCTGATGATCCCTAATCAGGACAAAACTGGTTGATTTAGTTCCCTGGCAGTTTGGGCCGAACTGTTCCTACTTGAGCAGGGTCAAGATAGATTTTCATATGGCTGGATCCAAACTGAGGTGGCATGGCTGGAGAAAAATGATGTACTAGGATACTGCCTGAGCAATTGACAGTGTCTGAGACTAATTCAAGCATTCCATTCATCGCCTTGTTGTTGTTGCATTTGTGAGGCATATGCCCAGATGAGTCCTATGCTCACTGTGCCACCAAAATCAAGCTATATATGGCTGGTGAGACCTAATTGGGGTGATGCTGGTCCTAGGTTGCTTGTGTTCCAATTCAAAGAGGGCCTGGGAGTTCAGGCTGGTCTGCTCCCTTTGGAGTAGGGTCAAGAATGGTTTGCATTTTACTGGGTCTAAATTGAGGTGGAATGGTGGATGAAAAACAATGTACTGGGATGTGACCCGAGCAATTGTCAGTGACTGAAATTAGTTCAAGTATTCCATCCACCTCCTTGTTGTTGGCGTATTGTGTGTCTTCAGTTTTCTTTTGGAAGGAATGAGCATTTGCCTTGGGAGTGTACCCTGCATTGCTGCTCATATAGAGTTACTGGATGTGTCCCTGCTATAAAAGCCTGCCTATAGGGGAACCCAGTTGTTGTTGCTTGGTGGACGAGTTACACAGTGAGATGAGAGACTGCACAAGAAAGTAGAGGTGATCACAGCATTGGGAAATACCAGAGAGAGAGCCATGCTGTAAGGATCGGCTGTGAGCCCCTGTGCTCCTGGCTGCTGAAAAGCCTGTTTCACAGAGGCATAATGGACACCCCCACAGCCCTTGCAGTGCAGGAAAGCCCCCAGGCTTCAGTCCATGAAGAAAGCCCCCTCAGCTTGTCCGCTGTCCGTGCTGTTAACGTGTGGGTTTCTCCAGTGCTTAATTTGTAAAACAACGAGTGCCAGTGCCGAAGGCGCTGCTCAGAAGCCCACAGCCAGTGCTATTAAATGCTAGAGTGTGGAATACCAAGACTGTATAGCCCTTAATCCACCTCAGCCCTCTTTAACCTACTGCCAAACACTTCCTGCACTTTTATTTTACTTGGAGGTTCCAGCTTTTTGCCTTGGTGACACTTTTTCAGTCTTTCACTTCCTTCTTTCCCATTTGTATGTTTTCCTTTCTCAGTCTCGGGAAAGGTCTGATGAGTAAAAATAACTGTTGGTCCACAAAAATTAGTGCTACCCACCAGCAACCACCTGCTCAAATTAAGCACTGGATCTCCCCAAAGCAGCTGCTTAAAGCACCAATCTCAGAGCTGACCCCGTGCAGGCCCAGGATTGTAGAGAAACAAAATAATTAATTTGTTTCTCTTTCAGGCAGCTCCTGCAAAGCCCAACTCCAGAGTGGATGGGGCTCCTTCAGATGGAATATTTTTTGTTGAGCAGTGCTCACCTGAAAGGGAAGACGTAGCACCGGACCAATGGAAATGTTGTAATGTGCTTTCCCATGCAGATTTTGTTTTTTTCCAGTTTGAGTTGAGCATCCCGGGTATGTGCACCTTACTCAGTGGAAGACAATTTCATAATGTATCAGATGAAATAATATCCCCTTGAAACGACATACTGCATAATTTTACAATGTTGAGGATTTCTTTCCTATGTTATAAAGATAAGCGTTCTGGACAATTATCCAGTAATATATGTTTTCACATGTGCATAAATGTAGTTCATTATACAATAAGGTCCGCAATTTTTGAAAAAGCATGATCACATATTTTTTTGTTTTTAGATATGAAAAGCTGAGGGAGGAGGGTACCATGTGTCAATGCGAACTGCCCATTTACAAAGGTGGATTGACACCTGACAAAGACAGGTTCTGGATGCATCACATCACATTGTTACTTAATTGAAAGTATGTTTCCTACTGATTGGATAGGGAGAAATGTAGGGAAAAGTATTTTTTTCTGTGTTATGTTGAATCCCTATGAATAAGTGGTTTGTTAATTAAATAGCCACCCTGAAAAGGTGTCTTGTTTTAAATAGTGTATCAGCAGCTATTGCAGGCAGGACGTCTAACACGAACTTTTCACTATTTATAAAAACACAAGTATTCGGTATGAAACTTTTAGTATTTGTTACCTTAACGGTTTTTAAGTATTATATTGTTACATAATTGGTTTATTACATTGAAAACTGCTATGGAAGAAAACAAGAGAGGACTTCTCGCTTAAGTATGAGGGCATAACACAAGCGCATACTGCCCTTGTGGATTAGTGGGAGGCCCAAGACTTCAGAGGGCTCCTCAACCTTTCAGGGGATTCCAAATCAGCCCAAAGCCAATGAATATCTGTAAGATATGGGAGACTCGGGCGCCTCTCATCACATTTTGCAGTGGGCGGGCATAATTTTGAGTTACACCACTGTGTCTCGGCTGTCCCAAACGTGAGGCTTGAGAATATTTTGTCCCCTCCTTTGTGACCTGGGAGAGTTTAGCAGGGTAGCTAGTTTCACATTTCACTAAACATTAGCCAAGTGAGGAAATCTGTGAGTTTGACTTCCCAAACACCGTACAAGTCCTTCTGTAGCTCCCATAGGAACAAAGTACTTGAATTATTCCGACCAGGACCACTGTTTTTTCTGTTGAGTGTGCTAGTTTGACCTTTAACCCCAATCACGACTGCAGCCTAAGGATCCAGGGGCTTGGGCTCCAGAGGTCAACTTTATACTCTCTCCAAAACCATTAGCTCTCCTTTCCTAGGTGATATCTGGCTGAGATCCTGCTTCGTTTGGGTTTTGTATGGGTATGAGGTTGTGGTCAGGACCAGCTTTAATGCTGGTGGTGTCCGGTGCAACAATCTTTTTTGGCACTCCCCCACCCTCCGAGCAATGACCTCCTCCACTGAGTACATCACTACTACCCACCAACAGTGCCCCTCATCTCTCCACAGCCCCTCTCTCACATGCATTTCATTTGTTTGACAGCACTACTCATACCAGTGTAGGGTGTGCATCACACATACATTATAAACTTTTATACCTATTAAGCTGTGGGCAGCCGAGACACAGTGATCGAACACAGTGGCACTAGAAGTTTATGGACTGGACTAACAACTGGTGCCAAGGAAAGGGAAGAAGCAAAGTGACCTATTAAAATGTGAGGCCATATCTATCTAGTTCCCGTAGTATTCATATTTGCATCAAGTATTATGTATTGATTTGTGCAGTATTTTTTCCCATTGTGTGTAGATAAAATAAAGTACTCTTTCTTAAGTTAAAGCAGTGGTTGGGCAATCATAACATTGGGTGTTAGTTTGTGAGCTTCTGAGTCTCAAACCCCACACCACTTCCCTCAGTAACCCTTGGACTGCTCGGCCTACTACCCTTACACTCAAATGCTAAGGAAGTGTACTTGCTGCTCAGTTTTCAGGGCACCAGCAGGATACGTTTCTAATCACCTCCATTAGAGTCTAGTAACTACTAAGCATCTAGGTCAGATTTCAGTAGAACCAGGACTTCCACCAAAAGAGTGGCAAATGTTCTGACTGACCATTTTGTCTTAGGAAGCTATGCAAAAAGTGCATCTGACATAGTTCAAATAACATAGTTAGGCCCTCATGATGGGGGAGAGACTTACAATCCCTGCCGACATGCACATCCACAAAATTGCCAAAGTTGTGGCTCAGTCCGCCTACAGAGTATCCTGGCCTAGCATGCTCATTTCCATGTGCACAGCATACACACATTAATTACAAAAATGTGTAACTACCACTACTGCGCAGCCCCATTTACAATCCCTGCCACCTACTTGTCTGCCAGCTGATATTGTCTCGCTCATTGACATCCGATTAATGGAACATAAAATAATCTTGCGTGGAGGCAGGGACTGCCTCCTTCGTATCCATGATTTCCTGTTCAAGGATGTCAATCAAATACAAAAATGCCAGTGGCAGGATACACCCTACAATGCCATGAAGGGCAGTTTAGAAAGTGTTAAGTTGCACTCAGGAACTTATAAGATAGGGAAATTCCTCTTATTACTAGTAGACTGGAACTTCCAGTTTTCCAAAAACTATGCATTATAATTTGCACAAACAGGTATATAGGGCCAGATGTATCAAGAATCCATTTTGCGATTCTCAAGTAGCGATTTTTAAGAAATCGCTATTTCAGAGTCGCAAAATGGTATGTATCATATTTGCATTTTGGTAATAGCTTAAAAATCGCAAATGCTATTACCAAATCGCAAATATCGATTCTGATCCCATTCGCACCTATGGGCCTGTAAGCCCATATTTGTGATTTTTTTGCATTTTCCAAATTGTGAATTTCTAACTGGAATTCGCAATTTTGGAAATGCAAACCCCAGGGTGCTGGGGGCCTAAGGCCCCCTCTGCTGCACCCCCAAAAATTATTTTAGGACATGTAAGGCACACACATGCTAAAGGGGCATGTGTGAGTTACATGTCAATTTTTAAAATGCCCAATTCGCATTAAGGAAAAGCTTGATACATGTGCTTAAGAAATCGCAAGTAAGGATTCCTCATTTGTGATTTCTTATTTGGAGAATCACAATTTGCGACCCCGTTTAGAGAATCGCAATTTTAAGGAATTGCTATTTTAGCGATTCCTTAAAATTGCATAGCGAATGCCTTTCATACATACTGGAAGGCATTTTTGCATTCGCAAACGGCCATTTGCACCGTTTGCGAATGCAAAAAGGTTTGATACATCTGGCCCATAATTACTTAGAATTGGCAAGGTTTCCGCCCGACTTCGGGTAAAATTGCGTCACTTACAGTGAAAATAATGTTTAATACCTTAGCCAATCAGTTCTTTTGAACTGTGTGGCTTTTCCTCGTAGGTCAACATTTCGAATGCTAAATACTTGAATCTTTTGAGTACAACAGTAAACTACAGGCATTAAGGGCCAGATGTAGAAAGGGTTTTGCGCCTCGCAAACAGCGAAAAACGCTGTTTGCGAGGCGCAAAAGCCTCCCCGGTATGCAGAAATGCATTTTGCGAGTCGGATCCGACTCGCAAAATGCATTTCCGACTCGCAAATAGGAAGGGGTGTTCCCTTCCTATTTGCGACTCGCAATGCAATTCAATTCCATTTGCGACCGCTTTCAATCGCAGTTACCATCCACTTGAAGTGGATGGTAACCCAGTCGCAAACGGGAAGGGGTCCCCATGGGACCCCTTCCCCTTTGTGACTGGACAAATAAATATTTTTTCAGAGCAGGCAGTGGTCCAATGGACCACTACCTGCCCTGAAAAAATCCGAAACTAAAGGTTTCGTTTTTTTTTTCAAAGTGCAGCTCGTTTTCCTTTAAGGAAAACGGGCTGCACTTAGAAAAAAAAACTACTTTATTAAAAAGCAGTCACGGAAATGGTGGTCTACTGTCTCCAGCAGGCCACCATCCCCGTGAGTGCCCATACTCGCAATGGGGTCGCAAACTGCGACCCACCTCATTAATATTAATGAGGTGGGTCTTTGCGACCCCATTGCGAGTTGCAGAAGGTGTCTGAGACACCTTTCTGCATACCAAATTGCGACTTGCAATTTGCGAGTTGCAGTGACCTGCAAATTGCAAGTCGCAATTTGGATTTTTGCTACATCTGGCCCTAAGTGTTCGTTCTCCTGTTTACTTAGTGCCGCAAAAATGTCACTTCCTCCATGGTCATTTACATTTTTAAGGCCATATTTAGGACGTATAATAGGGACGGAAAGAATGTGTTAAGCCCACCTCAACAGAGAGGATTGTCTTAAAAGACAGTAAAAACCAAGAGATAAGCGTTAATCCATATTAAAAAGTGATGTACTAAAGTAATGTTGCGTAATGAAACATAAATGCATGATGGCTGGATGTTGAAAGCCCCAAAAAAAGAAGCGCAATACATGCTTGAACCTGTTTCATATTTCTTTTTTTCAGGGCACTCAACAACATGATATGGACTACTATTTAGCAATGTAAGTTTAACAAGCCAGCAGTGTTACTTATATTTTCATATACACTTGAATGTCTTATAAAAATACTCCCAGATGCATGTGACGGATGTGATTTTACTTGACTTCGAAGTGGACATGTATGTCGTAATTTAGCATAAATATGTATCCGTTTACAAATAATGGCAAAGCTAAAAGCTATTTCCTTCAAAAGACAGATGCCTACCAATTTGCCCTGTCATTTCTAATTTCTATTCACATTAATGCGCCTGATTCAGACTGACAGATTTGTCATCGCACTTTTGCATGCCTGCCTTCACTCAGAGGCTAGCTTGGAAATCCCATCACAAGATGAGCTCTGTGTGCATTAGGTGAGGGATGTCTGCAGCGGGATTGGCTGCAGGGCCTGAAGGAAAGCCAGCTCCCAGGGGTTTGTGTGCGTGGCCTGGTCAGAATAAATAAAAAATAAATAAAAAAACACAGATATTGACCGAAAAAACACAAAAGTTAAAGTGGTTTTATAATTAGGTGTTGAAATAAGATAAAAATCTAATGTTTAAAAACAAGTGAAATTTGCCAGTTATATTTTACTGAGTTAACTATGACTTGCACCTCTGCCATGCACTGCTTATGACCTCACATATTAGATCACTCATAACATGTTAAATGACATCATTGATCACATCACTGATCACATCTTAAATGACATCATTGATAACATCACTGATGACATCATCCTGTCATTGTGAGAATGTCCTATAGGATTTGTGAACTTGAAGTAATTGAACCTGCTACACATGTGGCCAATTTTCTGTTCACGTTAATGGGATTACCCCCTTAGAGACTTCACGTGATCCGCAATTTTAAGTCAAAAGGTAGACAGGTATACATTTCAATGTAGAAGACAAAACATTGACAGACATATCAGCAGCCTCAGGAAAACAAGGAATGCTATACGTAAGACCCATTTTATAGATATCTGGATGTTTAGGTTTGCAAGACACTCGTGGGAGTCCCTCAGTTATGCAACTTCAAATAAAAGAGCAATCCTTTTGGGTAGAAGGGGCTTTTCTTTCCCCATTGGCCACCTTACTCCCAAGGGAGCAGAAGTTCCTGTGAGTCCTGCATGAATTTGCACTCTGATTCCCTAAGCACAACATAAAGGGAAATGTTGTGGCACCATAATAGGATACTGGAACTTGGTCCCCGTGTCCTGGAAATAAAAGAAAAAAGTTGTGAGGGGGCCCAAAAGGTACCTTGACCCCCTGGACCTTGAAGGGGGTGAAGGTGAGAGGGCCTCCTTGGGGTCACATTAGAATTTATTTTTTGGGTTGCCTCAATTACATGGGACTCCTGTGGGAGCCAGTGTGCCCCCACTTACTCCAGTGAGAATCATACGGGATCAAAAAGCCAAAAAAAAATAACAAGTGACGTGGGTGTCCCTTGAGGCTGGCCTGGCCCTTTGGCCAACTGCACGCCACAACAGCGTGTGGGTGCAAGGCCTGGCCTCTGACCAACCTCTACGGCCAAACACACGCCATTGAGTGTTGGCTGACTGCATATGTTGGTAAAAGGGACGGGGGGCAAGCCTATTTACGTTAACATAATTATGTATGGTAATAAAATCTTACTTTATGGTAAAACAAAACCATGAAATTCACTGAAAAACCCCAGGTTAAAGAATATCTTACTATACAAAAGAAACCCTTAGAATTTCAGTGAAAATGCCGAAGGTTGCAGTGACTTTATAGATAGCTGAAAATGTCAGTCTATACATAACATTTTAAACTAAAAACACAGAAATTTGGCAGTCATAGTTAACTGAAGTAATTTTAACTTGCGCTCTCACCAAGTGCTGAATATGACCTCACATCTTCCAAGATATGTTCAATGACATCATTGATAACATCACTGTTGACATCTGAAATTGCCGTGTGCATGGTGGGCTACAAGCCAAGAACTGCCCCCAATCCTCCATGGTTTGCCAATCCCCGCTTCACATGGACTTTAGAATGGCAAGTGAGTGCTGGCCCTTTAAGTTGTAGGTTTTTTTCAAATATTATTATAATTTTTATTTTTGGAGGGATCACAAAACCCAAAGTGTGTTTGCAAACCCTTAGACACACGTGGAGTGGGTTTGCAAACCCTTAGACACTTGTTGACCCCTTGGGGATCCTTGTAAAGCATCTGCAAACCAAAAGGGGAATTTATTGCTACTGAGTTTGCAATACTCTGGGCCTCAAGTCAATAAAAGCAAGAAAACAAGCTATTTTGTCATAAACATTTGTTCCTGGGGGGTAGTATACTTCTGTACCTGAGCCCGTGGTTTAAGAAATGATCTTCTTACCCCCAATTGCTCCTTCGTGATTTATTAGGACACAGGAACAAAACTACATGTTCTGTAATGACAAATGCAGCAGATGTTTCTCTGTTGTAGCCGGTCCTGGCTCTGAGACCATGTACCTAAAACGGATGTAGGAAGAAAAAGCTAGCTCATCCAATCAAATCTGATTATTTTTAAAATGTTTATCTGTGAATGTTCCTAGAAGCTGGGTTTGTGGGTGGTTTGTCGATTAACAGCCCAGATATCTCTAACGGTTTTAGCCCTTCTCAGCCCTTATGAAAGATAGTTTGCAACACGTAATGTAAGATAGGTTTCACGGTAACGCTCCAAAGCCTTCCATATTTATTTACCTATGAACTATAATACATAACATAATGTATTTTAGAGTCACTGAATATCAGTAAATCACAGCAATCTTTAACAACAGAACATAACAAAAAGAAATTCTATTTTATACATAAACATGAGCTTCACAACCAGTTCCGTTTATTTCTGCTCCAAGTCACTAGAATTCAAAATTACCTTTTCAAATGTTTCATCAATACAGACAATAGATTTGTGAAACACTTCAAATTTCTCCTGAGCAAAACCTCAAGCAACAATGTCTCATCCCTCAAAGCAGAAAAAAAACATATGATAACCAGACAACTGTTGACAATTTGCTGGACTTCCTTAAGTAGGATGTATTCATGTTATCTTAAATTGCTCCTTAGGAACTCAGGACCAGACTTATACTTTTTGTCTCAAAACTGCACAAATGCAGTATAATGTTGGCCATTCCACAGCACCAGCCGAACACCATATTAAAGGCATGGCACAAGCGGGCACTAAATGTGGGCTAGCGCCTTGAAAAAAGACGCTAGTGGGTGGGGTGGCGGTACGGAAGGAGGGGGTTCTGCATCAAAAAATAAAGCTAGCCTGGTTAGAGGCAAAAAAATGCCTCTAACCAGACTAGCTCCATTTCCTCGTGCACAACCACCAAAAACATGACTCCTGTCTTATGAAAGATGGGAGTCATGCCCACCACCCCAATGGCACGCACAGGAGACAAGGGTCCCCTGGGCATGGCCATTGCACCCTCAGCCATGCAGGGAGCCCCAAGTTAGGGCCCCCGGTGGCAAAAACAAAACAAAACAAAAAATACTTACCTGGACTTATCTGGGATGGTGTTCCCCATTCTCTGGTGTCCCTCTGGTGGGGGTAGGGTGTTCCTGGGGCTTTCTGGAAGGCACCTGTGGACCCATTCCATGGTGTGTTACCATGGAAATGGGTCCACAGATCCCCTAATGCCTTGTCTGACCCAGGCGTTAAATAATGGTGCTAAGCAAGCTTTGCACCATTATTTAGCCCCTCCTCCCATTCATGCGTCATTTTAGCACTTTGGGATAAATATGGGGCTATGGGTATAGCACCATTTTTTGGATGGGAACACCTGCCTTGCATCTAATTGACTCAAGGTTCACTTATCCAAAAAATCGTGCAAACTCCAATATTTTGACCCTAGACGTGTCTAGCATCAAAATATAAATATGGAGTTAAGTTTGTGGCAAATTTGCGTAAAAAAATAAATGATGCAAATTCAGTGCAGAGTATAAATATATCCCTCAGAACATGAATCGAAGAGATCGCTGACCTAAAACCAAACCGCTGAAAACTCACAATTCAATTCAACTGTATTATAGGACGGTTAACAACAACTGTTACACCAAGTTTTACATCTCATTTTGTTCACAACAAAAATAAACTTAACCTTTCCATGAGCAATGTTATAAAAAAAAAAAAAAATTCATACAGTAGCAATTATTTTTTCTCACCAAGTCGAGAATGCAATGCCGACCGCACAACATAGCTGAGGCCATCAGGCCTCAAGCTATCCACCTGCTGTGAGGACACCTCACTCACTGATCAGAACTATACATCTCCATCTGAGACTGCAGAGGTTGCACAGTAGGGCACCACCCCAGTGAAATGATGCCCCCGCTCGCATCTGACCTTCGGAGCCACTGTATAGCCTTGAATCTCGACCTAGTCCGGGATTATGTAGCAGTCATCACACTATAACCGAGGGCCAGCAGGGCCCAGGTATTGTGCCTGAACAGAGTATCTGGCTCTCAGCTTCCAAAACCCACCCTAGTACTGCTAACCACATCCTGACCACATCAGGGGCCACAGGACGACTGAAGCCTCCACTGCAAGGGGAGCGCAATACAGGGTCACTGAATGTTCTGGATGGGAGGCCTCTTGCACAAGGTCCAGGAGAGGCACAACCTGCAGCCTTTAACATGCAATACTCCCTAGCTATATCCCAGTACACTGTGATCCTCCCCTCACAGGGCTTTAGGGCTGCATCTGTGATTTCAGAGAACCATCACTTCAAGCCCAGAATGCACTGAATCTTACCTAGTGGGGCCCAAGAAAATAAATCAGTAAGTGAGGTAAACCGCAGACTCACCCTGAGGTCTACCCATTTGCTAGCCTACCAGACCTCGAGGAGGTGTGGGAGTAGTTGGCAGCAACCACGCAAATCTACGGCAGGCACGACAGACCTACAGAAGGGTGAGCATCTTCCAAGGAAGAACCCTAGAATGCGCAACCGCCTTGCAGCTTCCACACAGCAAAATCCCCTTGCTGCAATTACAAAAAAAAGGACTAGGAAAGACTGTACACTTAAAGACATGCTTACTAAAGTCACATCAGAAAAGCCAGACACAACCAGCAATTCCACACCACTCTACATATAAGGTGAACACCCCAGGGTCAGTCAGATACTGTGGAATCAGATGCCTCCATCACTCATGTGTTTATGGAATCCCAGTTTAGTAAAGTCAGAGATTAAATCAAAGCACTTCATGATGAGGTCACTACCAACATCTAAGAAGTTAAACAAGGATGACACAGAGATCGCCCACTGGGTGCCCCTCTCAGAAAACGATAGTGAGGCCAGGGAAGAAGAGATCAATCACTATCAACTCGAACTACCGAAACTCATGAACCGTTATATGGAACTACAAATTCAACTGGAAGTCCTGGAAAATTGATTACGTTGCCCAAACATCAGGTTCAGGTCGCCTGTTGGCAGACTCAGGATACCTAGTAGGTTACTTCACTTGACCTTTCCGCCATATCCTTCCAGACCTGGAAAGCAAAGGACAATGACCTCAATCGCATCCAGAGAGTGGGGTGGAGGCCTGCTGCAACTGGCACCATAAAGACCATCCTCACTTGAGTTCATCTCTACGTACAGAAGGAAACTAGCATGGCGGCGGCACATCAGTCTTATTGGTAGCTGTGAAGCTCTGGCTATGTCCAAGACCTATCATACCCTCCTCCATGACAAAGTAATCAAATTCAAATGGGGCCACCCATTCCACCTGACTTTTGAACATGGCAATGAAACATGCTCGGTATGCACATAGACTAAACCTGAAATGTCCTGGGCCTGAGCAACCCTACTGAGGAAGAGGCCCATCCTACCTGGTCCTCCGGGATCTTCATCTTGAGAGACCAGTGGCAAGTGAGAATGCAGTTCCTTCACAAAAAGCTTGTGCAAGCCAACAGCAGAAGAAAGCCACTGAGAATGATCAGCACTACTCCAGCAACTTCAGCTTCAAGATGTTCTTCACATGTGTATTAACAATCTTGATATTCAAACTTTGGCCTCCTCTATCTGACACACTGCATGGGAGCAGGGTCTCTGACTACACCTCATCAGTGCCAACTGACACAATCCCCATAATGACAGTATTTATGGCTCCAGTGGCTTGGGCGGTTACGTTTCTGGTTCTTTTCCCAGTTATATTTCCCCTATCCAACCACTGTCAAGGTTTTGGGCGGGTCTGATCAGGACTCTGGTTGGGACAACCCTTGAGGTCACCAAATATCCTAAGGAGGTAGTGTACTAGGCAGAAGAGCAGCCAAAGGCATACAAGGGAAAGGACAGCTATGGACAGGCACAGAAAACAGGAAAGTGAAAGCAGAGCAACCCTTGTGTGAACAAACAGGAAACGGATTACTAATGGACAAACACGCTGGGGTTGTACACAGAGTAGGGAGCAAAACCTTCCACAGTGACAGGGAATGCCAATGCCTCTGTGCAGTTTGCTCTTACAGATAGTCACCCTGCCAGCCTCACAGAAAGGAGGCAGCAGAAGTGATTCTGTCTCTGGACCCTACAGCACAAACAAGGATAGTACTTACATACACAAGACACACTTTTGTAGGTCCAGCTGGAAACACAGTGGCGATTCCTGCAAAAACAGCAATAGCACACTGTCACTGTTAGGCACGAAAGACAACGTATAACACTAGACAGGGATGGGGGCTGGAATTGCCTCCTGGAAACCAGGAGCCAACCCCAGTACAAAGGAGGACACTTATTCACTGGTGAAGACTGATAGAACACTTACCAGACACAAATACAGAGAGGAAACAGAAACAGAAGAGACAAATTAAGAGACAGAGGCAGGAACTGGGAACAGGCTCAGGCTGAAGCAAAGGCAAGACTAGGACTGGAAAACAGGGCGCAAACTTCTGGCTGGAGCAAACAGAGACAAGACTGGGAAACAGAGAGTAGGCTCTGGTTGGAACAGGAAAGGACAGGGCTGGAATATAGGAAGTAGGAATAAGCAGTAAACAGGGCTGAGAAACAGAGCAGGATCAGGCTAAAACAAGGCAGGAGCAGGACAGAGAAACAGGGAGCAGGCTCTAGAAGAAACAAACAGGTACAAGGCTAAGAGGTAGGGAGCAGACTGGAACAATCAGGAGCAGGGCAGAGAAGCAGGAAACAGGTTTAAACTGGAACAGAACAGGAACAAGACTGGAACTCCATCCGATAAAGGTTCTGTAACACAAAGGAATCAAACTCCAGTGCATGACGGGGATCTTGAGGAAATGGCTGCTTATAAGGAGTTCCAAGCTGGGCTGCACAGGAGAGGTCTCAGGTGTGTGTAGTTTCAGACACTTGCAAGTCCTAGAGGAGAGAATCCGGTGAAAAGGAGCAACTGGACTTCTCCCTTAGAAAACAATGGGAAACAGAATCCAGGCTTTTCCGACTACCAGGCTGTGCATTATGGGATTTGCTGTCCCAGGAAGCAAATGTAGTACTACACAAGTATACCATGGCCGAAAGAGAAACAAACAGGAGTCAGCAAGGGACTCTAGATAACTGTTCAAGGTGATTCCCAGTCTTCCGACAGTCCCGGTACAGCGCCTCCCAGAGATGGGATGACTGAGTCGTAACAGTATACCCCCCCACCAGTCTGCTAAAGAAGAGAAGGCAATCCTTTGGCTGAAAAAAGTTGAAGAGGAAAAGCCAAAGCAAGAAAATCCAACACCAACCTTGGTGGATAAGTTTACAGTCCTGCCATAGGTGAATCTTCCAATGAGCAAAGCATGTATTAATACCCATATGGGCTCTGATGTCTTTCCTCTTTATTGTTCGATTGATATGGAAGGAGTGCATGAAGTTGGTTTCTGGTGAAGTGGATTCAGGAGCAAGGAGATCTGGAATATCTTTATGGGCGGTATTCTTTAGGATATTAGTTTCCTGTTCAGTACTGTCTTCTCTGGAGGAGATAATTGGCGTATTAGTAACTGTAAGATCTGTAGCTCCTTCCGACAAGCAGGATATGTCTGTTTCTGCAGCAGTATTTGCATTGATTGTGGTCTGATGCTTGCAAAGCATTGAGACTTGGGAGACATGGGTAACTGGTGTTATCAAGGTAAACATGAAAAAGTCAGGATTTTCTTTAGTTTTGGATGACTTCGGGGTATTAATCACAGGATCAACAAGAGTTTTTAATTCTTTAGAAACTGGATTAACATCTGAAAATGTAGAAGTTCCACAAGGTAATTCTTTGGGATGATCTTCAGACAAGACGGAGATTTCATCATTGCAAGTTCTTTGTGGTGTATTTGTGGTATCAGAAATGGTTTCTTTGCAAAGCGTTTCTGCTACAGGTAGTTGATCTTCAACTTTGTGAACACTGAAAGGTTGTTCTTTGGAAAGAAATAGAACTGGAGTCCCTTCAGAAATCTCCTTTAAACTGTTACCTAACTTTTCAGCTCTAGCCTTTGAATTGATGATGGTTTCTTGCAATAAAACACTAAGAACAGTACTTATCATCAGATCTTCAAATACAAGATTCAAATTCAAGTCTTTAGTGGGAAATATTACATCTTTCAGTACTTGAGCTTCAGTTTCAGAATGCTGGTTTTCAGGAGTCTTTAATTTCAGGAACACAGCAGGTGACATTGGTGTGGCTGGTTTTACATTAAGATCAGATACCGGTAGATCAAAGATCTGTTCTTTACTGACCTTTGAGCTGGAAACAGGATACACAGTGGCAGGGAACAGTAAGTCAGGATCAGTGGTTGAGGCTGCAACTGTGTCCAGGTCTAGGAGAAGGCTATAATTTCTTATGAAGTGCTGCTCAGTTTCAGACTGCTGGCTTTTTTCCTTGTCTGAAATCTCTACAGTTTGCTTTGACACTGAAGAGATTTTTAGACTTTCTGAAACGTCCATTACATTCTTAATAACTGCAGGCATTTCTTCACGGTCAGAAAAATTCATTAATTCACTTGAAACAGGAACTGTCTCTTCATTATCTGCAAATTCTATGATAGCATATGCAAGGGCAGGAGTATAGCCACAATCTGAACATTCTGGTGTGTGTCATTTGAACAGCACTATTTGCAGGTTTGTTCACCGCAGGGCAGGAACCATTGTCATCACTAGATTCAGATTCTTCAACACTGTTGCACAACTTGCCCTTACTCTCCAGTAAAGTCAGATCTTGGTTTCTTATGGTGCAGCTATTGAAGTCTGCAACAGCATTGTCTTCTTCCTTTGACTCTATTTGTTCTGATAGAGGGGCTAAGACACTTCCTTCTGAAGACTCTGATTCATCCTTTAAATCAAGAGGTGCCAAATCTCTCAGAGATGTCAGAGATTCAGTCAACTGTTCAGGGATATTCTCTGAAGAAATACAAGCTGAGAGAGAGTCTGAAGAAGAGGCTGATATATTAATAACTGGAGCTGTCTTTTGACTGTCAATAATAGAAAGGACAATTTGCTCTATAGTAGTCTTTGGAGAGGCACATGAAGTAGCATACTGTTCTGTGAGCCAAAGCTGGTGATCATTTTCTTTTTTCAGGTTTTCAAATTGCCTTGCAGTAGTTTCCATCAGCTGCTCTGTTACTTCCTCTACCTTATAGATAGACAGGATGTCTGGTTCAGGCAACAGTGAAATATGCCTTGATAAAAAGAGCCCACGTGCAAGATTTCTTGTGTATATTACAACATATTCATCATAGAAGTCCAATATCTGCCTTTTAATCTGCCAAAACTGCTCTTTTAGTGTGTGTATGTCCATATTGTTTAACGCACTCACAGTCGAAAAGGGTTTAGCAGAGCTTTTAGGGATTGAGACTGGTGTATTATCATTCAGTTTGGGAAGAGCACAAGACTTTTGAGTGGAACTAAGGAATCCCACAGTCTTTACTGATCCATTTGGTACAGGTTCTATCCTGCTGATCTGAAAGCTCTGAGGGACTGGTAGGTCTTTACAAGAGTCAGTACACCACTTAGGAATTGAGACTGAGATACTGTCATCCAATTTGAGAAGGGCACAAGTCATTTGAGTTGAACTAAGGAATCCCACAATCTTTACTGATCCCTTAGATACAGGGTCTAGCCTGCAGACATGAAAGCTCTGAGGGATTGGTAGGTCTTTATAAGAGTCAGCACTGCACTTAGAATTCTGAGAAACTGACCTAGATGGGCTGAAGCACGCATCAGAAAACAAGGGAATCCCTAGTGTGTCTTCTTGGACAGTGTCAGGTTTCTTTGTTATAGCAGATTCCTGGAAATGATCTTGGGATGCACTAGCATGAGGCAAGGAATTAATCAGTTTTTCTTGAGAGTAAATGTCTTGTGCAGAGGTAGCAAAAGCACTTTCACTGTGAGGAACATTCTCCCCTGTTTGAGGTAATAGAATCTCCAAAAACTCATTATTTCTTTGTAATTCTTCTACAGACAGGGATTAGGGGTCATAATCACAGATATGATAATAGTTGAACATTGATGAATCAACAAGCCACGCAATGTAGTACTGAATTTTCAATCTTTGATTTTTTTTAACAAGTCTATCCTTTAAACTAAGGCCTTTTTTAGAGGTCTTCAGAGAATGTATAGGTTTAGAAAGGGGTGTCTTAACATGACAGGAAAACATTTTAGGTCTGTGTGTGCCTCTGCTGCCATTCTGTCACGGTTTCGGGCGGGTCTGATCAGGACTCTGGTTGGGACACCCCTTGAGGTCACTAAATATCCTAAAGAGGTAGTGTACTGGGGCAGAAGAGCAGCTAAAGGCATACAAGGGAAAGGACAGCTACGGACAGGCACATAAAACAGGAAAGTAAAAGCAGAGCAACTCTTGTGTGAACAAACAGGAAACGGATTACTAATGGACAAACACGCTGGGGTTGTACACAGAGTAGGGCGCAGAACCTCCCACAGTGACAGGGAATGTGAATTCCTCTGTGCAGTTTGCTCTTACAGATAGTCACCCTGCCAGCCCCCAGAAAGGAGGCAGCAGAAGTGATTCTGTCTCTGGACCCTAGAGCACAAACAAGGATAGTACTTACATACACAAGACACACTCTTGTGGGTCCAGCTGGAAACACAGTGGCGAATCCTGCAAAAACAGCAATAGCACACTGTCACTGTTAGGCACGAAAGACAACGTATACCACTAGACAAGGATGGGGACTGGAATTGCCTCCTGGAAACCAGGAGCCAACCCCAGTACAAAGGAAGACACTTATTCACTGGTGAAGACTGATAGAACACTTACCAGACACAAATACCGAGAAGAAACAGAAACAGAAGGGACAAACTAAGAGACAGAGGCAGGAACTGGGAACAGGCTCAGGCTGAAGCAAAGGCAGGACTAGGACTGGAAAGCGGCACAAATTTCTGTCTGGAGCAAACAGAGACAAGACTGGGAAACAGCAGGCTCTGGCTGGAACAGGCAAGGACAGGGCTGGAATATAGGGAGTAGGAATAAGCAGTAAACAGGGCTGGGAAACAGAGAGCAGGATCAGGCTAAAACAAGGCAGGAGCAGGACAGAGAAACAGGGAGCAGGCTCTGGAAGAAACAAACAGGTACAAGGCTAAGAGATAGGGAGCAGACTGGAACAATCAAGAGCAGGGCAGAGAAGCATGAAACAGTTTAAAACTGGAACAGAACAGGAACAAGACTGGAACTCCATCCGATAAAGGGTCTCTAACACAAAGGAATCAAACTCCAGTGCACAACGGGGATCTTGAGGAAATGGCTGCTTATAAGCAGTTCCAAGCTGGGCTGCACAGGAGAGGTCTCAGGTGTGTGTAGTTTCAGACACTTGCAAGTCCTAGAGGAGAGGATCCGGTGAAAAGGAGCAACTGGACTTCTCCCATAGAAAACAATGGGAAACAGAATCCAGGCTTTCCTGACTACCAGGCTGTGCATTGTGGGATTTGCAGTCTCAGGAAGCAAATGTAGTACTACACAAGTATACCATGGCCAAAAGAGAAACAAATCGGAGTCAGCAAGGGACTCTAGATAACTGTTCAAGGGGATTCCCAAGCTTCTGACAGTCCCCGTACAGCGCCTCCTAGAGATGGGACGACCAAGTCATAACAACCACAGCTGGAGTTCTTGACCTACAAACCAATACAGGTACTAGGCAGGGCATGAGCACACATCAGATTAACAATCCCTCCCACTCCCCCAAGTGCACTCTATATACCATAGTACACATGATTAAAATATTAAGTCCCAATATCTGTTACCTTAAATTACCTACAAAATGCCTTGTACTCTTGTCTCTGTTCCGAGACTCCAAGGGCCAGATGTAGCAAACCATTTGCGAGTCGCAAACGGTGAAAATCGCTGTTTGCGAGTCGCAAACGTGTGTTTGCTATGCAGAAATGCATTTTGCGAGTCGGAACCGACTCGCAAAATGCATTCCAGAGTCGCAAATAGGAAGGGGTGTTCCCTTCCTATTTGCGAGTCGCAGTGGTATGCAACTCCATTTGCGAATGGAGTCGCAGTTACCATCCACTTGAAGTGGATGGTAACCCACTCACAAACGGGAAAGGGTCCCCATGGGACCCCTTCCCCTTTGTGACTGGACCCCAAATTATTTTTTCAGAGCAGGTAGTGGTCCCAGGGACCACTACCTGCCCTGAAAAAATCCGAAACAAAAGGTTTCGTTTTTTTTGTTCTAAGTGCAGCTCGTTTTCCTTTAAGGAAAATGGGCTACACTTGAAAAAAAAGAAACTGCTTTATTTAAAAGCAGTCACGGACATGGAGGTCTGCTGACTACAGCAGGCCTCCATACCCTTGAGTGCCCATAGTCGCTATGGGGCCGCAATTTGCGACCCACCTCATTAATATTAATGAGGTGGGTCTTTGCGACCCCATGGCGACTCGCAGACGGTGTCTGAGACACCGTTCTGCATAGCAAATTGCGACTTGCAATTTGCGAGTCACTCGGACTCGCAAATTGCAAGTCGCAATTTGCTACGTTGCTACATCTGGCCCCAAATGTAATATTTGCCTCCTACATCAGATGCATCTCCCGAGGAAGGACTGAGGGAATTTGAAATCCCACTGGTTTGATAGGCAATACTTTTCTTGAGGATCAGGCAAGAGAGAGGGAGTGACAACTGTGCCAGTCACTAAATTCCAGGGATGGCTCACTCAAACAAACACAGGCAGAAATACCTGGGACACTCCTTTCGATACGAACCTCCATGTACACCTCTACTTTTACACTTTCCACACTATTTGCACCTTATGAAAGACAGGAACAATTTATACTTCACGCACTGGGCCTAGTCACCTCATCCACAAAGGCCGACCTTATAAAAGGTGGAGATTTTAACCTTGTACCCCTCCCCAGTTTAGAAAGATCAGCCCACAGAGTGGGATAAACTGTGACTTTCAAACAGGAAGGCAACACTGGCTAACGGAAATAGGACTAATTGATGCCTGCTGTCCCAGCACTCCATCAATAGAGAATACACTTTTTTTCTTGGCCTCACACCAGACATATGCCTTTGTGGATTAGTCCCTGATCTAACATTGCATCATGATGGCCAAAACTCAGGCAGGCACAAGTGTTTCAGCGCTTTCAGACCACTGACCTTTCACTATCTCTTTCCAGATCCCAGGGCTGACCATCCCCACCAGATCTGGCTCCCCAATAATAAAGTAACATATGATACCAGAAGTTAAGGAGGTGATTCAGCACTTCCTTCAAACCAACAAGACTCCATACACACCCATTTGCCTACTATGGGACACACTGAAAGTGAATATCAGAGGCACAGACATAGCCATTTTGGCCTGTCTCAATAAATTAAGGACAGAAAAAATTGCCTCCCTACAACGAGTAAGAGATTTCAAAAGGACCCACAAGCAGGACGGCGCCCATAGGGTGCGATGACAACTAACCCTGGCTAGGATGCAGCTTAAGGTGCTAGATGTGGAGAGAGCTGAATATGCTCCTTCCTTCGCATGAAACTAAAATATTACACCAAGGGCAACAAAGCGGGCTGGCTCCCTGCTTACAAACTGCAGGCTCAGAACCATATGGCTAGAATAACAGAAATCCAGTCACCATTGGGGTGGAGGGCACTCACAGAAAAGGACATTGCACATGCCTTTGAAAGCTTCTATGCAGATCTATACACAGCAGAGACCGTAACTCGATTGGGGACCACTAGGTACCTTGCTACCACTCACACAATGCACCTGCCACCTGCAAAGAAAGTTTTGCTAGAAGTGGACTTCTGCTTAGAGGTCTTCTCCATCATAAACCGGCTCCAGACCACCAAAGCCCTCAGACTAGATGGGTTCATACCCAGCTTTTGTAAGAGCTTTATGCCCAATAGCCCCCTACACTCACTCGCCTCAACAATTCCTTTGGGGACACGAGTACCCTCACTAACTCTATGAAGGATGCAGTGTTCATTGTTCTACCTAAACCTGAAAAGGATACCACAAAATGCTCCTTGTAGTTCCTCATCTCCCTACTCTGTGTGGATGCTAAACTCTTCATTGGGATCCTGGTCGCTCACCTTAACACATATGTGGAGGACCTTATAGCCCCAGACCAGGCTATTTTCATACTGGATGTAGGTTGCAGCGATAATACCAAATGGCTCAAGTGACCTCTTACCTGTGCTTCTAATATTTATTGACCGTGAAAAAGTATTTGACTGGGTACACTGGTCCTTTCTCTGGCATGTTACCTGCACAGTGGGCTACAGAGCTTTAATAAATGTATGAAATGTAGATACACTGGACCTGTAGCTAAGGTGAGAGTTAATGGCCTACTCTCACAGGTCTTTGCGATATCTCGGGGCATCAGTCAAGGCTGTTCTCTCTCTCCTCCTGTTCGCCCTGAACATGGAGCCTTTTGCATAATGGATCTGGGGAAACAGGTAGATGAATGGCATTACCATCAGCCACAAGGAACATAAAATAACATGATATGCTAACGATGTCATGGTGTCGCTCACTCAACCCTCTGCCTCCCTGCTGGCCCTCCTGCATGAACTTATGTTATTCGATGCCGTCTCTGGCTTTAGGGTAAACATCCAGAAATCACAGGCCCTTAGTATTGTGGTACCCCAACATGACAAGTTTCACTTGGAAAGGCAGTTCACTTTCCCATGGGCAAAGCATGCAGTACCAGTACCTTACTTAGGCTTTTCAAATGACACTGAGCCCCCAGGGTATATATATTATCCATTTTAAGAGCCATAGTAGCGGCATGGGATAGAGTTATGATTTCCGGGGCACTCTCCGTGCCTTCTTCCCGTCTCAACCTCATTATCAGCAATCCAGAGTCCCCATCCTGCCAAGTCAGGCTCCACTTATCATTCTTGGCAAAGAGCGCAATAAAAAATTGAAAAAAAGAGTTGAAGATCTCTTTAACCACACAGCCCTCATGGGCTTTCAGCTCGTGCGGACCAACTACGGAATTCCAGCCAGGGTAATCTGATGCTACACTGTATTAAGCACGTGGTCACCCATGAAGTTTGAAAAATGGCTCATCACGAAAGCAAGAGACAAAGGCCTGCTTTCAGCTTCATACTAATTTCTGAACATGACAGTAGACAGTAACAATTTACCAGCACAAAGAAGGTGGGAAGCTGAACTAGAACAAACAGTCACTGCCAATGAATGGACTTATATCTTTCACAGGGCATGGATCTTCTCTTTTAGTGCAACTTTGAAAGAGGTATTGCTGAAAATAATGCATTATTGCTACTATACCCTTGTGATTTTAGCAAAATAGACTGCTGGTGCAACTACTGCTATTTTGGCACTTTGACACACCTCCTTTGCCACTGGCCCAAACTTAAACAATATTGGGTCGAGGTCTTGAAAGATGTAAACGTGATTTTTGACGAAGAGGTCCCGACTTTTCCCAGCTACACCCTGCTAGAACTCCGGAACGCACTGACCTTCCAGATTCACTCCAATAAAGTCAGGTCTATCACCATAGCACCGTGCGCAGCCAAGCAAGTCATCACCTCTAAGTGCAGCACCGATTTTGGGACATTATTGGAATGGAAAACCTTACTGCCTCAATCGATAACAAACTGACACACCTTGATGCCTCTAGTTCCCCTCACAAGACTATTGTGAACTCTCTTGCCCGAAATATCTCCAAGTCCTTAGACTCACACAGCTGGAGCCTGATCCCAACCACCATGACTGAGAAGGGCCAACCTGAAACAGACACTTCATATCACCAACCAAGAGAGCCTAAACACCAGCCAGCATAGTTGTTTGAGTGATACCCCGTGCGTTCCTTTTCAGTTCTCCCTTTTATTACCCCAATACCTCCTTCCCTGGCTATAGCAATTGCTCTTTTCCCGCCTTACTTCCCCTCCCCTCCTTTTATCCTTGCCCATTTATGTACCTCAATGGCCTGTGGATGTAGGGGAGTGTATGTGGAAATGAAAGCTCTGTCTGGAAAATAGGTAAAGCATTCGCCCAGCTCGCCCATTCCTTTAATTTCTCTAGAAGACTTTTGCCAAATTTGTTTGCTTCACAATCCAAGGTGACCGTTTTTTGGATCATCTACGTTACCCTTCTTGTACGTTAGGTGCAGTGTAGAGCCCTTTCAAAAAGGCCTTGTCCAAAAGTCTGATCAAGCTGTTATCCATGTATTAGAAATTCCATTCGGTCTTGGCGCCCAAAAGATTGAAGCTATTTCATTTTTAAGGCTCCATCTTTTCCATTATATCAATTATTTTAATTTCGCTTTTGTTGATATCTCAGTACTTATTGTTGAATCATACTACAAGTCCATTAATTTTGTGATCTAGGTTTCCCCATGGATTGCAATGATGTTTTGGTTCCTGTCAACATTGTATAATGTTGAAGTGAGAAGCCACAATGTTCTTTGAGTTATGTGGTTTCGCCCATCTTTTTATACCCTCACATCTTTTTATTTCAAGCTTGTTTTGTCATTCAGCAGTAGGTTTTGAATTTTATTTTTTATGGTAATATCTCAATGTTTAAGATAGCTTTTATTTCTTCTTTACTAGTTTATATTTTTTCTTCATTATGTACAATTCTTCTGTGTACCACTGGTTGTTATACCTTGTCTGATAGCTCCTTAAATGGCAGGATTACTTACTATTATTCTTCATTACTCCAATTCTCCTTACTTGTCCAGTGGACATCCATATTTAAAAGTTTTTGAGGACTGTGTAATTCTCTCCCTGGCCCCAAATGTTTTAATAAAACTAAATTCTAAGATTCATAGAGGTAAGAAAATTATTCCCCCTGCTCTCACAACTGACAGTAATAGAATAGATCCCTTGATACATCTTTTGGATGTAATAAGGATTGTGAGGATGTTCCTGAATAGAACAGCCAAATTTAGAGTTTCAAAGTCCTTTTTTGTCAACTTCGGACCTGTGAAGAAGGGTGAAAAACCTTCTTCTTGAATGTTAGCAAGGTTGATAAAGGCAAAAAAGGTTGATAAATACTCTTGCTTCCATTAAGGCCTACTCCACTATGGTTATTTGTGCGTCTTGGGTGGAATGGGCAGGTGTTTAGGTTGAAGATACTTGCAATGAAATGCAGACGTAATGGCTGGCTTACTTACCTGTAACCTTCATTACTTCAATTCTCCATACTCGTCCCAGTACCTACAACCCTCCTTTCCTACCAGTTATACTTCATTAGCTTTAGCTTTAGCTTTGTCTCGGTAAAGAACAATAAGTCCTGGAGGAGATGTAAGCTTTAATGAGTAGAGTCTACCAGTATGCACTAGGGTAAAGCAGCTGGAAAAGTGATGGGAAAGGTGGGTGAAAACACACATTCAAATAAAACATGTCATGTTTTCAAGGTTTTGATTTTGAGAACATTTGAACAACGATTCAAATATGTTTTCCTATATTTCCAGCTTCCATGTTCCTGTATTGATGATTAAAAATGTCTCGATTGGAGGGCCACATATGTTTCTCCTTCATCATGTACAGTGGCTATCAACAGCCTTAGTCCATTTGAAGCACCTAATGCGTACTGTTTCATCCCAACTTTAAGTTGACTACGTGCCTGTGGTTGTCACTCTCTGAGCTTTTGATAATGTCAAAGAGGATTTTTGTTCTCATAAAGAAAGCGTCATCAATGTGTAATCCAAAATGTTTCCTTTGAACGCTACATAATGTGAAGCTTTTACTTGACTGTCAGAGACTGTTCTGTCAACTAAGTTTAATCATGGAATTGAACACAATGTAGACCAAAATGTGTTAATTCCTTTCCTTCTGTTTGTAGAAGGTGACCTCATTTTTTAAATCTTCATTTCTGTGAGAAAGAATACCACTGCAACTAGGGTCTTAGTTCTTGTTATTAAAGTCACCTACCACTATTAGATTTAGATTATCTTTGGTTGCTAATCACTCCTTGATGTGCTTCAATGGAGTGTTTTTGAATCAGTATTTTGCCGAGTTTGGAGGAATTCAGACAGAATCCTCACATGGAGTATGTTAGAAATGGATGTTTCTGGTTGTCAGAGTATGCACCCTGTGCAAGCTGGAATTACCACTCTAGTCGAGGTAAATCGGATACACAATTTAAATTAATTTGTGCTCATTCTCTAGTAGTTAGACACAGAGGCTGGCTTAACTTAAGAGGCAATGGGTAAATTATTTGTGCAACACACACACACACACACAGTAACACAATGAAAAAAACACAAAACGACTTCATACAGGTCTAGAAAAATAGGGAATATTTATCTGAGTAAACCAAGACTAAAATGACAAAACTCCAATCAATAGAAGGCGAGTTATGATTTTATAAAGGATAAGCTAAGGTCACAAGGAACCAGTGCAAATTCAAAGTTCACGCAACTGCGATGGGGGGCAGGCCAGCTACAGAACCCATGCAGGGTCTGCTGAAAAAGTATTTTTGATGGAGCAAAACTTCGACATTGCGGGCACGATGCGTCGATCTTTTCCAGGCAGTCGGGTCACTGTGTCGTTGTCAGCCTCCGCTTAAATATAGGCAATGCATTATCGTAGAGCCGCACAGAGCATTGCAGGCTAAGGATCTGCTGTTGTCAAACAGCCTCTGTGTCAGTGTCAAAGGGTGATGCATCGATTCTAAACAGCATAGTGGTGACGATGTGCCAGTGTTTGAAGAAAACAGCTGCAGAACCCAAATAAGAGGCCCAGGACTGGAGGGGGCAACTCAGGCAAGGGCATGACTAGCAGGGGGCAGAGTCCAGCAGTACCAGCAGAGTTGCATGCATTATTTTGTGCCCCTGAGACTTCAGTAAACAGTAGGCAAGCCCTTGGAGTCACTCTAGGTTCAAGTAAGGTGGGTCCAGTCCTTGTCCTCAGCAGGGCAGAGATCAGCAGGCAGCAAGTCCTTGCAGCAAAGCAGAAAAGTAGTTCCTCAGAACAGTCAGTCAAGGCAAAGTAGCAATTCTTGCAGTCTTTACTCCAGCAGATACTTCCCACTTCTAGCAGTGTACTGATTAAGTAGGACAGAGCTCCAGTACTTATACCCAAATGTGCCTTGAAAGTGGGGGGTGACTTCAGAGCAGCTTCTTGAAGTGTACAGGCCCCCCTTTCATCCCAGCCGTGGCTCCAGACTATCAGTAGGGAGCAATCAGCCCTTTTCTTGGTGACAGGCACTTTCCTATTCATGTGCGTCAGCTCCCCTCCACCCTTCCTGCCCAGGAAGGCCCATCAAGATGCTGATGAATGCAGATGAGTACTCAGGCACACCTAACCTTTTCGTGTTTGTGGCTGTATTGAGACAGTGCACAAGGTGTAGCTGCCACCTACCCCAGATGTGTATTGAAGACAAAGATACAGACCAGTAAGAGCAGAGAAATTCCCACTTTCTAAAAGTGGCATTTCTTAAATAGTAACGTTAACTTGGAATTTAGCAGTAAAGTGGATTTACATTACCATTTCAAAGATATGAAACACAATAAATCGACTCCATTCCAATCAGGAATTACAGCTTGAAAGTATATTACAGAATATCCAATACTGGTGTATGAGAGGAGTAAGCCTCACAGTAATGAAAATGACTTTGGGAGTTTTTCACTACCAGGACATGTAAAACGTAATGTACATGTCTCACCTTTTACGTAAATAGCACCCTGCTCTTAGGGTTACTTAGGGCCTACCTTAGATGTGACTCATATATAATTAAAGGCAGGCTTTAAGGCTTGGCAAGAGGGGTTAAATGCCAAGTCAAGTGGCAGTGAAACAGCACACACCGGCTCTGCAATGGCAGGCCTGAGACAGGTCTGAAAGGTTATTTGTGTGAGTGGCACAATCAGTGCTGCAGGCCCACTAGCAGTATTTCATTATATGCCCCAAGTATATGGTATACCACTTACAATGGTCTCACATGTCAATAAAATGTGCCAAACAGGTGTAAACCATTGTCACCATGTTTAGGGCAGAAGCACGTGCACTCTAGCACTGTATACCAGTGGTAAATTGCTCAGAGTCCTAAGGTCAACAAAAAGATACAGCAAAAACAGGAGGTAAAAGGCAAAAGATCTAGGGGAAAACCACCCTAAGGCTGTCAGGTCTAATAGAGTACAATATGCTAAATGAAGTAGGTTGATGTCTCCAAATTTCAAAACTGAAGAAATATATTAATATTCAGTAATATCCTATTGCTAACTACAAACAGTATAGAAACATGCTTCCTCTAAAAAATGTAATTTGCATTTAAAATTCCATGTGAGGCATAACTTTCAACCAGCATAACATTTCTCTCTGTGCATTTAATAAAATCATTTTCAGGAAAGATAAAAAAGCAGTAGTTCATTTTCATGTAAAATGTTCATCTTCTTTGAAAATTCAAAGAGTTTCCACAACGAGATATAATCCATTGTCAGCAGTCTGAATGTAAATATTTAAGCAAACAGGAGGATATGTGGTTACCACTGACTCATACGTTTTAATATAGTTGTTTCAACTCATATATTTTGTATGGCCTTTACTGGAATGAATTCCAAACAAAGAGACACCCCCTGCAGCCCCCTGTAGAACTTCATAGAGTTTCATAAACTTATCAATAACATTCTCCATGAATATAAGTCATTCTCCTTAGACCAACATACCTAGGCATTCAATCTAACCTCTATCTTTTTGTCCATTCTTGAGACTTGAAGGGTGAACTAAAGGGCCTTAGTTTTGCAGGATCATCTGAAATCCTCTATCTTTTTAAATGTAATTGAACTCATCAACATGTGTGAGACAGTAGAAGCATAGCCTATCAGATGATCATCCTATCAATGCTGAACCAGCAAACCTGGCATTATCAATGCCAGAGAGGCCATGCCACTTCCTATCCATAATAAACCTTTTTATAAGATCCTCTACAATGTCCAATAGGTAATATAACTGATTGTCCAAGCTAAACACCTGTTGAATTTGTTTCTGTCATCATCTTCATATGTAGAAAATGTTGAAGACCTTAGCACTCCTAGTTAATACTTACTTTTAGAATTTGATCCACCAGTTGTTTTTTGTGTGAAAACATAGGTGCCACTCACTGATCACTGGATTCTCAAAATACAAGAGTCTGCACTATTGTATCATTTTTTAAATGTTATTTATGACCATTGCCATAACTGTCCAAGAATCGTGCATCTTAAGTTTCATCCAATTGTTCACATGGTGCATTCAACAATTTCACTCCCCAATCCAGAGTACATTTGGGGCTTATATCCTGGGACGCCATTATTTAAGTGGTTGACCTAACTTATCGGTTTAATACAAGGAAAGTTTCTTGGAAAGGTGGTTCTAACCATGCAGCTTTTTTACTTGTATCTTTCTGACCATCTGAAGATACTTGGACTTTTATGACAATGGTTATGAAAACAATTCTAAAAACTATACAACAAATGGCAGACAATGAATTTGTTTGAAAAAAGCAATGAGAAAGTGAAAATATTGTTCCAAGAATAGAGATCAGTTTACACTGGTGAGGAACTGCATCCAGGGAGGATGCGAATTCTCAGCAGGGTTAGTGTGTCATCTATCATCTTCAACCTACCCAGAAGATACTTTCCTTTGAGTAAGGTACTGTGGTCCAGGCAAGCACTGACAACATTCTATATTCAACTCAAATGCTTTTTGACATCCTACCTCCCAGATACTCAAAGTACTGAATAGAAAAGGTCAGTCTTCAACAACAAAAAGTAACCATACCTTAAGGGACATTGCATTGCCAAATCCCAGACTATGTGAAAAAGAACCAGCTCTGCTTATAAGTGCTATATGTATTTCATACAGTTTTGATTTTATTTTGTTTTTTACTTCTATATTTTTGTGTCAGATTTGTCATTTGTAATTTATTATTATCCTTTGTTTAAAAATGTGGACAAATGCAATGTTATTTTTTTACAAAAACAGTGTAGACTTTAAACTACGTTAAGATTTATTGGGGCATATTTAAGAAAAGTGGTGCAGCACACAGTGCAGCAGCACTTTTCTTGTACCCTTTAGTGCCCCCCTAAAGCCACCATGTGTGCATTGTATTTAAAATAAGGCGCACCATGGAGGTATTTAGGGGACCAACATCAGAAATGTTTACGCTAGTCCGGCGCCTTGCAGGACAAGCGTCAAACATTTGGCCGCAAATCATTCAAAGCACCAAGAGGCCCTTTGTAACCAATGGAAGCCACCTTTTAACACCTGCACTGTGCAAGTTGAAAGTGTCATAAAAAATGTAGCAAAAAAATCTCTTAGTGCATGCATTGTACCACTTTGTAAAAAGGTGCAGCGTTTATGGCCTTCTAACGCCACATTAGCATAAACAAATTACGCTAATGTGGCATTAGGATGGCGCTAGGGCCTCTTAAACCTGCCCCATATTCTCAGATGTCTTGGATCTGTTAGAAACACTTCTTGTCTCATTCAAAATTGAAAAACATTTTTGAGGAAGATATTTCTAGCCACAAACTGAAGAATCTAAAGTGTTTATGTTGATGCAATGTCATTTCACATTATATAATTTTATGTTATGCTATGTTACATGTTCTTTTGATGATATGAGTCACCAGTTCTTTGTGTTCTTGGCCAATGCGATCTTGTGAACAGATCAATTGTGTGCGAATTTGGGTTTCGAACCTTGGGCATTCAACCGTCCCATTTTAAGTATTTGTGTAATTGTCTGTAAAGTGAAAATTGTATCTAACGTGTTGACGAAAGATCGTGTGCCTTCAAACCTAGCCTGTCTTAGTGAGATTTATATCATGGTTTGTACCTAAAGGATGCTCTACCAAAGAGAGGGGGCCTTATTCACCACCAAATCTTATGAACCCTTGTTACAAATGACATTTGTTGCCATGCAAGTGACATGGATCCTGTGAATTTCCAAAAGTCCGAAGTAGCAGTGGTAGAGACTTTATGGTGCAGAGGTCGTTGCTTTTCTGTTTCACATATGCGATGTATTTATACTTATGTGGGTTCTAATAAAAAAATAACACTCTTGGTTTTTGTTTTACTTTGTCTTGTTCTGAAACAGGTTTGTTTCTGGCTTGTACAATCTTTGTTAGGGTCAATAAACGTGTTGATGTGGGTAGTGAATATTCACTATCACAATACCCTCTAACTCTACAATAACATATTCATTTTAACATGTATTTTTTTTTTTTAAATTAATTTTGCCAAAAAAGGTTTTAGAGAGCTACCTTTCTAAAGTTATATTAATTAGCTATCCATAAAGTTAAAATCGATAACAGCAATTCCTTTTGCTACTCGTCCCATAGAATCAGACGGCTTTGTCACTAGATTTGGGACCTGGTCAAAATTTATGGCACTTTTAATGTGCTTGGAAAGCATCTTAATGAACAAAACACTTCAATCGCGTGGCTCTAGACATCTAGTGGCAGAAATTGGTCGAATGGGACATTTTACCCAAACTTTTGAAGACAATGCAAACCCTGTACACAGGAAAGTGGCTGCGAGTAAAATCGGGCTAAAGGAATAAGCTATCACAGAAACCATGTTGTTTCGTTTGAAGGAAGGTTGGGTTTAGGCACCACTCCATTTTTATTTCTGACCTGTCAACAAAACTGGATCAAGTGAATGCGCATCCATCAAAATTAGGGGGCACACCATGGCAAAAAAACTTGACTTCAACCTGAACAAAGCAAAAGTGCTGACAATTGGTATGAAAATAAAAAAAAACTAGAAGAACCATTGCAAATTAAAATGAAAATGAAAATGAGTACAAATATCTTGGGGTCATTGTAGACAATAGGGGTTCCTTTAATCGCCATAATCTCTAAATTAAGGCTAAAATCGGTTTACTTAATTTCACCTTTACAATTCTGGCAAAATGGTCTGACAGAAGGTCCCTGTTAAAAATCCTCAGTGATAAACTGAGCCCTACCTTGCCTACAGGAGCAAAATAATGAGAGGGTGGTACTCCGACGTTTCTATATCTGTTAATAGAGAAAATTATATTTATACTTTTTTTAGCGCCGCATTTGCGTCATTTTTTGACGCAAAATCGGGGCAAACTTACAAAGTACAATGGTATTTTGTAAGTTTGCCCCGCTTTTGCGTCAAAAAGCGGCTCAAATGCGGCGCTAAAAAAAGTATAAATATGGGCCTGAATCTTTTAACGTTTGCCTACCGAAATTCTCCTCCCAGAGTTTGGTCTTTAAAAGCAGTACCCGGACAGGCAAAGGGCCTTCTTTAAAGCATGTCAAAGCTTTAAATCTGCTCTCCCGGGCACCTTGGACAGCCTAATCTGGCAAGAGTTAAGTGCCCCTTCGAGTGCTTCCCCATTCAGGGATTATATCGTCTGTTCCCTATGGTTACTATAAACCACCGACCTCTAAACCGGTCCTTGCAGAATGGATGAGTTGAAGCAGATTCACTGGTTCTCAATCTGAGAGGACAAAAATAGTGGGCTAAGCAAATGAACTTCAGGCAAATCGTAAATTTCAATTTCCTTCGTCCAAAACGTATTTTTCCTCTTGCTTCTCTCACTTTTTAAATAGCAAATTCATGCAGTGTCTTTTTGATGCCCTGCCCACGTTGGACAGCTCAGACCCTCAATCCAAATAGACACAAGCTACTACATGTAGACTGTGTGGCAAGGCCGAAGAAGACTAATACACATAGAGCCACATTTATACTTTTTGACCCAAAACCGCGCTAAAGCAATTTTGCATAAAAAAATTTAACGCGGGCTAACGCCTTTTCTTAGCACCACCCGAGCGTCAAATTTATACTTTGATGCACGGTGGCGCTAAGAACAGGCTAGAGTAATTTTTTTTTATGCTAACCATTGCGCCGCGTCGTAAGGCAAAACGACGTTAATGCAGGGAAAATGACTCTAATCCGGTTTGCGATGTCGCAAACCGGATATGCACCATTTTCCACCGCAATAGCATAAAAAAGCAATGCAAATGCAGCAAACAGTGCTAAGGAGACCCACAATGGATCCCAGAAGCCAGGAGAGACCCCAGGGAGATCTCAATCTACCAGGGACCAGCCAGGAGGACACAGACAAGACCCAGGGAAGAAACAAGAAGAAAATGAAGCGTTGTTTCAGCGCAGAGGAGCATGACACACTGGTCAAAGAGGTGACGGAGCACCAGCATCAACTTTTCATTACCTCTAAATTGCCAATTGGGAGGAGAGAGGCAATTTGGCAACAAATTGTCAACAAGGTAAACAGTGTGGCAGAGGTCAGGGGAACTGTCATGGAGTGCAAGAAACACTGGAATGACTGCAAGTGCAGGGCAAAGGAAAAAATGGCAAGAAACAGGAAGGCAGCATTGCAGACTGGAGGTGGAAGTCCAGCACTGCAGGAGTCCCTGGACGAGATGGAGGAGATGGTTGTAGCCGTCATCCCGGAGGAGATCATCACAGGAATCGCAGGACATGACAGTGCAAACTACCAGAAAACAAGACATATGCAGGGTAAGTTGCATGGGGGACCAAAATGCCTAAATGTTAATTGCAAGCAGGGGGAGCTACATAACTACTACATAATGCATGTCAGCTATGGAAATCAGGCAGTGGAAAGGTGAAAGGGGCACAGCACGGGTGCATGGGCTGTGCAGGGGCATCCAGGGGCACAGCACAAAACAACACCAACAACCTTTGCATGGGGGTACACCGCCATGCCAAGGCTGCCGGAAATGCTGTAGCACTCCAGGAGGGTAGGGTAGAATGTAAAACTGGGCTGCTGTCACACGACAGCTGGTATTGCAGAATGTGAACTAGGGGACAATGCCCAGTCTCAGGCCATTGCTTCAAGCGGCATTTACCATTGACAACATTTGCTACTACTACCTGTGCTGTGTGTGCTGGTCAATTAGGAAATGCCAGTTAGGTGCCCATGGCACAAACACACTCAAAATGAGGGTTAAGGATGACTATGTGATCAATCCCCTTCGATTCCTAACCTAGTGTAACTCCTGTCATTAGCTCATGTCTATAGGCGCAATAAACATCAGGTATTGTTACTTACATTATGACCTACACAGCAGTAATCTCATACCCATGCTGCCCATTCCAGGGTCTACCCCGTGCCTGTGTTACAATAGCTGCAATGGCACCTAGCAACATCACAACTGTCATACTGCTAAGACAACAGCATTGAGGGGGAGGACATATGTGTGTAGCTAGTGGAACACACCCGCACAGTCAGAAGAGGAAATGCAACTCTGCCAGGCCCATCAGTGCAATGGAATGTAGCACACATTCGCAAACATCAACATGACCCATTACCAATGCTGACACCTGTATCGTGTCATGCCAATGCAATACATGGTATGTGCTAGGTCTCAGCAACTTATAGGTGTATGTGAAATATCATAGACTGGGTCAGTCCAATATTGTTATGTGTGGTGCAAGTGGCGTCAAAACACCAACAGGCATTGCAAGGCCTCACCATGCTAGTGGTAGTAGAGGGAGGGTTGAGTAGGACAAGAAGGTGGCAAGTCACAATTTGGACAGAACCTACACCGACAGGATGTGACCGGGCAATTCCCCAAACTGCCCACACTACATGTGACATGCAGGTGGGGCATAGGCCCCATCAACAACTCTTTAACTACAGGAACTTTTCCTGTAGACCTGAAAAAGGCATACATACGACCTTTATTAAAGAAAACAAACCTAGACCCGCAAGACCCCAACAACTACAGACCAATCACAAATGGACCTTTCCTGGGCAAATTGATAGAAAGAGCAGCATTCGCCCAGATGTCACAATTCATTGAAGACAATTCTATACTTTCAGACTTCCAAACTGGATTGCGCCGAGGAAGAAGTACTGAATCGTCACTCATGACAATCTGGGACGATCTTAAAAACACAGTTGACCGAAATGGAGTTGCTGCACTACTTCTCTTGGTCCTCTCAGCTGCCTTTGATACAGTTGACAATGACACCTTAAATCAAAGACTCAACAAAGCCGGCATACAAGGGATTGCTCTCGACTGGATTACTTCCTATCTTCAAAAAAGATCTAATATCATCCACTCGCCCCACTTCTCGTCCGAACCCTACCTCACAAAAGCAGGGGTTCCCCAAGGGTCAATCATCTCACCTTTGCTTTTCAACATCTACATGATATCTTTACCAGAACTGATCAATGACTTCCATCTCACATGCTACAACTATGCAGATGACACACAAATACTACTTAAATTAGAATGCCCCAAAAACATTGAAAACTCACAAATCTTCAGTTGCCTCAGAGCCGTTGATCAGTGGATGACCTGGAGCAATCTCAAACTAAATACCTCCAAAACAGAAATACTCATATGTGGTGACTGGAAAAATTATGACCCTCTGTGCATCTGGCCTGACAATCTCGGACCACCTCCTCAATTATCCAAGGAAGTTAAAAACCTAGGAATCGCCAAGGATTCCAAGTTAACTATGAATGCCCAAGTAGCCAAATTAGCATGCACAAGCTTCATCCCCTTGAAGACTTTCCACACAAGGTGCAAGCTACTATCTCGCTTGTACTATCCAAACTGGATTATGCCAATAGCTTCTACCATGGATCATCTCTATCTGTTATGAAAAAACTACAACGTATCCAGAATTCCGCAGCCAGGCTACTATTACATATAAAGCCGCAAGCCCACATCTCCCCTGCCTTGAGAGCACTACACTGGTTACCCGTTGCCAGAAGATGCACTTTTAAGCTGCTTTGCATCACCCACAAAGCTATACATGGAACAGGACCACTTTTTCTCAGAAAGAAAATTACCAAATACATCCAACAAAGAACCCTCCGCTCAAGATTGGCACCCCGCCTTAGAACACCACCATACAAGAAAAAGACTATAGGTGGTACATCCTTCTCCGTCCAAGCAGCCAAACTATGGAATTCATTACCCCCAACTATAAGAGCCACAGATAACTTTCTTGTCTTCAGAAAACTACTCAAGAGTTGGCTCTTTCCTTCATAACCACCATATTCAAACAACTATGAATGCCTATGTTGATAAATATTTTTTCAGATTATATGTATATTTCTATTTATTTATAGTTTCTTTAGAAAATATGTATTGCTACTATGTCATAACAATAAAATACACACACACACTCGTTAAACCTGTTTGACTAAGTATTTTTTACCCATGGTGCTAATTATGTATTGTATGTGCATATGTGTGTGTATTCATGTGTGTGTGTGTGTGTATATATATATATATATATACATATATATATATATATTTATTTATGTGTATATTTTGTTTCTGTGCTTGGCATGTTCGTGGATCATTGCATGGCTCCTGGGTGGGTTGTTATACTAGATATCTATGAATTCCTGCTCTCATCTTATCACACTTATCTACTCATCATCATATGTCATGTCTATATCAAACTATCCTCCATTCTCACTCTGACTCATCCCAAATCCTTTCTACTACTTTCATCTCCTAAATAACTCTGCCTAAGCTCTTCCCTACACTTCCACATCTAACTCACCAAACCTCACTCTACTACTGTGACCTCCCACACAACCCTACTAAATTCTCCTGCATTTCTCTCACCCTGCTACTATGCTCTCCCTAACCCTTCCACATACTCTTCCCCCCCTCAGCTCCCCTTTACTCATCCCAAGCCTTTGGGTTGAGTAAATGAAGGATATACTCCCAATTAACACTTCTGGATTTCTTTCCTCCTCCACCCCTCCATTACTTCAGTCAATCTAACTAACAAACTCTCATATCCGCGGCTCAAATTAACTCATAATAATACTAAAAATTTACTCATTATTTAACAATACTAATCCATCACTAATTCTTGTTGGGCTCCAAAGTAGCGTGCCACTCGAAAAGCGCTTCGACGCCTCGCCAGGGGTAGTAAGCGCTACATAAATACGATGACAATACAATACAATACAATAGGCCTGTGAGAATGCTAATATTAATAACAGGAACAAAGAACAGGAACTCAGATTACCATGTTCCACTAATAGGAAGTCAGTGACGTCACATTACAACTGCCACAACACAGACACACCAATTGTACAATATCTCATTGCAGAGGACGATGGCTCTCCTGTGGATATGCCTGTCCTTGACTACCCTGATGACATGGATGATGAGCTGACAACCATTAGCCAGGAAACCCTCCATGATGTCCTGGGAATGCTACAGACCCCACCTTCAGTCGCAAGGAGGAGCACAGATGTAGCAGCCATCACAGAGGACCCACTCACTACCCCAATAGTACAACCTGTTAGCTCAAACACAGCTGAGGACTCTGATGACACTGGGACCACCTTTGAGAGGACAGTTGTGGGAGTTCAGCGGGAGCTGGCCAAGGAGGTGCAGGTGGGGATGCAAAATATGGCAGCCAGCCTTGAAGGCATGCGCATGTGCATGATGACATCTGCAGAACAGTCAGCCGCCACGCAAGTCCAACAATCACTACTGCTAGGACTACAACAGTGTGTAGGGGACTTCACCACTGCAGTGAGGGAGTTGCACAGCACCTGGCCTCCCAAACTTTTCACTGCATGCATAACCACAATCATGACCCCCTCAGGGTGACCTGGCTGCCTACCACAGAGATGTTGCTACTATATTTAATAACCAGCAGCTCAACCTTACTGCAGTTATGCCCTTAATAGTTCCACAGTTGGCAGCTACCGGGAATTCAGAGTCCACTTCTCCGAACACTGAAGTGTGCGTTGCCCCCTCAAACCCACCACCACCAAGGGCAGAGGACACTACACACACATTAGAAGATGAAGACATGGAACAGATCACCTTCACCCATAGGAGTTCCCATGGTGCATCACCAGCCCATGTCTCATGCGCAGTGATTTTCCTATGTCCTGTGCTTGACAACATGCCAGTCTTGCTACAGTTGGTAACATGCACGGTTCTCCAAAACACTGTTTACCTTACCACTATGGACTGCAATTGTCTGTCACTACCTAACTGGCAATTCATGTTCCTCTGCACTGAATGACACTTCACTGCAGCATGTTCAATGACATGTCCCTCAACATTGCGCCTGTGTTGCGTCACAATAGAATGTGTCACACTAATGGACTTACAATCCTGGACTATGTAAATATTGCACTATAGCACTTTAAAGTAAACAGCACCTACACAACCACGTTGTCTCTGTGTAATGTGACACATCTCCTGTGCAGGAGTTTTGTGATGCATGTAACATGTCAATAGCCACAGAATGTCAATACAATAGTGTAGAAAGACTGTGATCTGATATCTATGCACAAGGGTCTGGGTTTTACAATCATCTGTGCTGCTTGTGGCCCATTTCTGAAGTTAAAGCATTACAAACAGTATAATGCTGTGTAAAAATTGTATATGTCATGCCCAAGGTATCTACAAGATGAAACTCAATGCTGCCCACATCCCCTACAAGACAATCATTGTGTATGTGACATACGACTCTAAACCTAAATCCCACAACCACACCATACAGCAGGAATGGATGTGAAAGAGTGTTTGGACAATAACGTCTCCTGGGAGTACAATGAAAAAATCTCAGAGGTGTGATTTATGTATACTGAACTTCATAAGATTATGACACCACTCAGTTTATCAAGGTTCACATGAACATCAGGCTGCAGGCAGATGTCCCACAGTGCCCAAGATTCCAACACAGGACCCAAACGATGACAGCTTTAAAATCACACTTACCTCTACAATACATGGGAACCATAGCCACTTTGAGTGGTGGGTTCAATGGATGGCAGATGCATAGACATGTAGCTTTGTTGTAGCTGCCAATGTGACAGCTCATTTGGAAGTGGGAATAAACATGTCAAGAATGGGATGTGGATGCAGGATTGAACCCACAGGTAAACACAAATCTGCCACTTTACACTCATGCAAAGACCCAGATCCCCAAGCATATGACACATACAGTAAAGGAGTACATACAACTTTATGACATATGTAAGAAAGGAACCTTTAACTGTGTCAAACACCTATACTAACCTAACCTATCCTAACTATACATCACCAACAACTGGCCCTAACTACTCCATGTTAAATTTACTTACCGCATGGTACTAAACACTCTAAACATCAACCACCACCCCCCTTACATGACTGGACATGTGTAGGACAACATATACTAACCTAAACACATATGAACTAATAGTAAACAAATATATATTTTTTTGTATCTTTTTCTCTGGAATACACATAAACCCCAACATCAACCCAAAAACAAAAACCAACATGTAATAATATAACTCCCCCCCACCCCAACCCACTTATCCTATCTAAACTAATAGCCTACTCTAACCTATCACTAAACCCCCTAAACCCACTAAAAAACAGTTTGAGGAAAGAGGAGGGAGGGGATGGAATTAGGGGTGAGGAAAAATGTACTCATAGGTTTGCCCTCCTCAGAGTTGTCTTTATAGACTTCAGTCTCCTGCTGTTGTGGGCCACCTCTTGCTGGAGACTGTCCATGTGCCTAATCATCCTTCGCATGTGGCAAAATACAGCCATGTCCATACCACCTTGTGTAGTGGTTTGTGTCGCACTGGATGTTGCAGGTGCTGGAGCAGTGGTTGGGGGTGGTGGTATAGATGGTGCAGCAGTTGTGCCTTGTGCTGCTGATGTTGAGGGTCCAGCTGGAGTGGCTGAGATTCCAGTGTCCACTGTGCCTGCAGTCGGGGTGGTGGTGGCACCTGTTGTGGCCAATGCTGCCCCCACTTGGCTAAAAGCCCTCCATGCTCCTGTGGCTCTTTCTTGACGATAGCACCTTTCTATCATGTGATACTCAGCCTCCACATCGAGGATGTGCCTGTACCGCACTGCCCGTCTCTGAAACTCAGAAATTTTCTGGGCATTCATGTGGGCAGCTGTAAAAAAGAGACAGGCAAACATTTGTGTCATCATTGTGTGATGCATGTACAGATGATAATCTAACACTTCCTCACAAATAGCACATGCAGTCCAAATCACGGTAGAGATGATAAATATCCCGGAGGAATGACATGCCAATGCAGCCTAACCATCATCTATCTAACAGCACAGCAATGCACAATAAGGTGTGTACCAAATTAACTGATCTGTGCATATATGTAGTGCTATTGGTCACATTTCATATGCTGCAAGTACTCAACATGTGCCAGACCAAATAATCCCTATCATTTGGATCAACTTCAAGGCACACAAGACCTGGGATTTGTATATGCAACTTGCAAGATGGTATGCAGTTGCTAATCATAAGGGGTCAGTGTAGTTTGGCACACATGAATGCTTGAATTACATGTCTGTCAGCTACACTGTGACCATTACACCTAGCTAGATATATTTTCTCCCCCTAACCCTGTGCTTCAGGGGGGATGTGCATGCAATACATTTTTTCTAACTCAAGGACAACCACAAAGCTTTGTTCAGCTGTACATGGATTTAGGCAGTGTAACACAGGTAAGGAGGCCTGCCAAGGAGTGAGTCAACCATTTGTCAATCACATCTACATTCATGTCTCTATTTGTGGACAACCATCAACATCAGATCTTACTGACACATTGATGCAAGCACACAGCTGGCCTTGACCTGCATGCAAGCCTATAACATAGCACTTAAGTGCCATGTAAATAGAGTACAACACGTAGGGCTACATTCTGGGGGACAGTCACCAATACAGCCCTACATGTTCATTACATTACAGGGATGCACAAGTTTGTGTGTAAAACTGATGTATCACTTTTTTGTGTGAATTGGGGGCTGGTCCACCTGTAAAACATGGAAGGGAGATATATGCTCAATGTCTGATCACTGTACAAACGTGGGAACAACAAATCACAGTGTGTGTCATATGATAGAGCTGCACATCAGGCATGTAGACACTCCAACAGACATACCACTGCAAACTTGCATTGACAGTGTCACTCCAGTGAATGATAGACACACATATGCACTGGCCCTAACAATCCTGTGGTGCCGAACCTGACTACACACTTTTGTGGCTAGTACATTCCAGATGGTACTCCATTTCATCATTTGTTATTGGGTGACAAATGCAATGCCACATTACTGGTGCACTGCAATACCAGCGACTCAGGTATTGTGGCTTGTGCATCAAGGGACAATGAGTAACTGTGTGATGGACGTGTGGGTTGATTTGCTTTCAGGAATTATTGTGCTTTCAGTGGTCCATAATAGGTGTGCTAGTGTTGTATGTAGGTTACATATGCCCCATTGGCAGTGTCCCCTAAGCCGTACATGCCCCCTATGACAACATGATGGAAGGGATCCTGTGTGTGAAATTATGACAATTCTGTTCCAAAACTGCAAAATAATGTATGCTGACAGTGTCTTAGTTGATCATCGTTGACAGAATGCATGGGCACAGGTGTAGTCATTGCACCTGAAATGTGTCACTTAGGGCCATGTGTAGCTATATCAGGTATTGTGAATCACACATTGCAAGATTCAGCAACTAGCATTGAGCAAGTGCGATGATCAGAGGTAGCACACCCGAAATGACACTGTTTGCAAATGAAAAATGAGGTAGCAAATTACCTACCTCTTTAATCATGATGAGGTAGGTCTCTATTAGAAAACCCCTTGGGAATGGTGCCAGTCACAGGAATGCTGGCCTGCTGAGCTCAGCAAACCACCATGTCTGTGACTGCCTTCATATTAAGATGTTTAAAATTGTTAAAATGCAGCAATATTTCAGCAGGGGTGTACAGAAAGTAATTTAACAACGTATTTCATCACTAAAATAGTATTATGGAAGCAGTCAGTGGTCCCTTGCACAACTTCATGTTCAGAAATAGTTTGTGGCCATGCATTCACAAAGAGGAGGGATCCCATGCTGACTCTTTCCCTTTTGAAAATGAGTTGCCACCAATGTGACACAATTGTGCCCAAGAAAAAAATGTCTTAGGGGCCTGCTACTCAATGATAGGATTTCAACTCCTAATCCTAAATGCCATTAGAAGACCCTGTTTTGTGATAGTGCAATCTGGTAGCATAATGGCCCATTTGGGTTTGTCCATGTGAATGATTGTTTGTCCTGACGAAAACACACGAATACAGTGAACTTAGGCCCAGATGTATATTTTTTTTAGTGCCGCATTTGCATCATTTTTTGAGCTGCACAAATTTTCAAAACATATTTGCATGTTGCAAGTTTGTGCTACTTTTGCGTCAAGAAATGACGCACATGCAGCGCCAAAAAAAGTCAAAATATGGGCCTAAGATAATAGGGAAAGTTATGAAGAGCTTGGTACATATTGCTCTGAATACTGTTTGGACATGGCTGAATAAAACTGTGGACTGTATTGTTACCATGTATTACTATGTGTAATACATCACATTCCTGGTACACTTACAGTTTGTTCAACTTGCATTGCACATGCCCACAAACATTGCATGCAGCATGTCACAACATCTGCTATTGTCACTCCAGAGCATTGAACTGTACTCATTTGTCAATTTGATACTCACCAACAGGGCCACCAATCACCACACCCAGGTGGTCCAGCAGGTCCTGCTCTCAGGCCACCAGGTCAGCTCAGCGATGCCTCAGCTGGTGCTAACTGAGTGCGGTGTTAAAAATCCTCCTCAGGTGGAACAGCACCTTCGCCCACTGCAGCCGTCTTGCTTCCTTGTGATACCCCTGTATCACACGGCCCCCAGCCTCCAACATCATGGGGAGGAAGTGGCACGCCAGCCACACAAATGCCCCAAGTTCCTCCTCACCCACGCGCCCCAGTCATGCCCTTTCCAACATCATACAAAACACTATTTATTAAAGTGAATAAGGAAAAACAGGGAAATAAGGTAGAAAAAAGGAAACTTATATAACCCAATTAAAGCCCCAAACTACCCCAACTAATCCTATCCACAAACAGACCCTCAACAGTACAAATACAAATCTAACTACAATAAAAGACATAAAAACACTTACATAGGTACAAAAAACAGTTACAAAACACCAAAAGACAAAATATAGACCACACAGGAGACAAAATTACAAAATATATAGAGAAACAATCCAACACACAGCCACACAGTCTAGAAAAATCACAGACTGCAAAGTGAAAGTACACTCACTGTACCATTTCTGTAAACAGGATATCCTATTACATCACTTCCTGTCTCATTTGCTGCCCATTTTTGTCTTGCGTGTAAATTATTTGACGCTTACGTAGTTTGAGTCAATTTGTTTTGCCGCATATGCGTCAAAAACCCATGCATTCATGGATCAATACATTTTCAATGGTATTCGTCCATCTGGGGTGCGCTAGTGGAATTAAGCTAGGGACCCATTGATGTATATTGTGCGTTTGCGTCAATTTTTGACACGTTTGCATCAATATTTCTGACTCACACTGTGTTTGCGTCATTTTCCATATTTTAACATGCATGCAGCCTATAACTAGTCAAAGACAGGATGGTATGACCTGCAGTGTGTGTTCTAGTGTTTGGCCACATGTGGCAGACCATGCTACTGCAGCCCACAATACTCATATCACTGTGCAGGATTAGCATTCTTAACTGACGCAACAGCAGAGCAAACTTTAGAAATTAAAATGGAAACTTTAAGTTTGCGCAGGTATTGCAGGAGGACAGCAAGGCTATTCTACAAAAATATGAATCATGGCCTGTGTTTTATGTGTGAAATGACTGCTAAAACTATTTTTGTGCTTCTGTTGGAACGGCATGCAATACATTTGGCGTAATGTTCATGTATGAATGTGTTACAAATGGGTATCACCATCAGATGCCAATCAATGATGTACAACAGTCATGAGATGTGTTTGTAATATCTGTTGCCTCTTTTGCTGTGAGTAGTTGCTTTACTTTGGGGACAATACATTTCCCATGACAAACAATACACAGGAAAGATCGAGGATTGCTGATGAGGGCTATGTCAGATATGTTACCCCTCACATGTCATGAATTGTTGGCTACCACTTCATGGTCACTTGTGTGTATACTACCCATGAGTCAGCATTTGAACATGTTTGGTAGGTACAGTGTTTGTGACACAGCCTCAAATCCAATCATAACATTGTTATGTACACCACAGTTTGACTAATGTAAATTACCTATGTTCTTCCTGTGGCTGTGGTGGACCAGCAGCTCAGGCTGCATGTGTTCACATATTTCCAATGGTTAATTGCACAAAAGTGTCCAGTTCAAGTGTGTGGTCATGTATACCCGGTGTCAGTATTGGCCTCCATAGTGTAACGCTTACATGTAGGTCTAGTCAGGAGTCTGTGGAGCCAACCCTTGAGTTAACAGAGTATCTTTCAAAGCAGATTTGACCTAAAGCCAAAGATCAGCTAAAGGCATACAAGGGGATAGGGCAGCTATGGTAAAGCAGAATAGTGACGACAGAGCAACCTTGTTGTGGTCAAATATGTTATCGATCAGTAATTGACAAACACGCAGGTTTCATCACTACATTTGTACACAGGTTAGGGCTCTTAACCTCCCACAGCAACAGGGTACATCAGTGCCTCTGTGCAGATTAATCTCACAGCTAGTCACCACGCTACCCCATTGAATGGTAGCAGAAGTGAATCTGTGTCTGGACCATCAGGGCATAAACATGTATTGTCCTTACATACACATTACCAGCCCTTGTTTGTTGGGCTGGGGGCACAGTACCAAATCCAGGAATACAGCCATAGCACACTGTCACTGTTTGGCACTAATGCATACATGCAGAACCAGACAAAGGATGGGTGCTGGATTCACCCCTTGGAAAACATGTCCCAGTACAAACTAAAAAGCAAATTAAACTATTATATACAGTTGAGGACTGATCGTAGACTTACCAGACACAATACCACAAGAGGAAACGGAGGGTTTGGAAACCAACTATGAGGCAAATGTAGGCACAGGGAATGGCTCTGGTTAACGCAAAGACTGGAACCAGTCTAGCAAACAGGAAGCAGGCTCTGTCAGGAACAAACATGAACAAGGCAGAACAACAGGGATCAGAGTCTGACTGGAACAAGCAGGAACAACACTGTGGAAACAAAGAGCAGTTTCAGGTGTACTCAGCACTGTAACACAATCCAACAAGGGCTCTGGTACATAAATGAATTGTACTCCAATGCACAACAAGGAGCTTCAGGGAATGGCAGCATCTAAGCAGTTCCAGGCAGCAGCAAGGCCAGGGCAGAGTTAAATGGCTGTGCTGCATGAGAGAGCTCACAGGTGTGTGCTGGTTCAGTCTCTCATAAGTCCTGGAGTAGAGAATCCAGTATAAGGGGCCAACCGGACTTTTCCCGTGGGAAGCAATGGACAGAAGATTACAGGTCTTACTGACTACCAGGCAGTGCATTATGGGACCTGAAGTCCATGCAGGCTTATGAAGTTGAACTATGGTGTGCCATACTGAAAAGGGAAGCACACAGGAGTCAGAATGGGAGTCTGGATGAATGTAGATGATGATTCCCCGGGTACACATAGTCCATTTACAGCGCCCTCTAGAGAAGGGTGGGCAGAGACTTAAAACATGGCAGTGGCAGGACTTATTACCTTGGATGGACTGCGCAGGGCATGTCTTGTGAGCATTGCTTGTCATACTTGGGACACTCGTGCAATCCATTTACAGTACTGATGCACCACTTGTCATCCAAGCTCCCTCACAGGTGTGTGCAGCTTCAGTCTCTCACAAGTCTTGGAGATGAGAATGCAGAATAAGGGGCCAGCCGGACTTTTCGCATGGGAAGCAATGGACAGAAGATTACAGGTCTTACCGACTACAAGGCAGTGCATTATGGGACCTGAAGTCCATTGACAGCGCCCCCTAGAGAAGGGTGGGCAGAGACTTGAAACATGGCAGGGACAGGACTTATTCCATGGGATGGACTGCGCAGGGCATGTCTTGTGAGCATTGCTTGTGATACCTGGGACACTCGTGCTATCCATTTTCAGGATTGATGCACTTCTTGTCACACATGCTCCTTGCAGAGGTAGCTGATATCACATTTACTGATGTCAAGGGTCTGGTAATACATTCCTGTTACCAATGCTATTTTACATCCACTGCCTCATGTATGATGCACTTTTTTACCTTATGATTGATGGTGTCATAGTTGGGTGTCATATTCTGCAATAGACCATATTGGCAACATGGATGTCTCTCATAGCTGTGGTCCTATGGATTTTCCCTTCAAATGTGAAATAGACAAGATGTCTTTCATACAAATTGTGTGTGATGTTTGCTGTACATTCATATCCATCAAATGTGATGTGACATTAGAAGTAGTCAAATTTGTCTTTCTGCAATGCTCCCTGAGGTAGTACTCTGATTCCTAGAGAACAAGTGATGCATAAATAATTACCCAGAGCATGACTGAGTGATAAAGTGAGGTGTTTAATTCCATATCGTGACAAAGTGTTGATAGTGACTATTATTGAAAAAGGTGTTGTACTATCTGTTGTCTGCGATGCATTCCTGCAGCTGTGTTAGAATGTTCCCCTCATTTTACCGGACAGCATCCACCTCCTCCTCCTCTTCAGGCAGCTGTTGTTCAGGTTCATATAGGGGAATGTTCCTACTAACACAAATGTTGTGCAGGATAGCACAGGTCAAAATGATCTTGCAGACCATTTCTGGGGAATATAGGAGGCTACCTCCGGTGATGTCTAGGCACCTGAATCTGGACTTCAGGATGCCAAAAGTCCGTTCCACTATAGTGCGTGTCCTCCGATGTGCCTCATTATAGGCACGCTCTGCTGCTGTGCTTGGGTTGGCAAATGGGGTCATGATCCATGGCTGGATCCTGTAACCCTGATCAACTGAAAGAGAAAATAGGGGTAAGTATTTTGTTGTTGCTTGCACCAGGAATGTCATTTTGCATGGCAGTTGTTATCTTGTGTTGTCTGTGACTCATATGTGTTTGTGGTACTGTGTGGGATCCTAGGCTTCTGTGAGGTTCTTTCTACATTGGGTTGTTTGACTTGAAAAAGTTATGTTTGGCTAATTGACCTGATATCGCTGGTATATTTTCAAACTTGCAGTTCGGTGTGTATCTTCCATGTGTTACGTAGTGAACAAGATGTTTTAGTGTGTGTTGACTGGAGGTCAGATGATACTTTCACACACACAGTAGATTCCACTGTAGTGGTAACATGGTTACACTACATGGCCTGGACATCCCATCCAATTAGACATATGTCATTGCAGATGAAATGGAACGGTAAGGCCGTTTGATTAGGCTGGGTGGCAATGCACAACACATCTCCATAAGTTGGCAGCACTGAGGTGTTCAGTATTGATAATGCACAATTGTCCCATATGTGACTAGTTCTATGCAAACCTTTTTTGTTCCCTCTGCCAGTTGGCTCATGTGCAACTGTGCAACTACACTACTGAACTTGCTCCAGGTGAGCTGGCTAATGTGGTTGTGGAGGTGGATGTATTTGTGTAGGAAGGTCCATCTCCCTGTACATCTGTTATGTAGATGGGGAATTGTTTCTTTCAGTATGTGTAGCAGTGTGCACTTTGCATTAGTGTCACATCAACATGTTTTCATAGCACAGTCCACTTCCTTATTGCTAGCTGGCAATGTCACCCCAGGAGTGATGTGAGATGTTGGTACTGCCTCAGTAATTCCATGTCACCTTCATTTGAGTCAGCGTCATCATGCTATGTGTCTCATGGTGTTTGACATGCAGCAACACACATTGCACACCCCTTACACATTACATATTGCTTGGAAGGGTGTGGGATTGACTATGTGGCCTTATGTGAAATTGAATGGTTAATCTTCCAAGTTGTACTGCCAGTGCAGGGCGTGTCATTGTCACTGTGTGGTTTTAAATTGGTCCCTTGTGGCTCTAGAGTGGCATCTATTGTTGTTGGCAGCCGTCATTTGTCCATAGGTGTGAATCCCATTTGGTCAGGATATCAAACATAACTACCAGTGTCACACCTCAGTGTCTTCCTGGCCACATGTCAATGTAGTGGTGTATGTCTTGTGTGTCCTACAGGGTTGCTGTGTGTACATAACTAGGTTTCTGGACTTACCGACAAGAAGACCATTGCCATATTGTCCATCCTGGAAGTGCCGATTGATGGTGCTGTGGCGGAAGATGAAGGAATCATGTACTCTCCCAGGATACTTTGCCATGATGTTGGTGAACAATGCCTGGTGATCATCAATGGCCTGCACATTGATGGAGAGGGTGTGCTTTCTCTTGTGGTGTAGGTGCTCGTTGCAGCAGGTGGTACTATCCGGACATGCGTGCAGTCAATGGCACCAGGCACATGCGGGTAGCCATTTATTTGGTAGAACCCCTGTTTGGTCTCCTGCTGCTTTTGCTGTGTGTTGGGGAAGCTGATTTGGTGGGGTGTGAGGGAGATGATGGCATCAAGAATGTTGGGAAGGAAGGTGGAGAATGAGCACTGTGAGACCCCAGCAACCACGCACCAGTAGTTTGAAATGAGCCACTTGCCAACATGTGCAGGACAGCTAGCAGCTTGGTCTCCATTGGAATCATTTGGGGTGTCTGCAGACGGGCTGTTAACTGTGGCTCAATTTGGCGCAGCAGCTGCTGGATGGCTTGCCAGTTGAGTCTGTTCCTCTGGATGATATCCTGTTCCCTGAGGCCCAGGAGGGTTGTCCTGGCCCTGAATAGCCTCTCCTGCCTTGTGTGTTGCCTTTGTGGTCCATGTTGGTGTGGTGGTAGCTGCTACTGTTGGTCCTGTGCTCTGAGTCGTCTGGCATGCTGCATGAGTAGCACCTCCATGTCGTCCTCCTTGAGTAATGATGTTACTTGTGTGAGTTTTTCTTAAGTAGTGGTGTGTTTGCCCCATTTTAACGCCTGCCCTGATCCAGACTTAAAAATTTGACACAAATCAGGCTTTGTGTAATTTTTCAGGTCCGCTTCCCCGCCGTGCGTTATTTTTGCAAGGTTGGATAAATATGGTGGAGGGGTGTTTGAGTAATTTTTTGGACGGGAATGCCTACCCTGCATCTCATTGATGCAAGGCAGTTTCACGCATCCAGAAAATGACGCAAACGCTGACATTTTTACGCTAGACGGGTCTAGTGTCAAAATATAAATATGGTGTTAAGTTTGCGCCGGATTAGCATAAAAAAAAATGTGGCTAATTTCGCGCAAAGAGAATATAAATATGGGCCTTAATGTGTATCTGCCAAAGACTCTTGGCTAAGAGTAGATGCCTCTTAAGGAGACCTTTTATAAGCCTGTGGTCCCGTTATTTAGGCTAGCAGTCACTAAGTGTATGAAGCCAACAAACACAACACTTACCATAGGTTTTGTTAAATGTTCAATGGTGTTTGTAAAACAGGTTGATGATGCCATTTCCCCTTAGTTTATTATACAAGCTTCAGAATAAGAGATTGTCTAAGAATTGGCATGGTCAATTGTTTCAGCCATTTGCTGTTCAACAGGTCTGATTCTTTCCCCATCCCATGCACCTTATCCTCTGCCAGTTTTGCACAATTTGATTGAGGTGAACTGAGAAGTGACTTTGAATCATTGCCGGTTTCATACTTATTACACTTTACTCGGCCCAGCCATTGTAGAAATCGTGTCCTAAGTAGAAGTTTATTTAGGCTCCAACTGGGCCATTTCATAACTCAATAAATTGCAAGTGTGCAGCATACTTAATGCACTTGTTGGACTTGGCACTCTGCCAGGTCACCCCCAAACCTTTTTGCCTTCACCCACCCTATTTCTCTGAATCTGTTTTTGTTGGATTTTAGGACTCCACACTTTACCACTTCCAACCAATGCTAAAGTCTGTTGTGCTCCACTTTAAACAGGGTGACATTGGCTTACACCCAATTGGCCCATTTATTTTACTTGTAAGTCCCAGGAAAAGTAGTACCATATGTATCCAGGTCTTGTAAAGGTTACTAGTGGGCTTATAGCACTTATTGTGCTACCCACCTAAGTAGTCTTTTTAAACATCTCAGGTCTGCCATTGCAGCCTGTGTTTGCAGTTTTAAGCTGCCATTTTGGTCTGGCAAAATTAACCTGTACCAGGCCCAAAACATTCTTTTTTATTACATATAAGTCACCACTAAGTAAGCCCTAACTAACCATTAGGGCAGGGTGCCTTGTACTTAAAAAGTTAGGCATGCACTTTTAAGCTGTATGTGTCCTGGTAGTAAAAAAAACCTCACAAGTTAGTTTCTCACTAGTATGAGGCCTACATCTCTCATAGGATAACATTGGGCTACTTTATTAAGTACAGGAAAAGCTAGCTTTTGAACAGGTAGGAAAGTTATATTTGATGTCCGATTAACTATAATTTAAAATCCTCTTTAATGGGAAAATCAGGTCTTAAGTCACAACTCTGAAAATGCCACTTCTAGAAAGTTGACTTTTTCTTGTCCTAATCATTTGGTCTCTGCAGCCTGTTTCCTCAGTCTAGGTGTAGTTAGAAGATGTCCTTTGTGTATGATTCCCTCGGACACCATCACAATAGAGGGTCTTGATGGGCCATCTCTAGCATGAGGAGGATGGAGCTGTTACCTACCAAACTTGCACTTCAAAGGGGATGCCTCAGCACACTCACAAAGAGTATCACTGTTGTTTGTCACAATTTGTTTGGTGTGACAATCTGGGGCCATGGCAGAGAGGAAGGACATTCCAGACACTTCCGTGGAAGGAAAACGCTAGAAACTTCACCCACTTGAAAATGGGCACTATGTGTAAAAATAGGACCCACTCTTCTGTACACACCTGTACCTGTGTATTCTACAGAAGAAGGACTGCCCAACTGACCTGCTGCATTGGTCCTGCCAGGACCAGTAGCTCGGACTGTTTGAGGCCTGCCCAGCTGTAGGGGAGGGAAGACAAGACATGCACCCTTTATCCCAGGCTGAAGTGATTCCAAGGATCAGCTGTTCTGAGCTACTCAAACACAACAAACTTGAGAGGCATCCCTGCAAATGCTAAGCAGACCTGTGCACTGGAGCGACCTGCACCTTAACTGGCTGGGCCCTCCTGGGCTCTGCTGAAGTGAGTTTGTGATCCTCAAGTGGGGCTTCCCAGATCCTGGCAACAGGTAAGCTCCTCCTTAAGGAAAAGGAGAAATTTTGAAGTTTTGGACTCCTTGTGACTCTATTGAGCACCAATACAAAGCTCCTGTGAATGCTACTCCACACGAGAAGCCACAGCAAGTAACAACCAGCAATGTACCATGTGCACTTTGTGCTACAGCATCAACAGCCCGAAGTAGCCGCCAACTAGAATCTCTGGCAACAACCATCTGCAACTCCCAACAGGATCTTCTCACTACAGCCACCCCCATCTGCAATGCCTGACCTGCTCTTTACGCTAAAGCGACGACCAGCCATGCTGCTCACCACTGCTCCTCTCTGCTCCACTCCTCTACTGCAAAAATAAGTCTTTGTGCTGGACATTAGAAGGTAACTTTTTCAGCTGCTGTTGGAGGCGGCAGGTTCTGGTTGGCTGAGGCGAAGCCTTAGCCAGCCAAAACCTACCACTCCTGTCACTGGTGGATGATTACACTTATTGTATAACCTGCACTTATCCTTGGGTAGCCTGGCACAGAGCAGTCAGGCTTACCACAGAGACAATGTTCAAATCAATGGCACAGCACTTCCACACAATAATTACAATGAGCATCACAAACAAGACTTCACATGAAGTAAAGTTTGTATTCAAGACACATGAATTAACACCACATGAACATCATGTAAATCTGGACATAAATCACCTTCAAAACTATAACTAGTAGAGCGAGGTGCAACAGCGTTAATACAATATCATCAACTTGTACACATGAGAAAAATAATACTTTCTCTCCCCCCACCCACATGTGGTACTACCGTGTTGGCAGCACAAGACCCACCTCAGCAATCACCCTGATTCTATATAAAACAATTATAGGATGCATCCCAGTTCCCAACAATAGCAGCAATATGTACATACAGAGAATTCAAGCACTTTTAAAATAGCTCTGCAGCCTAGGCCACACCACTAAATGTCAATGTCAACCATGATAGAAAACAACTTGCACAGCAATGCTGCTTCGCAATGTAGTCAAGCCCAGACAGTTGCTCCCTTCACACTCACTCTGCACCTCTATGTGGTGCCACAAATATCAGTCACGCTAGCCTACATGCACTCAAACATACTCACTTCCAGCACCCTAATGTGGTGCACTGACAGCCGGCAGGTGAGGTGGAAATGAGTTTGTAGACCCCTCTTGGACCAAAACTGTGCTCCACCCTCCAACTAATGCCCGCCTCCCTCAGAGTTAGAAGTGAAGCGACCTTTCCCTGGATAATAAGCCGCTTGCAGCCAGTGGTTACACTTAGTCAGGATCCCTGGGCAAACGTTTGGGGGAAGAAAGAGAATGGCTGATCGGGCAACATTCAGCAAATGGAGGTTTGGTCCTTACTTGGGAATTTTACTCAGGGATCTCCACACCGACCTTCCTGAACAAGCCATGGTCAGCAAAGCACAGGGGGAGGGTCGCCTTGGACATGCAGTTCACAGTGGCACCTGGTGAAGCCAGATACTTCACTTCATAGTTAGTTACCAATTCGGCACCTCCCAGGACAGGAGGCACCAAGTCTGGGGCATGAGGACTTGGGCTGCCCCATCTGTCCTGGTTGTAAACAGATAGTTTACCAAATTCTGTGCACTACTGGTTTGAGCACAAGGTCTGGTGTACGGAAAAAAAATGTAATTATGACCATGGCGGTTACCGCCATGGTCATCCGTCACTTCTCCACTCCGACCGCCAGGGCGGTGACGACCGATGGGCTGGAGACTTTGGTCTCCAGCCCGGCGGCCATCACCAGACCGCCGGCGGTATCAGGACCCTGCATACCGCCATGGATTTCGGGTGGTTTGGAACCGCCACGAAATCCATGGTGGTAGGCACTATCAGTGCCAGGGAATTCCTTCTCTGCCACTGATAGGGGTATCCCCCTCCCACCTCCCCCACCCCGAGTCCTCCTCCCACCCCCCCACCTCTCTGCCAGCCCCAAAAGGTGGCAGGACCCCCCTCCCCAACCCCACCCTCAACATGCACATACACATACCCCTCCCCACCCCCAACATGCACATACACACACCCCTACACGCACACATACACTACAACAACACATAACCACACACATACAAACAGACATGCACACAGACTGACCCCCACACATTTCCCATACACACAACACCCCCCGCATGCATACATGCACTCACACACCTCCTCTACATACTCAAATGCACACCCCCATGCACGCACACAACACACAACACCCCCCCAACCCCTCCCCTAACGGACGATCAACTTACCTTGTCCGTTGATCCAGTGTTCTGATGACGGTGTGGTGGAGGTGGAGCAGCCTCCACTTCCCTGCCGACGGCCAGTATGGCTGCTGGCAGCTCTCTGTCCGAAAAAGGACGGAGGGCTGCCAGCAGTCATAATATGCTGCGTGGAAAACCACCTGCACTGGCGGTCTTCAGCATGGCGGTACCTCAGCAGTCTTTAAAAAAGACCGAAAAGGTCGAAATGAGGGCCCATGTCCGGTGTGCGATTACTTGACTCTAACCAGGCATTTCTGAACACACGATCAGTTCCTATTCCATACCTCCCTGGATTGAGGCACAACGTCTGGTGTGCGATGACTTGAGCAATACCAGACAAATCCAGTCACACACACAGAGACACCAGTTCAGCTATACCGCATATGGCAGAATGCAGCACTGTTACAGGTATGCCCCACCTCTGAAGGGGTACAGCCACTGACATGGACACTGCAAGCAGTCGGGTGTTGCACTAGAGAAATGCAGCACACACTCAACAACAGTGGGCCACATGGGTTTCCACAACTAGTAATCCGCTCATTACCAATCAAACTATAATGCTTGGCATGGCCCCCTAATGAAGGGCCACACTCCTTAAATGTGGGCAGTACTTTGTATGCTCTGCACCAGGCAAATCCGGTCTCCAGGCACAATACTTAGTTCTAGCAGATGACTTAGACGCATAGGAGGGCACTGCTGTCCAGATGACCCAGGTAGAAGGAGCACACTTTAGAGTGGCACACTGTAGCAAGCAGTGTACCCAGACCAGCCACAATGCAGGAAGGGTGTGCAAACCCTTCCTAGGGCAGTAAATACTCCTGTGCTCAGCAGATTTTTCTGGAAGTTTGCACCACACAGTTCACGGTCTCCGTCCTGTATTCCTTCAAGTGTATCTCTAAATTGCCTAAGTTATACTTAAGTGTGCTTTGAAGTTGGGGTTGGTTCAAAGGATTCCTCTTTTAACCATAGATATCTTCCCTATATCCTCAGTGCAGCATCACTTTCCTTGCACCCCTTAGCGCCCCCCCAAACGCCATCATGTGTGTGCCATATCTAAGATATGGGACACTATGGCGCAGGGTAGGGGCCAATAGCATCAAAGGTTTTGAAGCTATTGATGCACTGTTCAGGGTTAGTGCCAAAATATTCGCAACAATCCCGAACAGTACATAGGGACCCATTGTAAACAATGGTGTCCCCCCTTTTAACGCCTGCTCTGAGTAGGCATTAAAAGTGCCAAAACAAATGATGCAAAGAAATCTCTTCGATTTCTTTGCGCCATTTTTTCTACCCCTATAAAAGGGGAATGTTCCCTTTGCATACATTATGCCTGGTGCAGGTATAATGTAGCACAAAGGGTTACAAAGGTGCGCAATGCATGCATTGCTCCACTTTGTAAATATGGTGCAGGGAAAAGGCCACCTTAGCACTGTTTTAGCATCAAACAGATGATTCTAAAGGGTTGCTAAAGTAGGGCTAAGCCCTCTTAAATCAGGGCATTAGATCTTTATCTTTAGTGGTGCCATGTGCTGACTTTGAGAGGCCACGTGTCAAAATCTCTCCATCCTGTCTATCCAGCCAGGCCCTCAAATGTCAGAGGTCTGTCGTGCCAGTTGCCTAAGTTTCATAGCTGTTGCTGGGGAGTGCACAATGGGTTTTTGTCCAGCCCCCAGTGAAATGAAGCTTGAATTAAAAAGGCACACATGGAAATGCCAACGTTCTAGAAGTGGCTTTTCCAAGGTGTTACTGACAAAACTACCTTTGCCAGTGGAAAGGGTTTGTCTTTCTGAATTTAATAATAGTAAACATTTTGAGGCTGGTCCAACGCAATCCACTATTGCAGCTAGGATGAAATATCAACTTTCACCCATATTAACCTACAGACAGAGCAGCTGTTAGTGGGAGTGAAAACACACATTGGCATTCTTCACTTCCTAGGCACATGTGTCCTGGCGCATTCACAGGCCTGCAGGGACAGGGTGGACACAAGCATTGTGAACACTAGAAGGGTGCAAGTGCTTTGCCGGCTGAAACAGGTTCAATATATATATATATATATATATATTTATATATATATATATATATATATATGAACCTTAATGTGCAAGTGTGCATGCTGGCAAATTGTGCCTGGCTCAGTATACAAATGAAAACACCAATGTGCAATTGTGCACATACTAGCAAGCTCCACTTCCTAGCAGATGTAGGATGGGCGTGTACACTTTCACTTTGTACTCACAATGCAAAAAGTACCCAGGGCCCAGGTCCACTCAAAGAGAATCCGCTAAAAAAATCAGCAGAAAAAAAAAAAAAAACTTGGGGAACCACTACCTCAGTGTGCCAGGTCTAACAGCGGTGCTAACCTGGTCCCTGTCTCCGACCTGCACTCCATTGTGGTTGGTCTGAACTTGTGACTTTTCATCTGGCCTTGCATGACTTGATAACCCCAAGTGGCGCTTTGTGCCTGTAGGCGCCATACTTACTTCAAATCTTTGAATTCGCATCACTCTGGTTCCACTGAATGTATTTTTGGCGTTATTGCATCAAATAATTTATTAAATTTTACTCTGTATGTCTACATCGGTGTAGGCTTTTTCTCGTCCTTTCATTGTATTACTCTTTGTGTGCTGCATAAATACTTTACACATTACCTACTCTAAGTTAAGAGTGTTAAGCTGAGGTTAATTTAGTGACTTTTGTGATTCACCGCAACAGAGATTGTGGCTTCTGCCTGAGAAGGGCTCACACCCCCTCAACCAGCAACCTCATTTTTGGATTCACTTTAAATAATTGTGTTGATTGTCACCCTTACCATAACTGATCTCAGATTGTGATTCCCCCTGTTGCCATAATGAACACTAATTTCATATTTAATAATTTTAAGGTTGCAAGAATTGCCCCTGTGCTCACTGAAACTCATAGTTCGTTTTTGGTATCAGGGGCTTTGCTCCATACCAGGTACTTTGTCAGCAGACCCTGCGTGGGTTCTGTAGCCGGCCTGCTCTTCATCGCAGTCATTCTGAACTTTGGGTTTGCACCAGTCCCTCGCAAACTCAGTAACCTTTTGACCGATAGTGACTTCTAAGCAGTGTTTTCACATGTAATGTTTAAAAATTAATATCTCAAATTCTACTTATTGGAATTTTGTCACTTAGGTCTCGTTTTACTCAGATGAATATTCTCTACTTTCCTTAACAGGTATGGAGTATTTTGTTGTGTGTTCACTGTGTTACTGCAATTTAAATATTGCACAAATACTTTTCACATTGTTGCCTCTTAAATTAAGCCTGACTGATGTGTGCCAAGCTGCCAGAGGGTGAGCACAGGTTAATGTAGGTGGTGTATCTGACTTACCCTGATTAAGATTGTTCGACTTGCTTGGATAGGGTGCATACCTCTTCCAACTAGAGACCCAATTTCTAACATTGGTGATCAGTGGTGTAGCTAGGACTTGTGTTTGTGCAGTACCTTACAGTAATTTGGTGTACACTACTACTCACATCTAGACCAATTTTAATCAATTGCCACTGATCCCCATTGGCATTTTTTTCCTACTCTCTTCACTGCATTGTAATTTAAGTGTTGCACAAATACTTTACACTTTGCCCACTCAAGTTAAGCCTGACTACTCTATGCCTAGCTACCAGAGGGTGATCACAGGTTTAGTTTGGATGTGTATCTGGCTTGCCTTGGCCAGGAATGTGGTCCCTACATGGGTGCATACCTCTGCACTTTTGCCTACATTATTGTACCATTACTTAGTACTTGGCAGAGAGGATAGGTAGACAAAGACTAAGGTCCTAGGGCCTTCCTGGCCTTGAACAAATAACTCATTAAGGCTGACAATAGGACTAGCAGTCAATTCTCGGAATAGGCATCACCCCCAGAAACTTCAAGGAACTTACTGCAAGGCAAGGGACCCCCATGAATCCCCTCACTTGTGACTCCTTTCCCTCATTATATTGACAACACAGTGCCAACGGCATAGCACCTCCATATGATGGTTAGTGGTACACTTACAAATGCAGAAGAGCAAACACTATGAAACATGCAGCAAGCTTCAAGTCAGTGCTTGTCATCATTTTGCACGTAGATATTTAGTCTACAGAAGATGTATCAGTTCGTTGAACAATAGTAGTCCAAGGGACTTTTGAGTTTCTTTATGGGTTTACTAGCTTGGTTGGTTTTCTAGTTTAAATGTAGAGGATTGTAATATCTCCACTTATGCTTCCTCTCACTTCTTCTTGTGTGATATACCTTAGTATGTTTTGCTCACTATGGGCTGATTTAGAGTTTGACATAGGGCTTACTCCTTCACAGCGGTGATCTGCCAAAATCTAAATAACACACGTTGCAATGCGATTTAGAACTGGTGGATGGGATATCCGTCACTATTGTGACAGAGTAACTCCTCTGCAAAACTCTAAATCATGCCCTATATCTAAGTTCCTGTATCTTCTTCTTAATTACATCAAAATTTATTTTGACATGCCCCCTTGTGTGATATAACATGGCATGGTTTGACATTCATATATATTACTATATCTTCTTTTTAATGACACCAAAGGGCTACATGAGGTGATAGTAATATCATATGGAGTCCCTGATGAAATAAGGAAGTTAGGCTTGACTTGGCAGACACTGGGTAACAGATAGCCTGCCACAATAGAGGAGTGGAAATATGGAGGAGGGAGAGTCTGGTGTCACGAAGACCAGATGGAGATCAGATGGGCCACATTGGCTGTCTGGAGGCATCACCTGTTTCGGAAGTGACAGTAGCTTTTGGTTAAGTTAGAGGCCCACCCGAGTCGAGCATAGCCTAAGGGGGCTGGCATAAGGCTTAAGATGTGTAAAAGAATGAACTAGTACTGAAAGTCGAGTCAAGGTATGTTTTCTGTAGAAAAGCAGAGCACATTTGGTGTTGGGGGTTGGCCTTCTGTAGAGACTAGCCAGTACCTCTCTGTGTCTAGAAGAGCAGACAATAAAAGTGACCTTGTAAAAGCAACTGAGTGCTTTAAGAAGGTGAAAAGTGTGAGCCCTATATGAGAGGCTGGTAGGAACCAGCAGTGGCTGGTAATATATATATATATACATAGTGGTGGGGCTAGGGTTGTGCCTCACCACATCCAAAAACAAGCATACCACAAGCATGAAAAATAAAAACACTTGCATGCATTATATTAGTATTAAAAATTAAATTAATGTACTTACCTGGCTGCTTCCTTTTGTGTCCTTCGCAGTCTATGGCTCTGACCAGCATGATTGGAAGAGGAAACTTTCCTAAGTATTCCTGGTGTTGCTCTCATGCTATTAACCAGCATGACACCAGCGCCAGGATTGGAGGGAGAAGGATGGCCAGACTCTCTTTCAGGCCCTTCAGTCCTGTGCATGGTCTCCACCCAGCTGTCCAAGGCAGCCAGGTGAAGGGCTTCAAAGTGTTAGTTTGGCCGGCCCAAGTCTGCCAGCCGGATTGACAGACACACTTTTCAGTGTTGGGCCAGCACTGCTGTACGCCTCCATTCAGTAGAGGACACACCCCTCATTGCTCTGGGCAGGCTGAGGGCTATGGTGCGCCTTGGGAAAAATAAAATGGCAATGAGATCATTTAATTGACATTTTATTCTTCACATTTAGTGCAGCTCAGTGTGGGTGGGGGGGTGGGTAACGCTCCCCTGCCCTCATGGAGAAACCGCCGGTGAACTAGGAACACAGTGAGGGCAGGTACAGAGGAATCTCCCATTATGGGTGGGGGGAGCACATGATAGCAAAGACACACTGAGTTACATGAGTATACTGAAGGCAGATTTGCTAGGTGTGCTGCAGGCAGGATGGAGTGAAGCTGGATTAAATCTTGCACAAACCACACACACGTACAAACACACTTTAAGGAATGAGAAAGACTGCATAGCAGCTCAACAAGCACTATGAATGTAAATAAAAATACCAAGCATGGACCAGTCAAAGGAAAGAGAAAACATTCGAAAAGAAGGATAGTGAGAGTTGCTCAATAAAATATAAAACAAATTGGCAGGTTCTTTTCAGCATAGAGCGTTGTTGTATTATTAGGTTGGACAGCTGTTGGAGTGTAGTTATTATAATCTAAATTAACATGAAATGTTTGCAAATAATTGAGTAATGATGCTGCATAGAAAATGTATTAATGTGTTTTTAACCTACGCGTGTGAAATGTGCCCACGGGGAGTGGCCACCAATGTATACGATGATTAACGAAATTGACTAATAATGAATTATTGATGTACTAATGTGTGGTTTTGTATTAGTATTAAAAGCTATATGGTAAGATTTTGCTAAAATAAATTACTAGGTCTTAGTTAGCATGAGTCGGGCCTAGCTGCCGGTCTCATATTAAATGTGTTTTTCTAACGTGCAATGTGCTGACTTACTGAAGGACATGCAGCCGTACTTTTCCAGAAGCTAGAAGATGTGTGTAACCGTAGTAAGTTCTTTCTCATGAGACCCGACTTGCTCAAGGAGACATTCTTGCTGAATGCAACAGTGTAAACTTGCAACAGGAACAAGGTCGCCTGAACTGGTAAAGACAATGGGACTACTGACTGAGCCTGCAAGAATAAAAGTTTGTACCTGACATTCTACCCGTTGGAGACGTCAATTACAGGAGCCAATGAACTACGTGAGAACTGTACTAAAGTGAAAATCCTAGTGAGGTGACAAACCACTTATTGGTTTGAGACAATGATGCACCAGAATTTGCCCAACTGGAAATTAGGAGACTGTACAACAAGATTAATATAACACAATGTCACAAGGAGAAATCAGCCATTTCGTGCCATTCTTTGTTAGTACCTAGCCACTTTGTATGCTGTTTGAATCCTCAAACCATCCTTACCCTTGCCTTGCTCGTTCTATACTTTTCCTCCTTATGAGGGAAGTGTTCCTTATTGCCCGGTCTTGCTGAACTTTGCTGAGTTTCCTGGCTGATGGCGAATCAACTGATGTCCTGAGGACGAAGACTGACTCTGTATGCTGACCCATAACGGAGGGTAACTATATGATAATGAAATTGTAATTGTCTGTTCGCCTTTTCTTTCTAGGTATCAACTGCTTCTTATGATAGAGACCATAGATTGATGTTTTCAAAATTTCTGTTGCTAAATTGTTTTGAATGAAGCCCAACATGCCAATGCTAATTCGAGCTAGTTAAGGGGTTCACGAAACGGATGCAAATAGACAAATGACTGAATCAATGCTTTGTTGAATAATGCGCCAATGGTACTCTGCTAAGATTAGTCCATGTTGACGTCGTGCTTTGTTCTAATGCTTATGATCTTTGCTTTGATGAAATCTTATTCGAGTTGCCATATTGTGACATTGTTGATGTGTTTCCTGGTATTGAGACTAATAAATTTGCTAGTAGAGTGTAATCAATAGGGAATAAAATACCATAAATCTTACTAAATTGTGTGTGGTTATTCATGACTGAAAGGTCAGGAGGTGTTTCGTTTTTCATTAATGTCACTAACCAATTTGATTAATTTGCTGTTGTGAATATTGATGAGGTTATCGATCTATTGATTGACATGTTGATTAGTTATCTCATCTTAAGGAGTCTCCAATTAGGTTCAAAAGATTCATTGGCCTTAAACGAGTCCCAGACTAAGTAAGTTACATGGGGCGGGACCTGTTATCCGCTCTGGTAGTAGAGGGCGGTTTAGGCCCTTTGGGGCCCTAAGACGAGGGACCATTGTTTTAGAATTGTTTTAGAAATAATGCAAATTGGAGAGATGATGTGCCCCTAAGTCCCAAATGACTTTTCCGGAATCTCGGAGCCTGCCGAAGTGAGTTGGGTATGTTCTTGGTGTTCTAGTGATAGGTATGTGTGACGTAGAATTTGCGCTTGCTCAGCTTATGCATACCGCAGGTGAATTGTGAAGTCTGTGAGAATTTTTAGGCCAGGTGATGTTTTAGTAGGAGTGGCCGTACTCCGCAGTATGAGAGTAGGGAAGTCGGCGAACTTTATGTGAGTGTGGCGCTTGGTACTCAAAAATTGTCCACCTGGTTGTTGGTGATGTACAGACCCGGCGTGGTTTAAGGCTCCGGAGTATATTGATAAGTGTATGAGACACTTGGTTTATGTTGAAATTTGCGCGTTTAATAGGTCAATCGGGCGTGGCTGACGAGTCAAGTTTGAGTCAAAGTGTCTGAGTGAAACCTTTAATGGAGATTTGGGAAGTTCTAAAGTGCACTAGGATGAACCATTGACAAGTCGAGAGTGAAATTTGCGGGTCAAATTTTGCTTGCGAGTGCGGGATCTGAGAAGGAGAGAGCAGCGGCCGAGGCTTCAAGTGAAATCTTTGTAAAGTTCTGAAGCAATTGTGTTACCCTTCCTGTAGTAAATCGGCAAATTTGAGTTTGGTGTTAAGGTGCTCGCAATATGTTGCATTAGTTTTGCGTGACTAGAGAGTGAGGAAGACAAGCTGCAGGACTTTGTCAGCCGCAGTGTGTGAGTGTGACGTCATTGGAGCTGCGCTGGGATAGGTCAGGTAGTAAGAAAGGTCGCGCATGGACTGGCAGCCGTCCGTGAGGGGCAACTGGTTGAGAAGGTAGGCGAAGAGTGTTCTGGGAACTAAAGTCACTTCCTGATTAGATTCTAAACAAAATAAAAGACGCAAAGATGAAGTTTTTCAAGGCTTTAAAGAGTGCTTTGAGGGGTGATGAGTACATTACAGCGACTGTGGGGGAGCCTACACCGCCAGTTGATACTCCAGCTTAAGCCGTAATGGAGGAGAAGGGAGTTGCGCCATGCAATGGTGCAAATTAACAGAGAAAGATGGGTGTTTGGCGTTTCCAGAGAATGGAAACTTTAACATAGGGTTTCTAGAAAATTTGCGGAAAGCGTTAAATGAGCAAAAGCCGCCTCTGAGACCAGCTCAGTTTGAGGCGTTAGCGATTTGGGAATTAATGGCCATACGACAGAGGCAACAGAAATTAGAGAGGAGAATGAGGAAAGCGGAAAAGACTCTAGCGGAGGCTAGATGGGATAGCGAGACCAGGATGTGGAGGAGGGAAATAATAAACGGAGTTAGGATGTTTCCGGCAATAACTCAAGAAGCTGAAACACAGGGGAGAAAGGCCACTTGTAAAACAGATAAGGGCTCTAGTAAGCAAAAGGAGACTCAGAAGTCTTGGATAGATGTAGATGATTCAGATGATGATGAGTTTCTCAATCAGTTGTTACATGATCGACCACCACCATATGCCATAAATGACAATAGACCGAGTACTAGTGCAGGTCCTGTAAGTTCGACACAGAATCAGGGGACCACGAATATAGCACAGGCAAACAATGTTACCACATCAGCTCCAATACAGAATGGTGCCAGTGTATCCACTGCACCCGAGACGGAGATACAGTTGCAGCCACCACCAGATCAGAGGCTCTACCCTGATGTCCCACTATTAGTGACGTCTACGAGTTTGATGGTACCGTCTGATCCAGTATACATGAGATCAAAGTTAGTGCAGATTGAGCCAACTCCACATTTACTGCCCCAGCCGCAGCAACAGGTCGTTCCGAATTATACTTCCGTCACAGGACCGCAATCAGTTACAGCACCTATAATGAATGAAGCTATGGGAGTCAATGCCCCCCCGGGATTAGGAAATGGACAGTCACCAGCTGCTATATCTTTGCCAGTTACCGTTGGTCCGCCAGTACCGCTGTATGCGCAGGCGAAGCCTAGTGCGTGTGACCAAGGAGTAATGACTCAAGAGGTGAGAAGAGGAGGGTACACAGGAAGCTCCCAAGGGATGATACCGGGAGAACAGACAGTGGAGAGGTCTAGAACCTTATTGGACTTTAAGCCGATTGGGGTTCCGTTAGAAACCATGAGACAAGCAGGCTTGGGCCTACTGACTCCACAGGTATTGAGTGCAAATACGTCACAAACTCCGATGGTGCAGGCTGGAAATATCTCATTGCAAGGCTTGACAGTGCAATGGTTGAATGAATAGTTAGACAAGCTTAACACTCCACAGACTACTCCTGCGACAGCAGAGCAGTCAGACAGAGAGGAATACCTGAATTTTGTGAGGTTGGGGTGGAAGCAGCTGAGCTAGTTGAAGGGAGCATGGGAGTGAACAGCTAGAATCATACACTGAAGCAGAATTAAGATATCTGTGCCCGAAAATAACCAAAGAAGTGAGTAAGGTGCACCAGAGGTTGGCAAACCTAGCAGACAAATACGGCATAGATTTAGACAATACTAAGCATCTGAAGAGGAGTTATAGGTTAGACTTCGTACCTAAAGATTTTGATAACATGAGGTCTACTGGGATGAAGGCACACCTTAAAGAGATACTACAGAGTGCTCAAGTTTGGGGAGCTTTAGAGAAGTGGGAAGGCAGATGGGCAAAGAAGAGAGATAAGAGGAAAGGTGACTGCCTGGAACAGCAGCAGGTGAAAGCTGTGCCAGACATGGGAACAATAAATATGTTACCAATGAGAGAGACAGCTGGAGGGGTTCTAGTTCATGTACTGTGGTCTAGAGTTGACATTTTGTCATTCACAAATGACTACCCCAGGTTGAGGGTAAAGCCGATAGAATGGTATCAGCAAACTGATATGTTTGTGAAGCTTGCTAAATGTCTTTGGGAAGACCTGAAGGCACTGTTTGAGATTATATTTCCAGCTGATTTGTGGCTTGAGTTTAAGAGGAGTGTGGATTGGCCGACGGCAGAACTGGCAAGGGACAGGGTTACAGGAGCACCGTCTCCTGCGGTTATAAAATACTACTAAAAGGTGATTGAGTTTTTGAAGCAGAAGGTGTCGCCGCAGAATATTGATTGGCAGAAAATGTATCAAACGGCACAAGAAGGCAAAGAGTTGATACATACTTACTATAAGAGGTTGTTAAAGGTGTTCAAACACTACACTGGCACACAGGTCATAGAACCGAAAGACATGAATCACCTTGTGTTCAGGTTCGTTGAAGGACTGAGGTCAGAGATTAGCCAGATGATTAAGAATCATTTGATCTGTTGGCAAGCAAAGCCGATTGATGAGGTGTTGCAGTATGCAAAATACTGTAGTGATGAGATTGAGTTGAAGCAGAGAAAGCTAAAAGAAAAGGTGATGGTGATGCAAGATGCCACCATGCCATGCGTGCGGGGGCGTTAGACACTGGAAGTGAGACGGTGTTGTTCAACAAAGCAATGCTGTTGGTGCATTTGAAATGTGAGGGGTCCAAGAATGAGGGGTCCAAATCCGAACTTCCAGAATAACATGGTTCAGATGCTGGGTCTCCAGCCCATGCAACAAATTCAAATGCCATGAGTACAACCAGTGCAGGTGCAGCAAGTACAACAGCAGATTCCCATGGTACCTAGACAGCAAATGCAGTTGCCTTTAGCTCCGATGGGACAGCAACAGGTGATGCTTCCTCAACAGGTCACAGGTCAAACAATGAGTCAAAATAATGCAGTACAACAGTTTCCATTGCGTGGTGAGAATGGAATAAACGATGAATAGTTGGATGACTGTTCGGATAGTGAGGAGTGCAGGCTTGCAGCGTCCCTATAAGTAGATCAGAGGGGACCTTATGTGCAAGGAAAGGTAATGGGTCACAAGGTTTCATTCCTGGTTGACACAGGAGATACACGCTCTACAGTCAGAAGTGCAGAGGTTCCGAAATTGCCGCTTTCAGGGCGTACTATAAAGGTGGTAGGAGTGGCAAATCAGCTCCTGACTAATCCAATTACAGATCCTGTTCAGGTTGAGATTGGTACCTTTCAGGGGTTGCACAGGTTTGTAGTCTGTGATTCAAGTCCTGTGTCCCTACTGGGAAGAGACTTGCTGTGTAAGACAAGGTGTTCAATCACCTGTTCCAATGAGGGCATTGAGGTGCAGACCAACAGTGATGATGAAGGGGATGATGGTCAGATCTCAGAGCCAGAGACGGAGACCACAAATGAGGAGTACCCTTTGATAAGCTTCTTCCCGATGTTCACAGTGACCGATTTGCCAATCAAATTGCAGGGGACAGTCACTGAGAAAGTGTGGGATTTGACAGGAAAAGAAGTGGGACTGATAAAAGGAGTAGAACCAGTCAAAGTAGATGTGAAGCCAAATGCTGTGTTTCCCCAGGTACCACAGTACTGCATGGCACAAGATGTCCTTATACAGGTGACACAGATAATTGCGGACTGTGTGAAGCAAGGGGTCCTAAAGGAAGTGATGAGCAGCCCATGTAATTCGCCAATAATGGGATTAAGCAAGCCTTGTGGGAAAGTTTGAATTGTCCAAGATCTGAGGAAAATTAATGAGATGGTGGTAAAATGCTGCCCCATAGTGCTAAATCCAGCCGTGATCATGTTTCAGGTTCCATGTGATGCAGAGTGGTTCACAGTCGTGGACTTGTCCAAATCGTTCTTTTCTGTGCCTCTTCATAAGGTTAGCCAATTTCTCTTCAGTTTCAAATTATTGGACAAGGTTTACAGTTGGTTTTGAATTCCTCAAGGGTTTTCAGAATCCCCTTCCATCTTCAATCAGATATTGAAGAAGGATTTGGAATCATTGGAACTGCCTTTTAATTCAACTCTAGTACAGTACATTGATGATTTGTTGTTTGCGTCCAAAACAAAAGATGACTGCAGGTATGATACTATTGCTTTACTGAATAATTTGGGAAAGAACAGGCATAAAGTGTCCCCAAAGAAGCTACAGTACTGTCAGAAAGAGGTGAAGTACTTAGGCCACCTGATTGAGAAGGGGTCAAGGAGAATATCCAAAGAAAGAGTGACAGCCATATTACAGATGAGTCCCCCGACATCCAAGAGAGACGTTAGGAATTTTTTGGGAATGGTGGGCTACTGCCGCCAGTGGATTCCCAACTTCTCAATTATCTCTAAGCCTTTGGTGAGGTTGACCGTCAAGGAGGTTAAGGATGGCCCGGATACCCTAACTATGTCCGAGAAAGAGATGAGGGCATTCATTGAACTGAGAGTGTTTATGTGTAGGGCTCCAGCTTTAGTTATGCCTGACTACACAAAGCCTTTTGTCCTGTTTTGTCATGAACGTGATGCTTGTTCTTTGTCTGTCCTGACACATTTCAAGGAGCTTACTCAATGTGAAGGTATAGTGATGGGACATCCCTTAACAGTAATGGTCCCACACTCAGTCGAAATACTACTCACCCGAACCAAGACGCAGCACATGACAAATGCCCGTCTGACCAAATATGAAACGATTATACTGGGGTCACCTAATGTGTCACTAAAACCCTGTACTGTGTTAAACCCAGCAACTTTGCTTTCTAATGAAAATACAGATGTTGATGATGCTGAAGAGGTAGAACATGATTGTCTTGAGGTAACAGAACTGTGCACCAAACCGAGACCTAACATTCAAGATACCCAATTGGTGTCAACACCAGGGCAGTGCACGCTCTATTGGCAACTAGAATGCAAAAACCCAACACTCTCAAAACAACGTAATTTATGCATTGTGCTGATACGTTGTTGTTTCACCTTTTGCATTGCAGAGTTCAATCCTGAAGACTTATTTTTAATGTGCTTACAAATGCTGTTCATTTGCAATGTATTGCTGCAGGCTTTCAGAGTGTGTTAGGGTGTGGTCCCTTTCCAGGGCCTTCTAGAGACTTTCCCTGCAACATGCCTGGGTGTGGTTGTGGGCTGGGCCAAGACTCTCTAAAAAGGGGCCAGCCCAGCTCCAAGTGCTCACTATTCAGAGGTCCCGGTGCAGAGCAGCAGCTACTTCCTGACCTCCTGTCCCGGTGGCCTATTTGATCTTCCAAACATCTGACTTTCATTCTTCATTTGGAGATCCTTGTTCTGGGCGGTAAGATGGTGGTTGGGCTGGCCTCCCGACGCCATTATAGAGAACTCTCATGTTCTTGGGCCTAATTCTTTTATGATTTGACAGAGTACTTTGCGCGTGTGAAATATGCACTTGAGTGTTTGTGACATTTGCAGGGTGACTTGCGAATTGGCAAGACGCGCAATTCGTTTCATGATAATTTAATCTTGTTATTCATTGCACACTACAATTTCTTGACAGTTGCATGGTGGCTTAAGAATCAGCAAGACGCGCAATTTGTTTTATGGTGTTTTAACTTTGTTGTTCATTGCGCGCTACCATTTCTTGACATTTACATGGTGGCTTAAGAATCGGCAAGACGCACAATTCGTTTCATTGTACTTTGATCTTGTTATTCATTGTGAGCTGTTATTTCTTGGCATTTACATCGTGTTTTATGAATCTGCAAGGCGCGCAATTCGTTTAATGATGATTTGACTTTGATATTCATTGCGTACTACCATTTCTTGTTTTTGTACATGGTGACACTCGAATTGGCAAGACGCACGATTCTCTCCTCGAGTTTAATTCATGTTGTTTATTGTATGCTACTATTCTAAGATATTTATCATGTAATATTTGAGTTGACAAGTTATGTGATTTGTTTTTCCTGAATCCATATTGTGTTATTCATGGTGAACAATCCTTTTATGGTGTTTACTATATATATATATATATATATATATATATATATAAATCTACAATATGCGCAATTTGTGTTGAAACATTTTAAGAGTACACAGAAGATCAGAGTTTCTAGATGCTATATTGTATGGTCCTAGTATGCATTCTCAAAAAAGGGATTTATATGACTGGTTTAAAATTTAGTCAGAATGTTTTTATGATTCTCATGTAAAGGGAAGTACTTGAATAAGAAAGTTTTCATTTAATCCATCTTGATTCCCTTACAGGTATTCGGCCATCTTGAAACGTAGTCATTTTAAACTTAATTCTTAGATTGTTCGTGTTTTCAGAATGACTATGCTTAGAATCATAGTCTAGTATTGATTTCAGGAGATATAATTTTCATATTGTGTGTTCTAACCTTTTTCTTACTACAGGTCTCCTTCTCAGCTGTTTCCCTTCCTAATCCCCTCTTCCCCTCTTGAACTCTCTTAGCCTCTGTGATTTATCTATCAGAGTCTTGGAGCTGTTCAGTGGTGGACGTGTTGGGAACGTGCGCACACCCAGAGGATCTGGTGACTCTGACAATTGGAAGAGAATGATTACATTATCTTTGTTGATGGTTCATGCCTGAGAGACTCAGTAGGAGTACTGAGAGCTGGATACGCAGTGTGTACCATCACTGGTATCCTGGAAGCATCTTGGCTCGAAAGAGTGTACTCTGCTCAAGTGGCTGAATTGGTTGCTCTTACTAGGGCATACCATGCCGCTGACAAATTGAAAGTCACTATCCATACTGATAGCAGATACGGATTTGGAATTGTCCATGATTTTGGCCATTTATGGTCACAGAGGGGTTTCATGACCTCTTCTGGTTCTCCAGTGAAAAATGGTGAAAGAATTAAGGAGTCGTTGCACGCAATTCAGTTACCTCTTGAAATTGCCATGGTGAAATGCAGCGCTCCTGTGAAATCACAAGACTTTGGGGGTCATTCCAACCTTGGCGGTAAAAGGCGCTTACCGCCGTGCAGAAGACCGCCATAACACCGCCGCGGCCGTGGTAAACCGCCATGGTCATTCTGACCCACAACAGGCAAACCGCCAAAATACAGACATCCACAAAAGTCCGCCACACCAAAGGCCAGCGAGAAACTGGCGATGACCAAACCTCCACAGTCACGCCAACAGAAATACGCCCATGCCATTACGACCCATGAATCCACGCAGCGGTCTTTCAACCGCGGTATTCCATTGGCGGTACACACCGCCACGCTGAAAATACACACACACTTACAAAACACAGCCACAATGGACAGTTCAAAATACACACACCTGATACACATACAAACAACACTCCCACACACCCATTACAATATAAAACACACACCCACATCACCCACAAACCCCCACTCCTAGAATTCGTGAACATGCACAGAGAAAAGAGATCCGAGCACCCAGACGTTCAATTCACTGTCACCCAGCAGTATTACCACGCACTTCAAATTACACACCAATACACATCACCACACTTAGCACCACACAATCCACCCCACACATCGCCCACACCACCCCATGGCACCACAAAGACACCCCAGGTTTTCTGAGGCTGAACTCAGGGTCATGGTGGAGGAAATTGTATGGGTAGAGCCACAGCTCTTCGGGACACAGGTGAAGCACACCACCATTGCCAGGAAGATGGAGCTATGGAGCAGAATAGTGGACAGGGTCAAAGCTGTGGGACAGCACCCAATAAATCGGGACGACATCAGGAAGCGGTGGAATGACCTACGGGGGAAGGTGCGTTCCATGGTATCCAGGCACAACATCGCGGTGCAGCGGAATGGCGGCGGACCCCCACCTCTTCCCCCAGAATTTACAACATGGGAGCAGCAGGTCTTGGCGATCCTGCATCCTGAGGGCCTCGCAGGAGTAGGGGGAGGAATGGACTCTGGTAAGTCAAATCTTAACTACTTCATCCCCCCCACCCCACCAGCAAGCCAACTCATACCCCCAACCTCACCCCACCCCCATCACACCTACTCCTTGCAAATGTCTCACCATCACAACCCACTCATCCCAACACCAAGCCCTGCATGCGACCACAAAGCATGGACACCCATCACCTAAGCATGCCCACTGCACATAGCCACCCCCCCCAAACCACCGTCACAAAAGCCCCCACACAGGAATGCAAGCACAGGGGTACACGGGCACCCACCCATTGCACGCTATGGCACACACAGAAGCAATAACCATACTTTTATACCCCTGCAGGACCCGAACGCCACGTCACCGAGCAGGAGGGTCCACAAATGTCCACTCCACCCCCAGAAGAGGCCCACAGTGATGACAGCAGCTCTGTCTCCCTGGATCTAGATGACCAGCCCGGCCCATCGGGACCTCGGGACAGTCGGTTCCCCTCAGACAGCCACAGGCCACAGCAGACCTTCCCACCTCTGGGAACACCAGCACAGCACCTACTCAGCGGGCCCATATCTCTGTCCCCAGGACACGTCAATCAGCGGTGTGTCCACCACTACAGGGCACCCAGGTTAACCCACCACCCCAACAACAACAGGGACCTGGGGGCAGTGGTAGTGGGCACACGGTCCAGGGGACAGAGGCCCAGGGAAACAGGGGAACTGGGAGGGCTGCTGTGCGACAGGGGGGGACAGGCCCAGGGAACCCACTCTCCACGAGGCCCTCACTTCCATCATGGGAGCCTACCACCACTCCCAGGAGACGATGGCGACGGTCCTGGCAAGGTTTCAGGAGATCCAGCTTCTGCAGGAGCAACAGTATATGGGGTTCAGGGAGGAACTAAGAAACATCAGTTCCGCCATGGGCACCATCGTAGTGGCTCTGAATCAGGTAGCCACCACATTGCGGGACACAGTGGCACCACAAAGGGCCCCTGCCACTAGCATGGACCAAGAACTGCCTACCACCTCCGCCGGCGCTAGTGGACAGGAGGCCCCGACACAAGACCAACAGGCCACCAGAACCCCACCCCCTGCAGAAGGAGAACCACCCCGCAAGCGGGCCCTGAGATCCAGGAAGAAGACAGAGTAAGAAGCCAAGACCCCCGCCAGGAAAGGATACCTCCCTGATTGTCATCCCACTGGCCCACATTGACACCCTGTCCATTCTTATACTTCCCCTGCTCCACTTTCCACAGGCATTTGGACAATGCACCTGTGATACTGATAGTCTGGACTCTGCCATGGACAATCCTCCACCATCACCCCTCACCGATTTGCACCCACCCACCAATTTAGAGCACTGTAATAAACACACTATTGCACAAAACAATCTGGAGTCTGGCTGTGATTTTGTACAAATGTATTAGACATGACCGTGCCAAAATGTATATGTACATTGTGATGACAACATACCACTGTCACACAGCTGTAGTCCATGGGGAAACAAAGCAGATGTCACGCAGTGGGGCCCACATCTCTGAAATCGGAAGGGAAAGTCACAACTCAGTTACCATACACTGGGGTAAAAGGTCTGACAGTAGAGAGGTAGTAGTCTTTAAGTAAATGTAATATGCCGGTGTGGATTCCTACCTGTGTGTCATTGGAAATACTGCTGTATTACTGTGTTCCTGTTCTCTATGTCGTCCTCTTCGCCTTCCTCCTCTTCAGTCTCCACAGGCTCCACAGCTGCTACAACACCACCATCATCTGGACCATCCTCCTGCAGAAAAGGCACCTGGCGTCGCAAAGCCAGGTTGTGAAGCATACAGCAGGCCACGATGATCTGGCACACCTTCTTTGGTGAGTACATTAGGGATCCACCTGTCATATGGAGGCACCTAAACCTGGCCTTCAGGAGGCCGAAGGTCCGCTCGATCATCCTCCTAGTACGCCCATGGGCCTCATTGTACCGTTCCTCTGCCCTTGTCCTGGGATTCCTCACTGGGGTCAGTAGCCATGACAGGTTGGGGTAACCAGAGTCACCAATTAGTCACACACGGTGCCTCTGGAGTTGACCCATCACGTAAGGGATGCTGCTGTTCCGCATGATGTACACGTCATGCACTGACCCAGGGAACTTGGCATTAACATGGGAGATGTACTGGTCAGCCAAACAGACCATCTGGACATTCATGGAATGATAACTCTTCCTGTTCCTGTACACCTGTTCACCCCTGTGTGTGGGGACCAAAGCAACATGTGTCCCATCAATGGCACCAATGATGTTGGGAATATGTCCAAGGGCATAGAAATCACCCTTCACTGTAGCCAAATCCCCCACCTCAGGGAAGACGATGTAGCTCCACATGTGTTTGAGCAGGGCAGACAACACTCTGGACAACACCTTGGAAAACATGGGCTGGGACTTCCCTGATGATATGGCCACTGTTGTTTGAAATGACCCACTTGCTAGGAAATGGAGTATTGACAGAACCTGCACTAGAGGGGGGATCCCTGTGGGTTGGCGGATTGGTGACATCAGGTCTGGCTCCAGCTGGGCACACAGTTCCTGTATAGTGGCTCGGTCAAGCCTGTATGTCAGTATGATATGTCTTTCCTCCATTGTCGACAGGTCCACCAGCGGTCTGTACACTGGAAGATTTCTCCATCTCCTCGCATGTCCCAGCGGACGGTGCCTATGAAGGACAACAGCGAGCACAGAGTCAATCAACCCACAGGTACGTTCCCACAGCTTGCACATAACACGATTCCCAATGCATTGTATGGCTTGTATGAGTGTCGATGCAAGGCCTAAGTATGTGTGACGCAGTAGAATTTAAGCCATGTGGGCCCTTGAAATGGCGGCTGCCTGACCTGTGAAGTGCGACAATGGGATGTGAGGTCAATGCGCTGGCGTGGCACACAGTGGCGGTTTAAGCGGTCGAAGACCGCGGCGCAAAGCAGCATTGGTTAATATTGAACCCTGTGGGTCTCAGGAGCCAATGACGCTGTGCGCCGGCGGTCGCGGTACGCACCGCCGCGGTACGCACCGGCACGGGTGTGACCGCCATTTTCTATCTGCTTAATCACTCGATACCTGATCTTCCACAGGAGAGGAACTACACTGCAAGTGCTGCTGTGACCTCGGTCTGGAAGAGACAATGGCTCATGCGACTGGGGAAAGGGCCCCTGCCTTCACTGCTCAGGAATTGGAGAAACTTGTGGATGGGGTCCTCCCCCAGTATGCGCTACTCTACTGTCCTCCAGACCAACAGGTAAATACACTGGGACCATACTTTGTGGGCAATGCCTGTGTTGAGTGGGGTGGATGAAAGATGGTGGGGAGGGGAGCCATTGAGGCATGCATCAAACGACAGATGAGAGCATGTGCCACATGGCAAGGGTGGGGATGGGGGGCCACTCACATCGAGCAGGCAGAAGGTGATGATTATTCTTCTCAACCTGTACATGTCACATAGGTCAGCGCCCACCAGAAAATTGATATTTGGCGTGCCATCGCCAAGGACGTCCGGGCCCTGGGGGTCCACCACAGACGGGGCACCCACTGCCGGAAGAGATGGGAGGACATCCGACGCTGGAGCAGGAAGACGGCGGAGGCTCAGCTGGGGATGGCCTCCCAACGTGGGAGGGGTGCCAGTTGGACTTTGACCCCCCTGATGTCCCGGATCCTGGCAGTGGCCTACCCCGATTTGGATGGGCGCGTGAGGACATCACAGCAGGCACAAGGGGGTGAGTACACTCAAATCCTGGTGGCTTTGCGCGCAGTGGAGGTGTCTGGGTGGGGGAGGAGGGCTGTGGGTATCCCTAGGCCAGGGCGATATCTGTAGGCTAGGCCCCTCCGTAAAGCATGGCCCTGTGCCCCCGCCCCCCACTTCTGTAGGGTGCCAAGTACAGCTATTCATTGCCCTGTGTCATCTGTGGGCAGATGTCGCCCATAGGCTTGTAGACCATGTCCCAGGGATTGCGTAGTCGACCCCAAGTGCGCGGCGTAGTGCAGGGGGCTTCTGTGTCTGTCCTGTCCACCAACGGTGTCGTCAATGCATGCACTCAACATTTCTTTATTTTTCACCACCCCCCTTTTTTGTTGTTTTCCTGTTCATTTGTGCATTAGCATCATCAGGCGGAGGAGAAGTGGCATCGGAGCACGAGGGAGCTGCATCTCACATGGTAATGGCGGGCCATGCAACGGAATCGGAATTCACCAGTGAGACGGAGGGCGAGGGGATCTCCACAGCGGGGACTCGTGCGGATGTCAGTGACAGCGACTCGTCCTCTGAAGGGAGCTCCCTTGTGGTGGCGGCAACATCTGTGACCCCGCAACAACAGGTACAGCCGCCACCCAGTGCACCAGCACCGCCCTCCCAGCAGCCCTTCAGCGTCTGCCCCGTGCCTGCTCACCCAGGAAGGTGGGCATCTCCTTCGCCCCAGGCACCTCAGGCCCTGCCCCTGTCACCCCTGCTGCCCTCAGTGAGGAGGTCATTGACCTCCTGAGGAAGCTCACTGTTGGGCAATCTACCATTCTGAATGCCATCCAGGGTATAGAAAGGGAGGTGCACCAGAGTAATGCATACCTGGAGGGCATTCATTCTGGTCAGGCTGCCCTTCAGCGATCGTTCAACACTCTGGCCTCAGGACTGATGGCAGCCATTGTCCCTGTCTCTAGCCTCCCCCCTCCAACTTCCTCCACCCATACCCAATCCCCTGTACCTCTGCCTATCCCAGACACACCATCAGGCCAGCCTGCACACACCTCAACACCCAAGGGAAGCTCATCCAGACATAAGCACCACTCATCACACAAGCATTCACACAAGCAACATCCACATGCAGATATACCAACACCCACTGCCTCCACTGTGTCCCCCTCCTCCTCGTCTCCCTCCTCCCTCCCTGTGACGTCTCCACTCACACCTGCATGCACAACATCTTCAGCCACTACGTCCATCAGCAGCACACCCACCAGAACCCCTGCACACGTGCAGTCACCACCCCCAATACCATTCACACGTCCCCTGTGTCCTCTCCCAGTGTGTCTGTCACCCCCTCTTCCAAGCTACACAAACACAGGCAGCCACCCACCCAACAGCCATCTACCTCACGACAACCTCCAGCCCAAGCACCTGCACCCAAAGACACCAGACTTCAAACTCCTACAACCACAACCTCTTCCTCCACTCCCATACCTACTACACCTACCCGTCCCTCTCTTCCTAAAATTCTTTTCCTATCAAAACTTGACCTCTTTCCAACAACTCCCCCACCCCGTCCATCTCATAGGACTCCAGTCAGCACCTCAGCCACCACAAAAGCGGGCCCTGTGAAGACAGTCTGCCATGGACTGTGGAGTCTCCCACCCTCAAGGGCAGCCAGTTCAGTAGGGAGCCAAGGCATGGCCAGCCCACCCCCGCAAAAACATGCGAAGATTGTCAGTGGCCGGCGCGAGAGGCCTAAAACACCAGGGACCAAAATCCCTACCTTGGCTCCGGCAGGAAGTGTGGTGCCAGCTGGCACACCGCCAAAGGTGGGGAAGGGCCACAGGCGAACAGGGAAGGCTGGGAAGGGCAGCACGCCCGACAAGACCGCCAGCAGCCCAGCTGGCCAGGAGGGCCCCGCCAGCCCCATCCCAGGTGGGCAGGAGGACACCAAAAGGCCCGGTACTGCAGTCCAGGAAGGCCCCACCAGCCCCATCCCAGGTGGGCAGGAAGGCGCAGCCAGCCACAGGTCAAGTGGCGAATGACCTCCACGCCATAGGCGGATCCGCTGAACTGGGCACTCATCTGAAGCACCGCTGAACTGGGCACCGCCGTCTCAAGCACCACTGAACTGGGCCCTTCATCTCAAGCACCGCTGAACTGGGCACCGCCGTCTCAAGCACCGCTGAACTGGGCACTGCCGTCTCAAGCACCGCTGAACTGGGCCCTTCATCTCAAGGACCGCTGAACTGGGCACCGCCGTCTCAAGCACCGCTGAACTGGACACCGCTGTCTCAAGCACCGCTGCACTGGGCCCTTCATCTCAAGCACCGCTGAACTGGGCACCGCCGTCTCAAGCACCAGTGAACTGGGCCCTCCATCTCAAGCACCGCTGCACTGGGCCCTTCATCTCAAGCACCGCTGAACTGGGCCCTTCATCTCAAGCACCGCTGAACTAGGCACCGCCGTCTCAAGCACCGCTGAACTGGGCACCGCCGTCTCAAGCACCGCTGAACTGGGCACCGACCTCTCAAGCACTGCTGCACTAGGCCCTTCATCTCAAGCACCGCTGAACCGGGCCCTTCATCTCAAGCACCTCTGCACTGGGCCCTTCATCTCAAGCACCGCTGCACTGGGCACCGCCGTCTCAAGAACCGCTGAACTTGGCACCGCCGTCTCAAGCACCGCTGAACTGGGCACCGCCATCTCAAGCCACCCACTGTAGAGACTTGAGAGACTGTGGCTTTGCACTCCCCAGGATGGAACAGTGGGCAAGCCACCCACTGTAGAGACTTGAGAGACTGTGGCTTTGCACTCCCCAGGATGGAACAGTGGGCAAGCCACCCACTGTAGAGACTTGAGAGACTGTGGCTTTGCACTACCCAGGATGGAACAGTGACCATGGAGGCCCTTCGTGGATCTGGCGTTGTGGACTCATTTGGCTGAGGCGCCCCCCCTTCCCCCTGAGGTGCCTGTAGTTTTCCTATCTGATGCCCCTGCAGTGTTCTCTCCGTTGGAGTCAGGTATCCTGTGTGGGCTTTGCCCATGTGATTTGGGCCCAGTGGTCCACGAACATTGCCTGCTACAAATATCGGACTTGACAATTTATGTATATAAAAGTTTTAGATGTGTGATATATTTTTAAGCCAGTACTACAATATATTCCAATGTTTATAATCATTTCCTTTTGTCTTTGCATTCTTCTGAGGGGTTTGGGGGGGGTAACTGTGATGTATTGCTATGCATTGATGTGTGTGTTGTAGTGGGTGAGGGTGGGGGTGGGTGTGTCGCGTATGTGTGTCCCTGTAATTTTTTGCCTCCCCTGTGTCGTAGGTGCAGTACTCACCGTTGTCTTCTGCGCCGGCGTTCGTGCTCCTGGTAGAGGAGCAGGAAGACAATCGCTGGGAGGATGTGGAGTTTGGGTTCCATGCTGTCCAAATTCCTCGTGGGGTGTATGGAGGTGAGCGTTTTCCGTTTGAAATGGCTGTTTCCGACGTGTTTTTATCGGCGGGGCTACCGGCCCGGAAAAGGTGGCGGATTGGTGGGTTGTGATAGGGTGGGCGGTACATTGACTCCCGCCTGTCTGTTGGCAGTGACCGCTGCGCTGTTTGTTTGTCCCGCCGTGGCAGGCGGTGTGTTGAAGTGGCGGTTTCTGTTGGCGGTTTCCGCCAGGGTCGGAATTCAATTTTTTTTACTGCCAGCCTGTTGGCGGTTTAGCCGCCGCTTTAACACCGACCGCCAGGGTTGGAATGACCACCTTTGTGTCTATGGGAAACGGATATGCAGATCAAGTCGCAAGGTTTTCGTGCATTGAACTGTATATCATTCAAAGATCAGTGGGAATTGTTACCTGAAACTGAAAATGAGACATGCACAGGTTATGCATTGAGGGTGGTTGACACAATGGAAGAGTTAAAATTATTGCAGGGACGTGCCAGCAGAGAAGAGAAACGTTCTTGGCTTAAAATGCAATGTGTACAAAGACCAGATGATTTGTGGGTTTCAGATGAGGGGAAAATGGTTTTGCCAAACGGTCTCTTGTCACAGTTTGCAAGGTTTTACCATGGTCAAGCACATATTGGGAGAGAGGCCATGATCAGGTTGTTCAAAATCAATTGGTTCAATCCAAAATTCAGGCAAGCTGCAGAAGTAATCTGTCACAGGTGCATCATCTGTCAGCAGATGAATGCGGCGAAAGGGACCGTGGTGAATTTGAGCCACATTGGGAGAGCAGGAGGTCCATTTAGCAGAATGCAATTGGATTTTATCGAGATGCCTGTGTGTGGAGGTCTGAGGTACGTGTTGGTGATTGTGTGCATCTTTAGTCATTGGATTGAAGCTTACCCTACACGTAGGAATGACAGTCTCACAGTAGCGAAGTTGCTGCTTAGGGAATTGATACCACTTTTCGGTTCCCGATCTCTTTAGAATCAGATAGAGGAAGTCACTTCAACAATGAGGTGGTTAAGCTCTTCTATGCAGCATTGAACATTGAACAGAAGCTGCATTGTAGCTACCGTCCTGAAGCCTCAGGACTAGTGGAACAGATGAATGGTACCTTGAAGTTGAGAATGGCGTAAATGTGTGCAGCTACAAATCTGAAATGGCCAGATGCATTGCCCTTAGTGCTAATGTCAATGAGAAATACACCCAACAAGAAAACAGGACTGTATCCTCATGAAATTCTCATGGGCCGAGCTATGAGATTGCTCGCAGTGCCTGCAAATGCTCTTGTGAATATCTCGGATGATATGGTGTTGGACTACTGCAAGGGTCTGGCTGACTTGGTCCGCTCTTTCTCTCACCAGGTGGAAGAAACCACACTGCCACAGAGAAATGATCCAGGTCACAATCTGAAAGCCTGTGACTGGGTTGTTGTCAAGAAACACGTGAGGAAGTCGTGTTTGGAGCCACGTTGGAAGGGGATGTATCAAGTGATACTGACAACTACTACTGCTGCGAAGTGCGGGAATTCCAAACTGGATCCATGCCAATCACACAAAGAAGGTGACATGTCCAACTGATGAGGAAATTGAGTTGTCGAAAATGACAGCTGTAGAAAAGGAAGTCTCAGGGCCGGAGAATAATCAAAGGGGCACTGAGACTGGAGGAGAGCCCGTTGAGGACGGCTTGGTCACTCAAACAGCAAACAAGATCCAGAAGGGTGACGATGAGCCTATCTCAACTGAGGCAGCAGGAGGACCGACCCAAAGAGAGGTTCTCCCAGAAGTAGACGGATATGGGTTTGAAGTCGACCCCCTGACAGACCCAGAAGGCGAAGGAGTTGAGGCAGAAGACAGTCAAAGTGTTCAAACTCCTCCTGAGCCCCTTGCAGGTCCAGCAAGAGAAAACACCATAGCACAAGAGGAGGGCATTGAACAGCAACCTGAACAGCCGGATGGTAAAAGGACACTGCGGGGAGATAAGTGGCCAGAATCACAAGAAGGAAAAGGGAAAGTGGTCATTAATGAAACAACAGAGGAAGAGGTCAATACCACAAGGACAGAAGATCTGAGTGAAGGAGAATTACAGGGTGACCGCAAGTTGAAAAGAAAAAGAATAGCAAACAGAAGATACACAGGTCCCGAATAGGCTTATGCAACGTCAGCTGAGTGGCAACAAGAGTTCTTGGCTTTCTGTTTTGATTGTGAAGTTCCAGGTCAATATTATGGCACTTGAAGTTGGCTACAAATAAAAGAGACTGTGTTAAGCTGAAATTGAACAAAGGGAAACCTGAGAAAAGAGACTGATAAATTCTCGGATATGACACTGTTAACCTGAATTGACTTTTGAAAAATCAATTGTGACAAGCTGCTAACTGGATTGACAAAGAGACCCGAGGAGTGAATGAGAAAGCTGTAAATACTTGCTGAAGAAAGACTTTTTGCTTAGCTTTATTGGGAATGAAAAAAAAAGAAAAAAAAGAGAATGTTATTAACCACCCTCATATTAGTTGATTACATTTATAGTACTTTACTTTCTGATTCTTTACAGATCATGCCTAGGTCAGGAGATGACGTTGAGGGGAATAATTGCTGTAAATATTTGGGTATTGCTTTGGGTGTTATGTGTGTGATATTCATTATAGCTTTGTTGGTGGAAATGAGTTTGGTGGATGAGAGTGAAGCTAAAAATGCTACAGTTTCTGAGACTGCTACACTAACACCATGGGAGAGGTTTGTGCAAGATACGAAATATCTGCATGATGAAACTAATACAAAAGGGGAGCTGTCTACTAACGTTTTCTATCGCTTGCTGAATGAGTATGTTGACACTATGGATTCAAAGGCTTGTTACGTGTGTACACAAATTCCTTTTCAGTCCAAGAGGGGGTTACATACCACAGTTTGCCATTAACCTATGGGATTAGTTGTAGTCTGCTACTAACGTCTTTCTATAACCAGGAAGAAGTGCAATATTTTTACTCTAACTATGATTTGGTGTTCTCTTATGTGCCTATCATAGAAGATTTGAATAGTGTAGCTAAGCATTATGCTATAAAGCTGATTAAGGGATTCTTCGAACCTAGAATGACAATTAGTACTTCATATGTGTACCACAATAATTTGACATGCTTGCTTACATCTGTAGAAAAGAGTTTTTTAGATCACACTGAAGATCGAAGGAGGGTTTTAAAGGGGAAATTAGAAAAGGGCTTGCAGCAACGATAATTTCTTAGTAATAGCAATAACTGGATTAGGGAACAAGGGAAGCTAGCTTTAGATGCGAAACGTGTAGGTAGGCTTTGCATTATGCAACCAAAATCATATTATAACAATGTGTTTGTGGGAACGAGTGAGTGTAAGCACGTGTTTTTGTTTCAGAATAAATGGACTTTCATGCAAAATGGAATGGATCAAGCGATCCCAGGGGTTTATTACATTTGTGGACTTAGTACTTATTATCGTCTTCCGAAGGGATGGTATGGCACATGTTATTTGGGAATAGTTTTTCCAAAGATCTATCAACTAGATGATTTAAAGAAATTTCCGAAAGTGACAGAATTACTTTGTGCTAGACAAAAGAGAGAAACTGCTGCTGGTGTAGTAGGAGACATATTTGGAGCAATAATTCCTTCAGTGGGAGTTGTTTTGAACTTCAAAAAGATTCGAAAGTTGTCTACTATTGTGGATAACATGGTGACAAACTTCACAGGGGGTATACTCCTGATGGATACTGAACTTGCTGTGGAGAGGGCTATGACTCTTCAAAATAGGCTTGCTTTATACATTCTTTCAGCGAAAAGTGGAGGAGTCTGTAAGATGCTTAATGAGCGGCACTGTTGTGCCTATATACCTGACAATAGTAATGAGATTAGAAGTATGCTTACTAATCTAACAAGAGGTAGTGCAGATGTGAAGGAACTGAAAGATCCAGGAGTCTGGGAAAAGGTTGGAGAAGGATTTGCGTTTGTGGGAAGTTGGTTTAGTAGTCTTTGGCATGGGTTGTTGGGAAAATTAATACAGGGAATGGTAATTGTTTTGGCTTGTTCATTTGGATTCTGGGTACTGAGCAAAGTTTGCGAAAGGGTTAAAGAAAAATTGGCAAAACATAACGTGAGGCGAGAAGAAAAGAAAAGGGAAAAAATGTTCAGAGCAAAATATGAAAGGGCGAAACAAAAAGAAGAAATTGAGATGAAGGAGCTGAAAAAGTGAAATGGTTGTTAAAGAATGGATTTGTGTGATGACAAGTGTCATCAGAGGAGGGATTGTTGGAGTGTAGATATTATAATCTAAATTAACATGAAATGTTTGCAAATTAATGAGTAATGATGCTGCATAGAAAATGTATTAATATGTTTTTAACCTACGCGTGTGAAAGGTGCCCACTGGGAGTGGCCACCAATGTATACGATGATTAGCAAAATTGACTAATAATGAATTATTGATGTACTAATGTGTGATTTTGTATTAGTATTAAGAGTTATATGTTAAGATTTTGCTAAAATTAATTACTAGGCCTTAGTTAGCATGAGTCAGGGCCTGACTGCCGGTCTCATATTAAATGTGTTTTTCTAACGTGCAATGTGCTGACTTACTGAAGGACATGTAGCCATACTTTTCCAGAAGCTAAAAGATGTGTGTAACCATAGTAAATTCTTTCTCATGAGACTCGACTTGCTCAAGGAGACATTCTTGCTGAATGCAACAGTGTAAACTTGCAACAGGTACAAGGTCGCCTGAACTGGTAAAGACAATGGGACTACTGACTGAGCCTGCGAGAATAAACGTTTGTAACTGACATTCTACCTGTTGGAGACGTCAATTACAGGAGCCAAGGAACTATGTGAGAACTGTTCTAAAGTGACAATCCTAGTGAGGTGACAAACCACTTATTGGTTCGAGATAATGATACACCAAAATTTGCCCAATTGGAAATTAGGAGACTGCACAACAAGATTAATATAACACAGTGTCACAAGGAGAAATCAGCCATTACGTGCCATTCTTTGTTAGTACCTAGCCACTTTGTCATTCTGTCTTAAAGACTTTGCTGTTTGAATCTTCAAAGCATCCTTACCCTTGCTTTGCCTGTTCTATACTGTTCCTCCTTATGAGGGAAGTGTTCCTTATTGCCCGGTCTTGCTGAACTTTGCTGAGTTTCCTGGCTGATGGTGTATCAACTGATGTCCTGAGGACGAAGACTGACTCTGTATGCTGACCCATAAAGGTGGGTAACTATGTGATAATGAAATTGTAATTGTCTGTTCACCTTTTCTTTCTAGGTACCAACTGCTTTTTTTGATAGAGACCATAGATAGATGGTTTCAAAATTTCTGTTGCTAAATTGTTTTGCATGAAGCCCAACATGCCAAAGCTAATTCGAGCTAGTTAAGGGGTTCACTAAACAGACTTAAATAGACAAATGACTGAATCAATGCTTTGTTGAATAATCCGCTAATGATACTCTGCTAAGATTAGTCCATGTTGACGTTGTGCTTTGTTCTAATGTTTATGATCTTTGCTTTGATGAAATCTTATTCGAGTTACCATATTGTGACATTGTTGATGTGTTTCCTGGTATTGAGACTAATAAATTTGCTAGTAGAGTGTATTCAATAGGGAATACAATACCATAAATCTTACTAAATGTTATGTGGTTATTCATGACTGAAAGGTCATGAGGTGTTTTGGTTTTCATTAATGTCACTAACCAATTTGATTGATTTGGTGTTGTGAATATTGATGAGGTTATCGATCTATTGATTGACATGTTGATTAGTTATCTCCTCTTAAGGAGTCTCCAATCAGGGTCAAAAGATTAATTGGCCTAAAACGAGTCCCAGACTAAGTAAATTACCTAGGACGGGACCCATTATCACAGCAACACCAGTTGATGCTGGTTAAACACATGAGCAATAAACCTATACAGAGCAATAAAATGGATCAATATGTATTGAAAGGTTAAAGACGAAAAGGCGCTGCTGTTGCAGGGGGCCTCGCATCCACAGGATATCCTCCCTAAGCCATCCGAAGCAGAGATAACTTCATGCAGAGTAAAGTTTTAGATCATTTCTGAAAACAAAAATTTATTTTATTTCAGTAGAGGTTGATCTGATCACGGTTGATCAGGTAAATGAGTTAATAGAGCTCATAAAACACAGTAGATAGTCAGACATCTACAAGGTTATGTGAAAAATTTGAAGATCGAGGTATAATGCTGATGGAGCTCATTCGCATGCTGATAGAATACACAGAAGATGTGGTGAGCCCATCAGCAGATTTGTTCCTAGAGAATGGGAAACTGGACACACAACACCAAAGGGTCTGCTTCATTGTTCGCTATAGAACCTGAACATTAACATTGGCTCCAGGGCATTGCCAACAGTTATCATTGCAAGCCTGGTCAATTATCTGAAGAGAGACATTATATTGCTGCATACCAGAAGGCTAGGCACTCTGATTTAAAGACTGTACTATAATGATTTTCACAGACTACATGGAAATGGTACAAAAATGTAAGTTCTTTGACTTTATGATACAAAAGGTGCAAGTACTAATTGTGAACTATTGTTTGTTAGACAAAGCCAAACTCAGATTCATCCATTAACGATAAATAATTTTTTTACTGAGCCTGATAGGAAATGGGAGGGGCTCGATATGTGAACAGAGCAACACCATTGTAAAATTGAATGGGCACTTGAAGGACGTAGAAGGCAAATAAAAAATTAAAGTGAACCTAGAGCAGACACAGATTTGGACAAGCAGTAGAAACAATGGACAGCACAAACCATATCGAGATGGGAATGCCTAAGGCAGTAGTAACTAAGAACCCATAAATTTGACAATTCTGAAAGGGAGCTCACGAGCTGTGGATTACAACTTTGCATGAAGAGTGAGGATAAAGGGGCTAGCACCTTAGTGTCTGTCTCCAGATAGAAATGTTGCTCTTTTACAGCCAATGCCTAAGGTCTCGTGACACATGGTGATAGGGTTAAGCTCTGTCTTCAGGGGATGAGGTTCAGGGAGACCTGCAGAAAAACCTGAGTTACTAGTTATGTCAGTGCTGGGATGCAAATGTTCACATGGCTGAGTTAGGCATGTATTTAGGGGCCTAATGGTGGAAGATTGTTTTCTTTTTTTTTCCATGACTGCAGTTCTGGATCTTCTTAGTTGCTCTGCTGGTCTCTTAGTTATTGTACCAAAAAAACAAGGTAAACGGCATGTCAGTGTTACTGTAACATCACAGAACTCCCACGGTCTGGATTATAGTAATGGGAAATGAAGAAAAAATGTGCTTCCTGTCGGATGAAATGTAAGATGTGAAAATGTTTGCCGTTCTCTGGTGCCATAAATAGTGCTAATGGTCATGTAGTCAAAACCCTTGAGTAGAAGCAGCTAAGTCCTCTTAGTGTGAAGAATCTCATGCAAAAACATTTTAATTACGCCAGTCTGTGTGTATAGCATGTAGCTATGCTCCATTATACATTTCTAGGTGCTGTTGTACAATGCTAAATGCACCAGAAGAATGAAAGACTGGCGTTGCCTTACCAGTATTGCACCTTATGACCTTCAGGTCACATCTAGAGACAAAAGCGATCTTGGATTCCTCCCTTGTAATGCCTGGGAGGATTGTTGTTACTTAGTGTTGGACCTGGCCTTTTTACAGGGTCATCCCCAAATTTTTTGCCTCCTTCCACCAATTTTTTCTGACCTGTTGTTGTTGGCTTCTGAATTCTGGGCACTTTACCACTGCTAACCAGTGCTAAAGTGCATATGCTCTCTGTGTAAATTGTACTGTTGATTGGTTTATCCATGATTGGCTATTTGATTTACTTGTGAGACTCTAGTAGAGTGCACTATATGTGCCTAGGGCCTGTAGATTAAATGCTACTAGTGGGCCTGCCGCACTGGTTGTGCCACCCACTTAAGTAGCCCCTTAACCTTGTCTCAGTCCTGCCATTGCAAGGCCTGTGTGTGCAGTTTCACTGCCACTTCGTCTTGGCATTTAAAAGTACTTGCCAAGCCTAAAACCCCCCTTTTTCTACATATAAGTCACCCCTAATGTGTGCTCTAGGTAACCCCTAGAGCAGGGTGATGTGTGGGTAAAAGGCAGGACATGTACCTGTGTAGTTTATATGTCCTGGTAGTGTAAAACTCCTAAATTCATTTTTACACTACTGTGAAGCCTGCTCCCTTCATAGGCTAACATTGGGGCTGCCCTCATACATTGTTGAAGTGGTAGCTGCTGATCTGAAAGGAGTAGGAAGGTCATATTTAGTATGGTCAGAATAGTAATACAAAACCCTGGTAACTGGTGAAGTTGGATTAATATTACTATTTTAGAAATGCCACTTTTAGAAAGTGAGCATTTCTCTGCACTTAAATCTTTCTGTGCCTTACAATCCACGTCTGGCTAGATTTAGTTGACAGCTCCTTGTGCATTCACTCAGACACACCCCAACACAGGGTACTCAGCCTCAGTTGCATTCATCTGCATTTTGAATGGATCTTCCTGGGCTGGGAGGGTGGAGGGCCTGCCCTCACACAAAGGACTGCCACACCCCCTACTGGGACCCTGGCAGACAGGATTGAACTGAAAGGGGACCCGGTGCACTTTTTAGCCACTCTTTGAAGTCTCCCCCACTTGAAAGGCACATTTTAGTATAAAACAGGGCTACCACCTCAAACACTTGCTGGAGAAGAAACCTGAACCAGAACCTGCATCCTGCCAAGAAGAACTGCCTGACTGCTCAAAGGACTCACCTGGCTGCTTTCTACAAAGGACTGCTGCCTTGCTGTTGGCCTGCTGCCTTGTTGAACTCTTGCCTTGCTGCAGAAGTGCTCTGCAAGGGCTTGGATAGAGCTTGCCTCTTGTTCCCTGAAGTCTCAGGACCAAAAAGACTTCTCTTTTTCAACTGGACTCCTTGAGCGCCAAAAAATCGACACACAGCTTGCTCTGTGGTGAAAAATTCACTGCACGCCGATCCGGAAAGACGGCGCTCGACCCCGCAAGGAAAAGATCGACGCGATGCCTGCGGTGCGACCGGAACTTTGATGCACGGCCCACCTGGACAACGCCGCCCGACTTCCAGAGAGGAAATCAACACGACGCCTGCCGTGAGGAAGAAAATTCCACGCACAGCCCACCGGAACGACGCGCAGCCAGATAACAAGCCTAGGATTCCATGCACAAACCCGGGACATCTGGTAATCCTGCAACCCACAGAAAGAGACGGTCCGTGTGCTGGAAAACGACGCCCATCTTCCCCGCGGAAAAAATAACGGTGCAAGTCGGTGTGTGAAGGGGCAAAACCAACACACACCATTTTTCCCGGAAAATAACGCACGTCTTCCCCGCGTGGAAAATAACGAAGCAAGTCCGTGTGGGAAACCGACACACACACCATTTTTCCACGCATCTCCAACTCTGCGGCCCTCTGCAGAGATTTTCCACTTCAAACCAGGTACTTTGTGCTTGAAAGAGACTATGGGGGTGATTCCTACCCTGGCGGTCATGGACCGCCAGGGCAGGGGACGGAGGAAGCACCGCCAACAGACTGGCGGTGCTTCAGGGGCCATTCTGACCGCGGCGGTAAAGCTGTGGTCAGAAAAGGGGAACCAACGGTTTCCCGCTGGTTTCCCGCTGCCCCAGGGAATCCTCCACGGCGGCGCTGCTTGCAGTGCCGCCATGGGGATTCCGACCGCCATCCTGTTGCTGGCGGTTTTCACCGCCAGGAACAGGATGGCGGTAACGGGTGTCGTGGGGCCCCTGGGGGCCCCTGCAGTGCCCATGCCATTGGCATGGGCACTACAGGGGCCCCCTAACAGGGCCCCATTGAGATTTTCAGTGTCTGCTTGGCATACACTGAAAATCGCGACGGGTGCAACTGCACCCGTCGCACCCCTTCAACTCCGCCGGCTCCATTCGGAGCCGGCTTCATTGTTGAAGGGGCTTTCCTGCTGGGCCGGCGAGCGGCCTTCTGGCGGTCGCCCGCCGGCCCAGCGGGAAAGACGGAATGGCCGCTGCAGTCTTTTCGGTAACCGAATGACCGCCTATGTTTGCTTTTTAAAGACTTAAGACACTTTGGGGGTCATTACAAAACTGGCGGATGGCGGAGAACCGGCGGTAAGACAGGCTGGCGGTCTTACCTTGGTGAATTATGCCCATGGCGGTTACTGCCATGGTCATCCGCCGGTTCTCTGTCCCACCCGCCAGGGCGGAGACGACCTGGGTCTCCAGCCTGGCGGCCGTCAGTATACCATCGGCGGTATTTGGACCCGGCTTACTGCTGTGGATTTCCAGCGGTTTCAACCGCCATAAAATCCATGGTGGTAAGCTCTATCAGTGCCAGGGAATTCTTTCCCTGCCACTGATAGGGGTCTGCCCCACCCCCCACTCCCACCCCGACTCCCTCCCCTACACCCCCCACCACCCCTTCCACCCCCCTCCCCACCCCGACCCCCAACATAACATTACTCACACACACCCGACACGCATGCAGGCACCACCAACACACACACGCACACAGCCCGACATACATGCCAACATCCACACACACAGTCAGACACGCACACCCACATTCAAACATACACACACATCCATACAGACATACCCACAACCATACACGCACTCATTCCCATACACACAACACCCCCGCAAGCATACACGCACTCACACACCCCCTCTACATACACACACACACACCCCCATGCACGCACACAACACACAACACCCCACCACTCCCTCCCCTAACGGACGATCGACTTACCTGGTCCGTCGATCCTCCAGGAGGGGACGGGAGCAATGGGGGCAGCTCCGCCGACACCACACCGCCAACAGAACACCGCCACGGCGAATCGCAGGACGTGATTCCCTGGGCGGTGTTCTGTTGGCGTGGCGGTGGAGGTGGAGCAACCTCCACTTCCCCGTCGCCCGCAAGTATGGCTGTTGGTGGCTCTCCGTCTGAATAACGACGGAGAGCAGCCAACAGTCATAATACGCCGAGCGGCAAACCGCCTGCAAAGGCGGTCTTCCGCACGGCAGGCCCTCAGAGGTCTTGCAAAAAGACCGCTGAGGTCGTAATGACCCCCTTTATATCACTTTGCAGTGATAGCTCTACAATTTCATATTGCATCTTTTAGCGTTTTGACCTGCAAATACCCAGATAAATATTATATATTTTTCTAAACACTGTGTGGTGCATTTTTGTAGTGCTATATTGTGTTATTGTATGATTTATTGCACAAATACTTTACATATTGCCTTCTAAGTTAAGCCTGACTGCTCAGTGCCAAGCTACCAGAGGGTGGGCACAGGATAATTTGGATTGTGTGTGACTTACCCTGACTAGAATGAGTGTCCTTGGTTGGACAGGGGGTAACCTGACTGCCAACCAAAGACCCATTTCTAACACTTAGTTAAAAATGACCTTGGAAAATCCAAATTGAAGAGACACAAGTTTCAGGCTGGTATTTGGATGTCCTGTCCTGCTCTCTGCCAGCTTGACACATGGTGAAAGCAATTAAAAGACGGCGATGTAAGTGGGGCTCTTTGAATGATTGTATGGCTAAACTTATGTATGGTTTTGTCGACCAGGGTTCACTGCATACCGACGTTAAACAACTTTGAAAACAGTGTTTTCTTCCATAAGACACAACACATTTCAGGGAAAAAAGTTGCACTTGTGTGCAGCTGATATCTGTGTTGTCGTGAGAAATTCTGCAAATTGTTTCCTCCCAAATTATTCTGTCTGACCCTGTCTATTTACTTTGCAAGATGCAATCAATAAAGTGACACTATATGGCCTGTAGAGTTTAACAAATGGTCCTACAATAAGGTGGCTTTCACAGTAACACTTGCTTGCGTTCACACCTTGTGTTGCTGTCGCTCAGAAAAACAGAAGCTCTCTATCCTCTTTGAAATGCACAACTATATGTTAGAATACAAGGAAACCTGCAGTCCCTGTAGACACAACTATCTCTAATTTCCGTATTACAACTGAGATGTGATATCTTTCATCATGTGTAATAACAAGATGACATAGCGACTCAACAGCAATAACTTATTACAGTTGAACTGTGATGTCAAAATGAATGCTTCCGGTGCTGCAACCAAGCTGAAAGTCAGATCACAAAGCATATTTACACCTGCAGTTTAAACAACGAAATCAAGAACTGGCGTTTTCCTATTTTGGTATGTTCTTTATAAAATAGACTGATCAGCAGTAAGGAGATATGACATCATGTTTGTTGTTTGCACACTGTGGAACATTATAGGAAAGGGTGAATATCCCTTCATCTATCTACACTTTCTCAGCTAAAGCATGTTTACAGTGTGACTTACATTACACTGATTCCAATACTGTTTGTGCAACACATTACTAAATTATTTCTGGTGTGCTTAATTTCATACTAAAGATTTAGGGCCTGATGCACAAAGGTAAACTTACACTTTTGTGTAAGTTTACTATTTTTGCATTTCACAAAATGATTTTAAAATGTAGCATCGTTTACGACTAAATATCGTTTTAATTGCAGTCTCCACCGCAAGTGTGCTACTTGTAAAATTCCTTTTGAATAGCAAAAAATTGTTACTTTGTGAATCAGGCCCCTGCTACCCAGGACCCCAGCGACTGTGTGCTCTCCCTCTAAATTTGGTTGCTTAGGACTTAGCACACCCCACAATTGGCATACTGGTGCTCCCATATAAGTCCCTATTATATTGTACTTATGTACCCAGGGCTTTGGGGCACCAGAACTTCTCCATGGGCTGCAGCATGTATTGTGCCACCCATGAGAGCACATGCAAAATGTGTATGCAGGCCTGCTATTGCCGCCTGCATATGAAAAGGTGCATGCACCCTTTCACTACAGGTCACTGCACCAGCTCACTGTAAGGCTCACTATAAGGCACGCCTAGCCCAGATGGTATAGTGAGGGACTTGTGTGTGAGGGCACCCCTACATGAGCAGAGGTGCCCCTACGAACTCCAGTGTAATGCAGGGAAGCCCCTGTGTCCAGCTACATATTGGTAACTACAAACCTGGGCATGTTTGATATCAAACATGTCGAAATTATACCCCAATACTGTTGACAGTACTGGTTGTTTGATCCCATGCACTCTGGGGGCTCCTTAGAGGACCCCCACTATTGCTCCTATTAGTCTGCTGGGGGTTTCTGGGCAGCCCGCACTGCTGCCACCCCTCAGACAGATCTGCACCCTACTGCTGCTTGACCAGCTCAAACAGGGGAAGGCAAAACAAAGGAGTTGCTGTGGGAGAGGGGGCAGTAAAACCCTCTCCCTTGGAAATAGGTGTTACATGGCTTTGGAGGGGTTGCCTCCCTAAGCTATCGATATGCTTTAAAGGGCACATTGGTGCTTTCTTTGCATAAACGGGTGTGCACCAGTCCAGGGACCCCTGGTCCCTGCTCTGGCACGAAACTGTAAAATGGAAAGGGGAATGACAGCGCCCCTGTCCTTCACCACCACAGGGGTGGTGCCCAGAGATCGTCCAGGTGGCCACTTGATTTTGCCTTCTTGGATCCAAGGTGGGCAGAGGCCCCTGGGAGCATCTGAGTGGCCAGGTCAGGCAGGTGAAATCACAGCCTCCTCCTGATTGGTGGTCACCCTGCTAGGAGACCAATCCCCCCTCCTGGGCTATTTAGGATCTCCCTCTCAGGTGGGACCTCAGGTTAAACATGCAAGAGTCCAGCAGGACTCCTGTGCATCATTTACTTCGTCTTCTGACTACTGGGACTGCCAATGGACCCTTCAGGAACCGACAATCTACATCTGCAGAGAAAACCCAGCTCTGCAACAGTGTGTGTCCTATTCCTTCCAGCAACATTTCCCCAGCTGTGCATCCTCTGAAGGCGACAAGTCTTCAGCCTGCACAAGAAGTAAGAAGGAATCTACCTTGGAGTGAAGGAGTCACTCCCCTACATCCGCAGGCACCAACTGCAATGACTGGCTGCGTGGATCCTCTCTCCTCCAGAACTGCGTGGATCCTGCATCACTGGTGGTAGTCTGGAGTGGTCCCCTTGATCCTCTCTACCAGCTTTCCAACTTGGGAGACGGTAAGCCCTTGCCTGTCCTTGTAGGACAGTACCCCTGTGCACTGCAACTCTTGCAGGTACCATGGCTTGTTTGTTCCTCCTCTGAGGGGTCTCCGGTCCCCAGCACTACTTCCTGAAAAGCACATTCTCCTGCCTGCTTCTCCAGCGACGTGGGACTCCTCTTCAGGTGTGCTGAGTGGGCCTCACTGAGACTCCTGTGCCTGCTGTCGCCTGTGGGGGCTGCCTCCCCTTCTTGTGACTCTCCCAGCTGCTGATGGTCACCCTGGACTCCCCTCCTTGGGTCGAGTCCCCTCGACCTTGCTGGTCCTCTTCAGCCTTGCAAAACCTTCTTCTCAGATGCTTTCATTTGCCAAGTCTTGTTGGTGGTTTTCCAGCAACACTTACTGACTGCATCACCACTGCCGACATGGGACATCACTTGCATCACGTCTAGAACTCCTTTTCTGCCCCTATGCTGCACTGCTGACTTTCTTCATCTACCTCTGACCTGATTGGGTAGTGCATCCTGCCACAGTTGAACACTCCAACTCAAACTGCACATGGTCCCCTTCTTTTGCTGGTCCTCTTCTGTCAGGATCCACCCGTGGTTTCTTCCAGTCGTGTCTGGGTCTTGCACAGTCCTTTTCCAAAGTCCTCCTGTTAGTTTTAGTGCAAACCAGATACTTACCTCATCTCTCCTGGTCGCTGGGGTCACCCTGATACTCACCTCTTGGGATTCCTAGTTCTTCCAGCTTCCCTTTACTTATTCCACTTCCTTGGGTGGGGGATTGACTTTTACATTCCACTTTTTTAGTACATGGTTTGGCCCTCTCCTAGGGCCGTCACTGTTTGCTGTTGCTTTTACCAACGCCTATTGCTTTCTATGCTATTTCCTGATTGCTAATTTGTACCTAATGGTGTGTTTACTTACCTCCAGTTGGGATATTGCCTATACAGTGTTTTATTATTTGTGTTGCCATAATAAACTACCTTTATTTTTGTAACACTGTGTGGTTCTTTCATGTGTGTAAGTGCTGTGTGACTATAGTGGTATTACAGAAGCTTTGCAAGTCTTCTAGATAAGTCATGGCTCCTCATGCACAGCTACCTTTAGAGAGCCCGGCTTCCCAGACACTGCCTACACTTCACTAATAGGGTACACCTGGACCTGGTATAAGGTGATAACACCGTAGGTGCTCACTACACACCAGGCCAGCTTCCTGCACTTCACACCAGCAAATATTCTTTCTGTTTTTGCATAAAAGAGCAGGATGCCAACAGTTTAGGCAATTTGTGCCAAAAGTGATGGGGTGTCCATGTATTATAATGAATAACATTCCCTGAGCCATAGCTTTAAAGTAAATTGCAAGTCACTTCAAAGTTCCAATACCTTATAAAGAAACTTGACCTATGGCCTTATTCCTGTATATATTGTGAGAACTCCTCTGTGATTTGCAATATCCTTACAATGTATGGCAGGTGGTACCTTATCAAATATCTTATATTTTGTCTAACTTTTAGCCAAAAAGTACACCTTGTCATGTGCTCACCTAGGCTGTGTTAACCTTGTTTTTAAAATGTGATTCATAGGCCACGTAGACACTAGTCACAAGACCCACAACAACCACAAGCTAACTTTGAACAAAAATACTATCTTATTCAGGAAAAATGACCAAAGAAACGGGGTTAGTGCCCAACTATAAGGTCTGTGATAACATTATAATCTATTATATTGAAACGCAATCCCCAGCTACACTAGTGAATCATGCTCTTTTAAACTCCCCACCGCTGCTTTCTTTCCATTTCATTATGCGATGCTTTGAACACAACCAGCGGGTGAACGACCTGCTATCATATTTCAGTTATGCAGTGGGTTTAGTGCCTGCGGAAAGTAGCCAAAAGTAGAAGACAGTGTTAAAGAATGGGCAAAAAAGCAGCAGGATTCTGCTCATTACAATACTTCAGCATCGCCAATAAGACATTATACGCTAATGTTTTGGATCAAAATGTGGGTAGCATCTTTAGATGCAAGAGCATGAATTATATGTGTCAAATAGAATGTCAGGTTGAATGCAGATATCTTTTAATCCTTCATCTAAGGCATCTAAGTAAAATCTGAATACAATTAACCCATGGGTTTGCTTGAAATTGCCCTTACTAGTTTCAAGACAAGTGCTCTACATACCATGGAAGGAACAACCTTTTAAAATGACGCCCAACATCAGAGTGAACATTTGTTAGGTGAAGGGAACCAAGCGTACAATTTTAAAAACAATGTTTACGTTTTTTCAGTGTTACCAAATGTTCCAGTGAACATGCACTGCGAGACAAGTGTGGTAAAAGTCCAATGTCATCTGTACTATGAAATATGAAACATGAGTCTAGCCCCAATAATCCAAAATTTGAAAACACCATAAATCTCTTTTCGAGTTTCGGTGGAAAGTTCCTGATTAGCGTTTTTGCACTACTTTTACTCCGTGAGTTCTGTGACACGCTGTAGGAGACTAAGGGGGTCATTACAACCTCAGCGGTCTTGGAAAAAGACCGCCGAGGCTGCGGGAGCCAGAATACCGCCATTGCCGGCGGTATTGCTGGCTCCCCATTATGACTTTTCCGCTGGCCCAGTGGAAAAGTCACATCAACATTGCTGCTGGCTCGTAATAGAGCCAGCGGCAATGCTGATGTGCAGCGGGTGCAGTAGCACCCGTCGCGCATTTCACTGCCCGAAATTCAGGCAGTGAAATGCGCGATGGGGCTATGCCTGGGGGCCCCTGCACTGCCCATGCCAAGTGCATGGGCAGTGCAGGGGCCCCCTGGGGCACCCCAAGTCCTCTTACCGCCAGCCTTTCCATGGCGGTGTTTACCGCCACGGACAGGCTGGCGGTCGTGGACTCATAATCCCCAGGGCAGCGGTGCAAGCACCGCTGCCCTGGGGATTATGACCGGCAGGCGGAAGCCTGGCGGTATAGTGGAGGGGCCGGCGGTATGGCCGTGGCTATTGCGCCACGGTCATAATAGCTGGGGGAACACCGCCAGCCTGTTGCCGGTGTTACCGCCAGCTTTCCGCCGGCCGCCAGGGTTATAATGACCCCCTAAATGGCAACCAAGTCCTTCTTTCATCTTGAGGCTGTGATACACCAACTTGTGTGGAAAATCCAGACACAGTAGCACCTGCTGGGGAAAAGGAGAGGTGAGGTTTCAGAAGTGATTACTGGCTTGGGATTGTCGCCTTTGTAATTCCCTGTGTGCGCCCCTGAATGGAGTCCATGTTGGTTCTACCTGAAATCTTTACAGCTCATAATGAGCTGTAGTCTAGGCGAGGTCCAGCTTATTGTGTTTGTGGTTGGACCATGCAGAACTATAGCGAATCCCCCTGTTCATTGATTACTACTCATTCGTCTACAGAGGAAAGAGAAGCTTCCCAGTTTATTCATGTTCGGTAAGTTAATTGTTATAATAGGACATTTATAGTAAGACAGTAAGGGCTGTGAGAGGGGAAGCAGCCAGGGAGTTCAATGATACTCATTGCAGCTGGAAGCTCAAGATCATTTTTAGGCGGATCATCGTAATTTACTCTTTAAGATGGAAGCAGAGCTACAAGATATTATTTGCTGGGATTCTCAGTGTAAGGGATAAGTCAAAAGCAGGAAACAGACGTATTAGGTCAGTGATCTCTCCAGAAGGTTTGCATCTAGCAGAGTTCTCTTGGAAAGGAATGGATATAGGGTGTCGAATAGGGCGTTTAGGAAATAATAGGAAAACCAGCATAAGAACACTTACTATGGTACCCAGGAAGGCATAGGATTAGTACATTGCTGCTGCAGAAGATGCATCTAAATGATGTGGTGTAAAGGGAAGTGCCATAAAAAATGTTACAATACGTATTCAGTTGTTTATTCCATGTATGCGAGGAGAGTGAAAAATAGGTTGTACCAGAGATACCATTGAAGCATGGCTATAACAAAGGCAGGTGTGGGCAGCATATATTAATTAAATATATACTTGATGGCCTGAAAGATAGACATACATCTAGATTTAAACTGAAACCACGCATGACTGAGACACTCAAAAAGTAATGGACAGGTGAGCCTTTTGAAGGGTTCAACATCCTGCAGAAAGGAAATGTTCTTGCTACTCAGTTGTCTGTGTTACATCTAGGAGACTAACAGGAAAGACAGCTGTATTTGGGCAGGAGAATAACTGAAGGACAGCAGAAGTAATGGTCTTTGAAAACAAGACCTCCCCATGGGATTTCTCCTTTTGACCTCATACCCACAGACAACACAAGAAATCTAGGTACCATCCTAGATGACAAGATCAACATGATGGCTAAAGTGAAATCAGTGTGCACCTCCTGCTCCCACATCCTATGCATGCTGTGAAAGATCTTCGGATGGTTCCCTCAGAACACCAGATAGGTTGTCGTACAAGCACTCATTTACGGCAGGCTGGACTACAGCAACACACTCTTTGCCAGAATCTCCAAAGACTGCAAAACTCATACTCGACCTCCCTCGCTGCGCCCACAACACACAAAGCTTCACTGGCTCCCCATTCACAAGCGCAGCCAATCCAAACTTCTCACTCACACTTACAAAGCTCTAAACAATAGCTGCGTACACTTCCCTTAACCCATTAGAGACCTACACTCTGCCTCACTTGCACACAATCTCTGTATCGGCAAAAGCAAAACAGGAGGTCTCGCATTCTCCTACATCACACCCATGACATGGAACGACCTCCCTCATCACAGCAGAGTCTCACATCTTGAGTTCTGCAAAAAAGGTGAAGACATGGCTCTTCATATAAGCACAATAGGACCACAAACCTGCACACATTGCTCAAGTGCCTCGATACCCTCTCGGTTGATTAGTACACAATACAAATCAACAGGACATAAAAAATACATTTTGAAAAATTCACATTAAATTCTCATATAGAATTCAAAATGAATTTGGATAATGCAAGACAATTAAGAGAGTAATTAGTTATGTTGGCAATATCTTATATGCACTTGGGCTATTTTTGTTATAACAACTACCTTATTTGTTATTACCTTGCATGAATACAATATTTAATCTACACTAGGATATTGAAGAGCTTTATTGTATGAAAATCCAAGCTAAACTGAAATATATATTTCATGTTTTGTATGTGGAGTATAGCCTGCTACTTTTTCCCATTGTCAGAAACCCTTCCACAGGACCTTGTGGCTCGCACGGGGGCTATTCAGCACCACCATGGAGGTTGAGACCTTTTACTCTTGATGTCCCAGAGCCTGAACCACTATGGATCCTGAGCAACTGGGCCAAGTCCCCCTTCTACAGTTGACTCTAAGTGCCAGATGTGGACAAACAGGTCAAAGCTCCCTCTGGGTGGGTGGGGTGAAGGTGTGGCTAGATTAGTGGATGTGGGCTCACTACTTAAAGAGCTCACAGCATCAGCAATAACTCAATGTCCAGCCAAATATTCACTTTTATCTTAAAAAAAAGAGAAGTATTTTATTTCTTACTCTACTCATTCAAATGAACAATACGACATTCACACACAATAACACATTTCCCCTTGAGGTTGGAGCACTAGTTTTTCAAAGGCAATTTCCTGTCCTACTCTTTCCTCGCAGTGCAATACGGGGTATCCCCATTTACTGATGGCCACATCCAGTAAGTGCCCAACCAGCAGTCCTTTTCTCGAGTTCACTCTGACTCTTAGGGGCATATTTATGAAAAGTGGCGCTGCACCTAGTGCAGAACCACTTTTTTTGCGTCCCTTAAAGCCATTCTAATGCCACCGTGTGAGAACCATATTTAATATACCGCGTACCATGGCGGTAGTTAGTAAACTAGCATCAGAAGTTTTTATGCTATTTCTGTGCTTTTCAGGATTAGTGTAAAAAATTCTGACACCAATCCTGCAAAGCACTCAGGGGCCCATTGTAACCAATGAGAGCCTCCTTTTAACATCTGCTCTGAGCAGGTGTTAAAAGTGCCAAAAGAACTGACACAAAGAAATCTCTTAGATTTCTTTGTCCATTTTCTCAGCCCCCCTAACAGGGGATGGCCCCCCGTTGCATACATTATGCCTGGCGCAGGCATAATGTAGCACAAAGGGTTACAAAGTGGCACAGTGCATGCATTGCGCCACTTTGTAAGTATGGCTCAGTGTTTTTGGACATCTAATGCCACATTAGCATCCAACAAATGACCCTAATGTGTCATTAGAAAGGTGCTAGTCCCTCTTAAATCTGGTCCTTAAAGTCAAGTTAAAAGTTTCTTAGCACTGCAATGCTTTCAGCAGCAAGTCCCACCAGGGCAAGTAGGTCTGAAACAAGTCTTACCTGGCCTGGTAGGAATGAAGCACTCAGAGTCTTAGATTGTGCCCTCTCCTCGGTCTCTCTCAGCATCTGCAGTCCCGGTCAGGTGAGTCGGCTGCATGGGGACTCAGCAGATGCACTCGATAGAAATAGGCTATCTCTCTCTGTACCTCGAGGTCACTCTGCAGCAGTGATAGGAAGGATTTCCTAAACTCTTCCTGCAGGGTATGTTTCCACGCTGCAGACAGAAGAGGGGGTAATTCCGATGCAGCTGTCCTTGAGACTGAGCTGAGATGGGGATGCTTCCATGGTGTCCTCACTTGGTCTATGGGGTCGGGTCAATTACAGTCCCCTTTGCTCCCAGTGGCCTAAGGATCACCATTGCTCACAGTTTATGGGAGCATGGCAAGTACTTCCTGCAGCCGCTCTTAGCACACTGGACCACTGCAACAGTGCTGAGCAGGCTTGTGTCTTTACCACATGACAATTTATCGACTGCTGTCTTTAAGGTGGCCCTATTCTGGCAAATGGGGGTACTGACTGAGTTTTACATATGGGCAAGGACCTGATCAGTGCAGCGGCTGTTTCCTCACACGCTCCATGAGAGTCCACTCGACAGGGCTCCCTTTTGGACCTTGATCCCTCCAAGGCTTTCCTCTTCCTCACAGGGCATACAGGTCTTTACAAACAGGCATGCCATGGTGCTCCAGGGCAGGTGGTCTGGTTTTCCTTGGGTGATGTTAACTCACCGAGCAGGGAGACAAGCAGGCTTTAGCACTCAGTCCCTATCACAGGCAAAAATCTTGCAGAGCTTCCCCTCCTAGCACAGCCCATCTGGCTGCTTGACAGATTACATTTTTTGGGGTCTCAATCTTCCCTCCTTATAGTCAATTTCCAGGCACAAAATGTGATTAAGGGTTCGGGTCTTTGAAGTTTTGTGTGCGTTTTCAGACACCAAATGTGACTTAGGGTCAGAGTCTTTGAACTTCTATGTTGGGGTTCTGCTTCTTTTGAAGTACATACTCCTCCACTCCCTCTTCCCCCTGAAAAGCCATCTGTCACAGCAGGAAAGACTCTGAAGCTGATAGTTCAATAACACAAGCCATGGGAGTGACTAGGATTTAGCCACAGTGATATGTGCATTAAAAGGTTAATCCTGGGCTCCCATCCCTATTCTTTCTGATTCCCCTATCAGCCCCACCTCCTTCCTGAGATGTGGCCAAGCACCTAACTTACACTATCTCAATGAATCAAGAAGCAGCGTTTGAGGGGTATATGGGGACCCTCACTCTCCTCTTTCCAGTATGTCCCACCCAAGTCATAGAAATTTAGCAATACTCAAAACTTTCAGGTATTCCTCTACCTTCTCATGTCTTCACCATGGGGCCTGGGTGTCCCAGAATGGACCCGCGGTCCTCCATGAAGAGTACCATTAAAGGTCCATTGCTTGCACACAGCACACACACTGTCTGGTACTGTTACCTCCATTGTGCCACCAATGGCACACATACACTTAGCACACAAATTACATTTGCATGCGCTGCACAGCACACAGCCTTTCTGTATTGTGCTACTTGCAGACACACATACACCCAGTACACACATTCACCATGTACATGCTGAACAACTTTACCGCCTTCATGCACTGTACTTCTTAAATGTACACACAGAACCAGTACATCAGTACATGCTCTCACCATGCATGCACTACATCCTTCATCCACTTCACTCCTTGCAGGCACACATACATCCAGGATATGCTCTCACCATGCACGCACTGCACAGTACTACATCCTTCATGTAATTTATTCCTCGCAGGTACACATGCATCCAGTTCATGCACTCAACATGCAAGCACTGCACAGCACTGCCCTTTTCCCATCTTGTATCCTTACCAGGTACACATACATCCAGCGCAGTCACCATATTTGCACTGAGCAGCACTTCACATCCAACCAATGTAGGCCAAGGAATAAGCTAACACAAAGCAGCAGAACTGTAAATAGTGAGTGATCCTGTAAGTCTCACTCCCATGATACAAGTTAAAAAGGACCTGTTCACTCCTACTTATCACGACGCAGTATGCTGCCACCACTGCAAGCGTACTGCTTAAATCCTAGTAAAAGTGATAGTCTTCCGCCACTTATGGTGATATGGCTTTTGGCACCACTCCCAGTCCAACAAGACCACAATCGGTGAGACTGGTCTATGTCATGGTGCACATGCATGATTCGTGTTTGTCTAGACAGCAAAAATCATCATTAGGGATACCAATAACCATGCAGTTGGTCATTCAGGGCAGGAGGACAAGTCCATTACCATGCAGAGGCCAGAGGACTTTCCTTCCAAAGACTCATTATAACTGTATTTTGCTTGACATTGTTAGGTTCATCAAATTAGTGAGAGAAAGGCCGTTACTGTGATAGTAGAAATCGACTCCATTTATTGGCTTCTATTCACAATAATTTGGAGTACATAAATAGTACTCCTATCATAGCTTTTTTTATACTCTTACATGAATTGTGAACTGTCACAAAACATCTAACATAACACCTAAAGGAGTGTTCCTTTTTTTTTTTGCACGTTTACTAGAAATGAATTGGATATTTAGGCGGTGTAAAAGAGTACTCCTGTAGAACTGCCTCCCATACTTATAAGTGTTTTATGCTTTCATGAATTGTATTTACGCTGCGCTTTAATTATGGACATCACACTGCCTGTTGACTTGGATTTGCTGTTGATGCGGAACCGAAGCATAAGATTTGCTAGCTGAATTCTGCTCTGCTGTTTCTTTAGTATCAGAAATACTGACATTCCTGCGGTGGAGAGTGTATTCCCTCCACCCAAAAGTCCGCTACTGGGTGCAACAGCTGCTGCTTTTTCAGACGAGGGTGAGTTTTTACAAACGTAAATAAGTGAATTTAATGTATACGCATGTATGCCATTAATGTACCATGGATAAAATAAGAACTTATATCAGTTACTTCTCCTGTAACTAAAAAAAGCTATGGAATTTGATGAAAGCTGTTGCATCTGACATGCCTATTGAAAACAGTCTTTCGAAGTGTTGAGATATAGAAATCCTATATGGTAGAAGCAAAGATTGCTATCCTTGCAGTGCTATGGTCGGGAAACAGAAGTGCCTCGGAAGCTAAGCAATAGGGCCTGCTGACATGAAACTCAGTTGAGTGCGAATGTCAGTAATTCTAACTTTGCCTAAAATAATTTGTAGGAAAAACAATGTTGTGCATCGCTCTCACCGAGCCTCACAAGCGTTAATGTCTGATTCTACATCTGGTATTCACTACTGTGACTGCGACAGTGTAGGAGGCTGGCCTGGTTTGTAGTGGTACCAAGGGGTACTTACACTCTGCACCAGGTCCAGTTATCCCTTATTAGTGTAGAAGAGGTGTCTAGCAGCTTAGGCTGATAGAAAAGGTAGCTTAGCAGAGCAGCTTAGGCTGAACTAGGAGACGTGTAAAGCTCCTACTATACCACTGGTGTCATATGCACAATATCATAAGAAAACACAATACACAGATATACTAAAAATAAAGGTACTTTATTTTTATGACAATATGCCAAAAGTATCTCAGTGAGTACCCTCAGTATGAGGATAGCAAATATACACAAGATATATGTAAACAATACCAAAATTATGCAGTAATAGCAATAGAAAGTAATGCAAGCAATGTACAGTCACAATAGATTGAAATGAGAGCACATAGGTATAGGGGCAACACAAACCATGTACTCTAGAAGTGGAATGCGAACCGCGAATGGACCCCAAACCTATTTGAGCTGGGACTGTAAGAAAACAGTGAGGGTTAGAAAAATAGCCCACCCCAAGACCCTGAAAAGTAGGTGTAAAGTGCACCTAAGTTCCCCAGAGAACACAGAAGTCGTGATAGGGGAATTCTGCAAGGAAGACCAACACCAGCAATGCAACAACAATGGATTTCCAGACAAGAGTACCTGTGGAACAAGGGGACCAAGTCCAAGAGGCACACTCAAGTCGGGAGTGGGCAGATGCCCAGGAAATGTCAGCTGTGGGTGCAAAGAAGCTGCCACCGGATGGTAGAAGCTGTGGATTCTGCAAGAACGAAGAGGACTAGGAACTTCCCCTTTGGAGGATATATGTCCCACGTCGTGACGAAGCTTGCAGAGGTATTTCCGTGCAGAAAGCCAGCAAACAAGCCTAGCTAGCTGCAAGGGTCGCAGTTAGGGTTTTTGGTCGCTGCTGTGGCCCAGGAGGGATCAGGCTGTCGCCAATTGCATGAGGAGACAGAGGGGGCGTCCAGCAAGACAAAGAGCCCACTCAGAAGCAAGAAGCACCCGCAGAAGTGCCGGAACAGGCACTATGAAGAAGAGTGAACCGGAGCTCACCCGAAGTCACAAAAGAAGGTCTCACGACGCCAGAGGACAACTCAGGAGGTCGTGCACTGCAGGTTAGAGTGTCGGGGACCCAGGCTTGGCTGTGCATAAAGGAAATCCTGGAAGAGTGCACAGGAGCCGGAGCAGCTGCAAATCACGCTGTACCCAGCAATGCAGTTTAGCGTGGGGAGGCAAGGACTTACCTTCACCAAACTTGGACTGAAGAGTCCCTGGACTGTGGGAGTCACTTGGACAGAGTTGCTGAGTTCCAGGGACCACGCTCGTTGTGCTGAGAGGGGACCTAGAGGACCGGTGATGCAGTCTTTTGGTGCCTGCGGTTGCAGGGAGAGGATTCCGTCGCCCCACGGGAGATTTCTTCGGAGCTTCTAGTGCAGAGAGGAGGCAGACTACCCCCACAGCATGCACCACCAGGAAAACAGTTGAGAAGGCCGCAGGATCAGCGATACAAGGTTGCAGTAGTCGTCTTTGCTACTTTTGTTGCGGTTTTGCAGGCGTCCAGAGCAGTCAGCGGTCGATTCCTTGGCAGAAGGTGAAGAGAGAGATGCAGAGGAACTCTCATGAGCTCTTGCATTCGTTATCTAAAGAATTTCCCAAAGCAGAGACCCTAAATAGCCAGAAAAGGAGGTTTGGCTACTTAGGCAGGAGGACAGGCTAGCAACACAGGTAAGAGCCTGTCAGAAGGAGTCTCTGACGTCACCTGCTGGCACTGGCCACTCAGAGCAATCCAGTGTGCCAGCAGCACCTCTGTTTCCAAGATGGCAGAGGTCTGGAGCACACTGGAGGAGCTCTGGGCACCTCCTAGTGGAGGTGTAGGTCAGGGGAGTGGTCACTCCCCTTTCCTTTGTCCAGTTTCGCGCCAGAGCAGGTCAGGGGGATCCCTGAACTGGTGTAGACTGGCTTATGCAGAGATGGGCACCATCTGTGCCCATCAAAGCATCTCCAGAGCCTGGGGGAGGCTACTCCTCCCCAGCCCTGACACCTTTTTCCAAAGGGAGAGGGTGTAACACCCTCTCTCTGAGGAAGTCCTTTGTTCTGCCTTCCTGGGCCAAGCCTGGCTGGACCCCAGGAGGGCAGAAACCTGTCTGAGGGGTTGGCAGCAGCAGCAGCTACAGTGAAACCCCGGGAAAGGTAGTTTGGCAGTACCCGGGTCTGTGCTAGAGACTCGGGGGATCATGGAATTGTCTCCCCAATGCCAGAATGGCATTGGGGTGATGATTCCATGATCTTAGACATGTTACATGGCCATGTTCGGAGTTACCATTGTGACGCTATACATATGTAGTGACATATGCATAGTGCATGCGTGTAATAATGTCCCCGCACTCACAAAGTCCGGGGAATTTGCCCTGAACAATGTGGGGGCACCTTGGCTAGTGCCAGGGTGCCCACACACTAAGTAACTTAGCACCCAACCTTTACCAGGTAAAGGTTAGACATATAGGTGACTTATAAGTTACTTAAGTGCAGTGGTAAATGGCTGTGAAATAACGTGGACGTTATTTCACTCAGGCTGCCATGGCAGGCCTGTGTAAGAATTGTCAGAGCTCCCTATGGGTGGCAAAAGAAATGCTGCAGCCCATAGGGATCTCCTGGAACCCCAATACCCTGGTACCTCAGTACCATATACTAGGGAATTATAAGGGTGTTCCAGTATGCCAATGTGAATTGGTGAAATTGGTCACTAGCCTGTTAGTGACAATTTGGAAAGCAAAGAGAGAGCATAACCACTGAGGTTCTGGTTAGCAGAGCCTCAGTGAGACAGTTAGTCATAACACAGGTAACACATACAGGGCACACTTATGAGCACTGGGGCCCTGGCTGGCAGGGTCCCAGTGACACATACAACTAAAACAACATATATACAGTGAAATATGGGGGTAACATGCCAAGCAAGATGGTACTTTCCTACACACACCAACCCCCCCCCCCCCCAAACGAAGGACAATAAGACTAGCCATGACCTGATGAGTCTTCATTGTCTAAGTGGAAATATCTGGAGAGTCCATCTGCATTGGAGTGGGTACTCCCAGGTCTATGTTCCACTGTATAGTCCATTCCCTGTAGAGATATGGACCACCTCAACAATTTAGGGTTTTCACCTTTCATTTGTTTTAGCCAAAGTAGAGGTTGGTGGTCTGTCTGAACAATGCAGTGAGTGCCAAACAGTTATGGCCTCAACTTCTTCAGTGCCCAGACCACAGCAAAGGCCTCCCTCTCTATGGCAGACCGACGCTTTTCTCTAGGGGTCAACCTCCTGCTGATAAAAGCAACAGGTTGATCCTGGCCCTCAGAATTAAGTTGTGATAAGACTGCCCCTACCCCTAATTCAGATGCATCAGTTTGGACAATGATTTTTTTGGAGTAACAGGGGCATTTTAGGACAGGTGCAGAGCACATGGCCTGTTTCAGCTCCTCAAAAGCTTTTTGACAGTTAGCTGTCCACACTACCTTTTTAGGCATCTTTTTTGAAGTGAGGTCATTAAGAGGGGCTGCTATGGAGTCATAGTTCTTTATGAACCTCCTGTAGTACCCAGTAAGGCCTAAGAAGGCTCTCACCTGAGTCTGAGTTGTAGGGGGATCCCAATCTATGATAGTTTGGATTTTCCCCTGAAGTGGTGCAATCTGTTCTCCACCTACCAGGTGTCCAAGATAAACCACTTTCCCCGCCCTATCTGGAACTTTGAAGCCTTGATAGTGAGGCCTGCCTTTTGCAGGGCCTCCAAAACTTTCCACAGGTGGACCAGGTGTTCATCCCAGGTGGAGCTAAATACAGCTATATCATCTAGATATGCTGCACTAAAAGCCTCCAACCCTTGCAGGACTGTATTCACCAACCTCTGAAAAGTGTCAGGTGCATTTTTCAAACCAAAGGGCATTACTGTGAATTGGTAGTGCCCTCCAATGGTTGAAAATGCAGTTTTTGCTTTAGCATCCTCTGATAACTTGATCTGCCAATACCCTGCAGTCAGATCAAAGGTGCTTAGATACTTGGCAGATGCCAGTATATCTATTAGCTCATCTGCCCTGGGTATAGGGTGAGCATCAGTTTTAGTTACCTGGTTGACACCTCTGTAGTCTACACAAAATCTAATTTCCCTTTTCCCATCTTTGGAATGAGGTTTTGTTACAAGTACCACAGGAGAGGCCCATGGACTTTCAGAGTGCTCAACCACTCCCACTTCAAGCATTTTCTGAACTTCTTGTTTTATGCAGTCTCTGACATGGTCAGGCTGCCTACAGATCTTACTTTTGATAGGCAAGCTGTCTCCAGTATCTATAGTGTGCTCACACCAAGAAATGGTGCCTGGCACAGTAGAAAAGAGTTCAGAAAACTGACCCAGGAGATTTATGCAGTGGTCTTTCTGCTCAGCAGTAAGACAATCTGCTAGAACCACACCGTCCACTAGAGCATCTTGTTCTGTGGAAGAGAAGAGATCAGGGAGAGGGTCACTCTCTTCTTCCTGTCCTTCATCTGTTGCCATGAGCAGGGTGAGATCAGCCCTGTCATAGTAGGGTTTCAGGCGATTGACATGGAGCCCCCTAAGGGGACTCCTGGCAGTGCCTAAGTCAACCAAGTAGGTGACTTCTCCCTTTTTCTCAACAATAATGTGGGGACCACTCCATTTGTCTTGGAGTGCTCTTGGGGCCACAGGCTCCAAGGCCCACACCTTCTGTCCTGGTTGGTACTGAATCAGAACAGCCTTCTGGTCATGCCATTGCTTTTGGAGCTCTTGGCTGGCCTGAAGGTTTTTTCTGGCCTTTTTCATGTACTCAGCCATTCTGGATTTTAGGCCAAGTACATAGTCCACTATGTCTTGCTTAGGAACTTTTAAAGGTTGTTCCCAACCCTCCTTTACAAGTGTTAGAGGACCTCTTACAGGGTGTCCAAATAGGAGTTCAAAGGGGCTGAAGCCCACTCCTTTCTGGGGTACCTCCCTGTAAGCAAAAAGGAGGCAAGGTAACAGGACATCCCATCTCCTCCGGAGTTTTTCAGGGAGTCCCATTATCATTCCTTTGAGAGTTTTGTTAAACCTCTCAACCAGTCCATTTGTTTGTGGATGATAAGGTGTGGTGAATTTGTATGTTACACCACATTCCTTCCACATGGCCTTTAAGTAAGCAGACATAAAGTTGCTATCCCTGTCTGATACCACCTCTTTTGGGAAGCCCACCCTGGAAAAGATTCCCAGGAGGGCCTTTGCCACTGCAGGAGCTGTAGTGGTCCTTAGAGGAATTGCTTCAGGATATCTGGTGGCATGGTCCACTACCACCAAAATAAACCTATTGCCTGAAGCAGTAGGAGGGTCAAGGGGGCCAACTATGTCAACCCCTACCCTTTCAAAGGGAACCCCAACCACAGGCAGTGGAATAAGGGGTGCCTTTGGGGTGCCACCTGTTTTGCCACTGGCTTGACAGGTGACACAGGACTTACAAAATTCCTTTGTGTCCTCTGACGTTCTAGGCCAATGAAAAAAGGGAACAAGCCTGTCCCAAGTTTTCATTTGTCCCAAATGTCCAGCCAAGGGAATGTCGTGGGCTAGAGTTAGGAGGAACTCTCTGTGTTGCAAGGGAATAACCAATCTCCTGGCAGCTCCAGGTTTTGGGTCCCTTGCCTCTGTAGACAAGAGGTTGTCCTACCAGTAAACTCTGTGAGAGTCACTGACATCCCCATTTTGCTGTTTGACAGCCTGCTGTCTTAGACCCTCTAGTGTGGGACAGGTCTGCTGTGCAACACTCAGCTCCTCCATGGCAGGCCCCCCTCCACCCAAAAGCTCAGCAGTGTCTGCTTCCAGCTCCTCTGGTGAAGGTTCTGCACAGGGTGGAAATTCTTCTTCCTCAGAAGTTGAATTCACTGTAGAGGGAGGGATAGTAGGTAGGGATTTACCTTTACTAACCCTAGCTTTAGGGAGCACTTGGTCCATTGTTCCAGGATCCAAGTCACCCTGTCCTTTTTGCTTTTTGGCCTGAGCCCTTGTCAAAGCAAAAATATGCCCAGGAATGCCCAGCATTGCTGCATGAGCCTCCAACTCCACTTCTGCCCAAGCTGATGTCTCTAAATCGTTCCCTAGTAGACAGTCTACAGGTAAATCTGAGGCAACCACAACTTTCTTTGGACCAGTAACCCCCCCCAGATGAGATTCACAACAGCCATGGGGTGGCTAAGAAGGTTGTTATGAGCATCAGTCACTTGGTACTGGTGACCAAGTAGGTGTTGTTCAGGGTGGACCAGTTTCTCTATTACCATGGTAACACTGGCACCTGTGTCCCTGTAGGCCTGAACCTCAACACCATTTATTAGGGGAAGTTGCTTGTACTTATCCATATTAAGGGGACAAGCAACCCAGGTGGCCAAATCAATGGCACCTTCAGAGACTAGCACAGCCTCTTTGGTCTCCCTAACAAGACCAACCCCAACTAAATTACCAAAAGTGAGCCCAGCTACTCCCTTGGACTGGCTATTAGTAGGCTTACTCCCAACACCACTGCTATTACTAGGGGCACTAGGTGTAGCAGTAGGGGTTGTAGTGGTGGGAGGCTTGGTGCTTTTCTTTGGACAACTGGCATCAGTTGTCCAATGGCCTTTTACTTTACATAAATAGCACCATGGTTTATTTACTTGATTAGAAGAGGATTTGGGACCACCACCCCCACCAGAGTGTTTTTGTGGGCTTGATGAAGACTCATTTTTAGATGTGTCCCCACCCTTGTCTGAAGACTTACCATCCTTCTTCTTGCCATCCTTGTCACCCCCTGTATGAACTTTTCTGTTCACTCTTGTTCTGACCCATTTGTCTGCCTTCTTTCCCACTTCTTGGGGAGAGGTCAGATCTGAGTCCACTAGACATTGGTGCAACAAATCAGGCACACAGTTATTAAGAATATGCTCTCTCAGGGTTAAGTTATACAGGCTTTCATAGTCAGAAACTTTACTGCCATGTAACCACCCCTCCAAGGCCTTCACTGAATGGTCAACGAAGTCTACCCAGTCTTGTGAAGACTTCTTTTTGGTTTCTCTGAACTTGATCCTGTACTGTTCAGTGGTTAAGCCATAACCATCTAGGAGTGCATTCTTAAGAACTGTAAAATGATTGGCATCACTTTCCTTCACAGTAAGGAGCCTATCTCTACCCTTTCCACTTAAAGATAGCCATAGGATAGCAGCCCACTGCCTTTGAGGGACCCCCTGTACAACACAGGCCCTCTCAAGTGCAGCAAACCACTTGTTAATGTCATCCCCCTCCTTGTAAGGGGGAACTATCTTGTGCAGATTCCCAGAATCATGCTCTTTTACAGGATTACTATCTGTAATACTGCTGCTGCCACCATGGGGTCCAAACCCCAACCTCTGCCTTTCTTTTTCTAAGTCAAATGCTTCCCTGTCTAGATCCAGCTGTTGCTTTTTAAGCTTCAGCCTGGACTCTTCCACTCTCAATCTATTGAGTTCCCTTTCTAACACTCTGTCATCAGGGTGGGTGGGTTGGGTATGCTTAGACACAGAAGAATGGTGTGAATGGACAGAGGGAGACCTGTCCCTAACAGATGGCAGTCTAACAACCTGGCCTAAAGGAGTGATATTCCTACTGTGATGAGCGCTCACATTAGTACCAGCCATGCTAGGTGGCCTGCTAAGGGGCAGGTTGGGAAGGTTCCCATCTAACACTTTGGCTGGGGCTACCCCAGAATCAGAGTGTGAACCATCAGCTAATCTGTCACCTGATGTGCCAGCTATGGACTTATCATGTTCAATGAGCATATTAACCAACAATTCTCTAGAGGGATTCTTCCCTACCCCTAAACCTCTATCAATGCAGAGACTCCTTGCACCTTTCCAGTTAAGGTGGTCATAAGCCTTGCTGGTCAGATCCAGAGTTTGACCTGTACCAGACATGATAGAAAAAGGTTTAAGGGACAGAAAAAGAAAGAAAAAGTTTCAGAACTTTTTAAGGAACAGAAACAAAAACTTTTTCAACTTTTAAGAAACTTTTTGAAAGTTTAGAGGTACTTTTCAGCACTTAGCAAATAGAGTAAGAGAAGAAAAGCAAAACTTTTTGGTTAGGTGTACATACACTGAACTTGTTTTGTATATTTTTCTCTTATGAAAAGTACAAAATGACAAAGTGGTAAGTAGTTGCAAGTACTTATCCCACCGTTGCACAACCAATGTAGGAGGCTGGCCTGGTTTGTATTGGTACCAAGGGATACTTACACTCTGCACCAGGTCCAATTATCCCTTATTAGTGTAGAAGAGGTGTCTAGCAGCTTAGGCTGATAGAAAAGGTAGCTTAGCAGAGCAGCTTAGGCTGAACTAGGAGACGTGTAAAGCTCCTACTATACCACTGGTGTCATATGCACAATATCATAAGAAAACACAATACACAGATATACTAAAACTAAAGGTACTTTATTTTTATGACAATATGCCAAAAGTATCTCAGTGAGTACCCTCAGTATGAGAATAGCAAATATACACAAGATATATGTACACAATACCAACATTATGCACTAATAGCAATAGAAAGCAATGCAAGCAATGTACAGTCACAATAGATTGCAAAGAGCGCATAGGTATGGGGGCAACACAAACCATATACTCTAGAAGTGGAATGCGAACCACGAATGGACCCCAAACCTATGTGAGCTTGTAGAGGGTCGCTGGGACTGTAAGAAAACAGTGAGGGTTAGAAAAATAGCCCACCCCAAGACCCTGAAAAGTAGGTGTAAAGTGCACCTAAGTTCCACGAGAGCACAAAAGTCGTGATAGGGGAATTCTGCAAGGAAGACCAACACAAGTAATGCAACAATGATGGATTTCCAGACGAGAGTACCTGTGGAACAAGGGGACCAAGTCCAAGAGTCACACTCAAGTCGGGAGTGGGTAGATGCCCAGGAAATGCCAACTGTGGGTGCAAAGAAGCTGTCACCGGATGGTAGAAGCTGTGGATTCTGCAAGAACGAAGAGGACTAGGAACTTCCCCTTTGGAGGATGGATGTCGCACGTTGTGACAAAGCTTGAGGAGGTGTTTTCGTGCAGAAAGACGGCAAACAAGCCTTGCTAGCTGCAAGGGTCGCGGTTAGGGTTTTTGGATGCTGCTGTGGCCCAGGAGGGACCAGGATGTCGCCAATTGCGTGAGGAGACAGAGGGGGTGTCCAGCAAGACAAAGAGTCCACTCAGAAGCAAGCAGCACCTGCAGAAGTGCCAGAACAGGCACTACGAAGAAGAGTGAACCGGAGCTCACCCGAACTCACAAAAGAAGGTCCCACGATGCCGGAGGACAACTCAGGAGGTCGTGCACTGCAGGTTAGAGTGTCGGGGACCCAGGCTTGGCTGTGCACAAAGGAAATCCTGGAAGAGTGCACAGGTGCCGGAGCAGCTGCAAATCACGCAGTACCCAGCAATGCAGTCTAGCATGGGGAGGCAAGGACTTACCTCCACCAAACTTGGACTGAAGAGTCACTGGACTGAGGGAGTCACTTGGACAGAGTTGCTGAGTTCCAGGGACCACGCTCGTTGTACTGAGAGGGGACCCAGAGGACCGGTGATGCAGTCTTTTGGTGACTGCGGTTGCAGGGGGAGGATTCCGTCGTCCCACAGGAGATTTCTTCGGAGCTTCTAGTGCAGAGAGGAGGCAGACTACCCCCACAGCATGCACCACCAGGAAAACAGTCGAGAAGGCCGCAGGATCAGCGATACAAGGTTGCAGTAGTCGTCTTTGATACTTTGTTGCAGTTTTGCAGGCGTCCAGAGCAGTCAGCGGTCGATTCCTTGGCAGAAGGTGAAGAGAGAGATGCAGAAGAACTCTGATGAGCTCTTGCATTCGTTATCAAAAGAATTCCCCAAAGCAGAGACCCTAAATAGCCAGAAAAGGAGGTTTGGCTACTTAGGCAGGAGGATAGGCTAGCAACACAGGTAAGAGCCTATCAGAAGGAGTCTCTGACGTCACCTGCTGGCACTGGCCACTCAGAGCTGTCCTGTGTGCCAGCAGCACATCTGTTTCCAAGATGGCAGAGGTCTGGAGCACACTGGAGGAGCTCTGGGCACCTTCCAGGGTAGGTGCAGGTCAGGAGAGTGGTCACTCCCCTTTCCTTTGTCCAGTTTCGCGCCAGAGCAGGGCTGGGGGATCCCTGAACTGGTGTAGACTGGCTTATGCAGAGATGGGCACCATCTGTGCCCATCAAAGCATTTCCAGAGGCTGGGGGAGGCTACTCCTCCCCAGCCCTGACACCTTTTTCCAAAGGGAGAGGGTGTAACACCCTCTCTCTGAGGAAGTCCTTTGTTCTGCCTTCCTGGGCCAGGCCTGGCTGGACCCCAGGAGGGCAGAAACCTGTCTGAGGGGTTGGCAGCAGCAGCAGCTGCAGTGAAACCCCGGGAAAGGTAGTTTGGCAGTACCCGGGTCTGTGCTAGAGACTCCGGGGATCATGGAATTGTCTCCCCAATGCCATCTGGCATTGGGGTAACAATTCCATGATCTTAGACATGTTACATGGCCATGTTCGGAGTTACCATTGTGACGCTATACATATGTAGTGACATATGTATAGTGCACGCGTGTAATGGTGTCCCCGCACTCACAAAGTCCGGGGAATTTACCCTGAACAATGTGGGGGCACCTTGGCTAGTGCCAGGGTGCCCACACACTAAGTAACTTAGCACCCAACCTTTACCAGGTAAAGGTTAGACATATAGGTGACTTATAAGTTACTTAAGTGCAGTGGTAAATGGCTGTGAAAGAACGTAGACGTTATTTCACTCAGGCTGCCGTGGCAGGCCTGTGTAAGAATTGTCAGAGCTCCCTATGGGTGGCAAAAGAAATGCTGCCGCCCATAGGGATCTCCTGGAACCCCAATACCCTGGGAACCTCAGTACCATATACTAGGGAATTATAAGGGTGTTCCAGTATGCCAATGTGAATTGGTGAAATTGGTCACTAGCCTGTTAGTGACAATTTGGACAGCAAAGAGAGAACATAACCACTGAGGTTCTGGTTAGCAGAGCCTCAGTGAGACAGTTAGTCATCACACAGGTAACACATACAGGGCACACTTATGAGCACTGGGGCCCTGGCTGGCAGGGTCCCAGTGACACATACAACTAAAACAACATATATATAGTGAAATATGGGGGTAACATGCCAGGCAAGATGGTACTTTCCTACAGACAGTAATTATAAAAAGTTGTCACACACTGTTGCTACACTATAAAGGAAATCCAGGCTTCTCTGGCAGTGCTCTCACGGAGCCTGTCAGTGCAGCACTGGGAGAGCATAAAGGACATCTGGATGATAGGGGAGAGGAGGGGAAGCAAGGTACAAAGTTTTGTGGGGGTAAGTGGAATAAGGTCAGGTTTTGTTTCCATAGGGAGGAGAAGCCATTCTATATATGGATTCCAGATTACTCCTCTGTCCCTGCAAAGTACTTAAAAGCAGGGGTAGATGATTTGGGTAGGCAAAACATAAATAAAATAAATAAACTACTAACGACTCCTAAATTGGCTTTACGAATGTATAGCAATCCACAGTTTGGAAGTTTTTGTATTGTGGGTATCCCAATTTACGAATTACTACGTGATGTATTAATGTTTTGCAAGCATAATGTTGAAATATTACAGGGGCTAGAGTCTGCCCATTACTTATCTTTACTTGCCATTGGTTAGCTTCCACATTACTCCTATTGTTTTGTGTCCTATTGGTCAGCAGCTGCTCCTGGCCTCAGCTTCCTCCTACACTTCCAGTTCTTTGTCCATGCCGTGCTGCTTGGATGAAGTACTGCTTCCTGTGGCCAGTGCCCATTCACTGGTTAGCAGGTACTCTTTATTTTTTTTAATTTTTTTTTTACATGCACTGAGAGTGCATGTGTCTGCAGTCTCTCTTCAGCTCCTCACTCCTCCCGCTCTGTTGTCTTTTGATCCTGCCCCCACCCCCGCTGCTCTCCGTTGCATTTTGAACCTCCCTTACCAGTCTGCGGCCTCCTTCATTCACCTCTTCTCTTCTTCATTATAATCTGCGTGTAATTGCACCTGTCTCTGCCTGCTGCTGCACTGCTTCTTGCATCTTGCCCCCTCTCTAGTCAGGCTCTTTTCATCTGTGTGCCTCTCTCTGATTGCCAGCTCCTGTTCTCCACTCGCCAGCCTGCCTTTGCTTTTTCTCTCCTCTTCATACCTCTCTCCCTCATTAGTATGTGCTCTCCACTTCACCCATCTATCATCTCTCCCCCACCAGTTCCTGCATACTGCTCTCATTTTCAGTGGTTCAAACAATATTTGTTTCCGCATTAGTCCCTGCTTTTCTTTTTACCTGTCTGACCCCAACACCTCTCAATACCTTGTGTTCAGCTTTCAGTATCTAGTCTACTCTCCCCTCACTGATCTTTTTAGCAGTGTGTCCCCCTTTTCTAACACTCGTCTCTCTTCTCCTATTATACTATGTGTCTCCTGCTCTCTGTTTCATCCTCCTGTCCACTCTCCACTAACTGGTCCTGGCATTACCTCCTTTTTTCACCTTCAGCTCTCTTCTTCACTAATCCCTGCAGCCTTTTTATGACCCCACCCTCCTTCCTCACTAGTTCCTGCACACCTTTTTATCCACCAGCTCCTTCTCCCCTCATTAGTACTTTCTATCCTTTTCCACAGCCTGTCCCTATCCCCACATTAGTTCCTGCTGACCTTCTCATAGTTGGACTCTTGCTCTAGGCAAGACTGCTGGTTTAAGGATGACAGTACTTATGTTTGTAGGCGACTATGCCAATCCTGCAACAAAACGCAACTGTCATCCCAACCCTTCCGGCTCACAAGCAGTACCTCACCAAAAACCCAAAACAGTCAAAGGTGATTTGTGGAAGACTTTACGCATCGACTCAAGAGTGTGACATCTCAGGGACTGTTGTGGTTAAACGGAGATTACCCGTTTCTCACATTAACAACATGTCTCAATCACACAAAGGCAATGAAGAAGATGCAGTAAAGTTTCAATAGGTTTCAATAGGTTTTATTTTAGTAAAACTGTAATCTATAATAAGTTGCATGGGCTGCAATGATTAGGATAATGAACAGTGCAAGAAGCAGAATGGTAAAGACAAGAGTCATTAATACAAAGGCCCCAACCATCTTGCAATATCATGAAATACCATGAAGTATGTGATATGTCCTAATACCCCAGCATGTAGTCTTAACCTCTAACCTAGAAGAGAGCCAGGTATGTTAAACCTCAATCTGCAAATGACATGTCAATGAGAAGAACCCCCAAACCTTGTTACCTTGGAATGAGGTCTCTAGCTCAGACTCCACAGGGACACGAAGACTGGGTCAGTGTCAAGGCGATGTGCCGCATCGATAGATGGGTTCTCCCCGTCTGCTCTTATCCCACAACATAGATTAATTTCTCAACTGGACTCCCCTCTCTGCCATGGCCCTGAAGCACAGCCCCTCCCTATCAGCACCTGGCCCTGGTCCTAGATATATGGAAGCATATAATGCTGATGTGGGGCTCTATACTGAGGCACACCTGTGATTTGCCTCTGGCTAAAGGGAGTTTGTAATTCTGTGACATCTGTCACAAACATTCACTTATCATGATGCTGTACTGTGGTTGTAATTTTTTTTTAATGTATTTCTTTTTTTATCCAGTGCCAATCAGTGGCAGCCAACGCTAATCTCAAGTAGAGAGAGGTCGGGGGATTGATGGGGGATTAGGGAAATAATAATTAAAAAAACATACCTGTCGCGCCGCTGAGGCTGCTGGCTGCCTTGCTCCTCTTCTCTTCAGCAGTCCGTGGGACACCCGCACAGGCTCCCCATGCAGTCTTAATGCTGCTTTCATGCTATACCTAGCATGAGAACAGCGCCAGGATTGGTTTGAGTGGATTGGTCTGACACTCAGACAGTGAATGGGAGTCTGTGCTGTTTCTCCAACCTGACTGTGCAACACAGCCGGGTTGCAGAAACCTAAATGCGCATGTCTGCTTGACAGGCTTAAGACAGCCGGCAAAACTGACATGCGCAATATTAAGTGCACTCCACTCCTCATCTCCCCCTCCCATGGCCTGGTCCTTCCTGCACACGGTGGTTTAGCCAGCAGCTGAAAAATTAAACACTAATAAAATATTGTTTTATTTTTCAGCTGCTGGCTCTAAGTCAGTGAGGTGACGCTCCTCCGCCATTGTGGAGGAGCCACCACTGGTGCTGACATCTCTCGTACAGCAGCTTTGGTGCACTTTGAGAAATTGCATGTGCCCAGAGTGAAGTTGTGCTGTACTTTAAGGGGCACATTTTGGGTGAAAATTTAGCTTTCTGAGCACAGCGGGTGGCTGCCTTTTATTTCAATATAGTCTCAAATATATATAAAGAAGCAGAAAACATGAAAATGAATTCTGATGCAAAACTAGTGCCTTGAGACACAGGATCGTATAACTGTCTTTTTTAGGAATAAGAATAAACCTGAAGAAATTGTACGCTGCGTGCCGGACCAAAAAGCAACATTTTGTCTGAGTATGTTAACAAATTCACTGTGGAGGTTTGTGTGTTTATTCATGAATGTATTTGGTTTATACAAACCGTCCAGTGCGGTGTCACTGCATCTTTGGGGCATAAAGTTAGAGAACATCAGTCACTGGTAACATGGAGCAATATTCCATTTGAAAATTGTCACATAACCGGCAAACCAATTCTTTTGTATGAACATAATAAATGTGACTGCTTGGTGGGTTAATGCACCTGCTAGAGCTCCCATAGAGAGAGTGTATCTATCTATCTATCTATCTATCTATCTATCTATCTATCTATCTATCTATCTATCTATATGTATATATATATATATATATATATATATATATATATATATATATATATGTGCACAAGGACAATCTCAGAGCGTGGCCACTGGCGGTTTTGGGTGGAAAAGAGGGAGGAGTAGCTTAAGCAAGGTTTTACAGAAGAACAAAAGTGGTCTTAGGCAATTCGTTTCTGGGGCCTATTTGTATTTTAACAACATAAAACACAGATGTTTTAAGACTACCAAAGTGTTTTAAGGTCCTGTAAATTGTGAAAATAATAAAAATGGGTACAATGATTTTTGAGGACCACTAGCGTTGGGCTAACTGAACAAAAGCTACAAGTCAGTGTGTTAATGTTGTGACACATCGAACCCTATGTTCATGGAATTTGTTGATTCATGTAGCGCTATCCTGCGGGCCGCTTCAGGGCGCACTAAAACAGCACATATCTAGACAGAAAAGAGGGGTGTCATGCATGGAGTGAAAGTCACCTACAATAGTTCCTTCTGCTAAAGTGCAAGGCTGGCATTCGGCTTTGTCTTCAAAGACCCCCCTGGAATTGGACCAATACAAAAATTCAGATATTGAAATGCTCAATTTCGTAGGTGTCTTTTGTTGGTGGAAATTCCAGTTGACTGGTACATTTGAATTCCACTGGACCCAGTTGCTAGCTTTAGTATGGTTGGGGTGCACGCTTGACTGCTATAGAGGAATTCAATTTGATCCCAGTTGTATATAGTAATTGGTTTCTGGTATTTGGTAGTGTCTGTCAATGTTTTAATTTGACCAGAACATCACACATGGTTAAACACACACAGACATGCTACATCTGGATTCAGCCGAAACCATGTTTAAGTTGTCAGCCAGAATTTGCTCCATGGATGCCTTTTTATTAGATAAACAAAATAATAGCAACGCTGCAGTCTCCAACCTTTTCTGTAGTGAGAGCCACCTCTGATCAGTGAAAATCATTGTGAGTTACTGAAGGCTACACAACTTGCGCATTATTACCAGGCACCCCCACGCCTAGCTTCATTGACTTTAGACCTAATATCCATGCAGCCAGATACCATGGTTTAAACAAAATACTTTGACGAGCGGCGCTATGACAGGTCTGCCATGTGTGTCAGTGAGAGTGTGGTCTTTTGGGAAAATATGAACATGTGTGTGTATGAATGGGATATGTGTATGGGTGACTAAGTGCCTGTGTTTTATGTACTTGTGGCACAGGACATGCCTTTCACCATTTGTGGCACCGCTACATGTACACAAACATACAACCATTTTTTAAAGAAATTTAAAGTGCAGAAAATGTTTCTGCCAAAATATTACAAATATGGAACATTTTTCTGCACTTTAAATTTCTCCCATTTTAAAAACAAATCTGTATTTTTCAGTTGTACACATAGCACAGTGCCTACTGGCCACTGGGAGCAGGAGGCCTCCTATTTGTAAATGTGACAAGTCTGAAATGGTAGAAAGTTAAAATGAAGAGTTAACTTAATTATAAAGGCAATTTTCAATTTTCATTTTCTCCCATTTAAAAACATTCAGAAACATCATTTTGTTCTCACCTTCCAATATTGAGTTGACAAGGACAGTTACTTTAGAGTTAGGTGCTTCAGTTTTTCACCTCTGTGTCTCAGCTGCAGCCTGGGTCCTAAATCTGAGTGAGCATTGCTCATTATCAGGCCCTGCTATCTGCAACCTGATTATAAGAACACAAAAAAAGACAGCCTTCCCTTAACTTTAAAAGTCAGGGCCACAAGCTACACTGGAGATGTCTGGGAGCTACTGACAGCTTGCGATCGACAGGTTGGAGGCACCTGGAATGGACAAATGAGGCAGCAGAGTGGGTTGTTTTGCATGCTGCTGAGGCACAGGTCACAGATTACAGCCACAATGAGTTTGGCTCAAACGTCATCCTCATTAGGGCTTGGCTCAGGAAACTAGGCAGTGATAACAACTGTTGCTGATAGTGCCACAAAGCCATAAGAATGTTCTAGCACATGAAATAACGAAACAAATGTACACTTTGTAAAGCTTTTCATGGCCTAAAGTCTGGTAAAAATTGGAAAGGCTTAGGGCCAATATCCTCCACCTGTTAAAAAAGTAAGAGTATGTGCCCACCTAATCTCAAAGGGGAGAACTCCACCCAGTAGCCAAGCCATCATGTCTTGGGCCATAGTACAAGGGAGAAAATGGCCCCACCTGTTGTTTGAATGATAAAATACAACAAAAGGGTTCAGTAGGCTGGCCAGTGATCTGTGTCCCGTTGCCACAGCACCAACTGCACCAACAGAGGATCTGTGCCCCTGCTTCTCCCTCTTTTGCTTGTCTCAACACACACAGTTTTGAGCTGTTTCACTTCAATACCAATTCTTTTTGTAATCATTTTTTCCCCCTCTTCTTGGCATGGTTCCACCCCCACCCACTGGACAGTACAACGTATTATGCAGTGAATGTCTGTGGTCTCAGTCCCCACCCCACGCCAGATCCTCCAACCTCTCCGATGTTGTTGACAGAGTGTATCCTATGGCCCAGCGAGAGCCAGCAGGCTTTCTGGTTCTTAGGGTTGGAAATCAAGTGAATAAACAAGCATTTGCAATGCAATAGATCTCGCACTTGCGAGAATTTGAGCTAATGGCATTGTAAATGATAATGGGATCATTACGACCCCGGTTGTCGGTGTAATAGTGGTGGTAGTACCGCCAACAGGCCAGCAGTACATACCACCACTATTATGACATTGGCGGTTTGGCCAAAGCCAAAGCGCCAAGTTAACACACCGACGGCCACAGAGGTAATGTCTGCCGGGCTGGAGACTACAGTCTCCAGCCCAGGGACCGTAAGTAGGCCACTGATGCCATTTTGAACCCACCCACTGCCCTGGTTTCCGTGGTTTCTTTATCGCCACAAAAACCATGGCGGTAGGCAATATCAGTGCCAGGGAATTCCTTCCCTGGCACTGATAGGGGTCTCCCCCGCCCCCTCCCCGACACCAGAGTCCTACCCTACCCTCCCCCCTCCCAACCCACCAACATATACACACATACAGGCACATACATACACACTCACATTCCCACATTCACCCACGCATTCATACATTCGTTAACACTCACAACAACACTCAATAACATACATCCAGGCACGAATGCAATCACACGACACAACATGTACGTACACACATACCCATTCATGCAGACCCCCCTCTCCTGTCGGAGAACCCGACTCACCTGCTTGCATGGGGTCCTCAGGCAGGGGACGGGATGTGGCGCTGCTGCCAGCAGCAGCGTCTGCCAGCAAAACACCACCAGGCCGTATCATGGCTCAAAATACCGTCGGCAGCGATCTGCAGACGTGTGGTTGCTGCTGGCAGCAGCGTCACCTTACCGCTATCGGCCACCATGCCCGTAGACGGAATTCCACCAGCCTTCTGCTGGAATTTTGCCTACTGTCATAATTGGGTGAATGGTCGCTAGCCACTGAGACGGTATGTTGGCGGCCGTCACCGTGGTGGTAGGCAGCATTTGCCGCCAATGTCATAATGAAGCCCAATGTCTTTTACCTAAGTGTTTTGGTTTGGAGTGTAGTGGATGTATGTGATGTGGAGTGTAATTGTATGGGTTGTATTGGAATTGTTAGTTGTGGGATTGTGTGGGCTGTGGAGTGTATTTATGTAGTTGAATTATGTGGCTTGGTAAATAGATGGGGTGAGAGCTGCACAGAATAGATAGAAAGAAAGTTAGAGAGGGACAGATAGTTTGTGCAGGAAGTGGTGAATAAACTAACCAATTAGGAATGCTACAAAAAAGAGTGATGATGTAACGTACACATGGTAAGCAGTGGGCGGATTCCAAGCCCTTTTTGTAAACAATACTGTAATTAAGATGCATGCACTAGTGCATGCTCTCGAAAGCTCGACCCTTAAAAGAGCACAGGAGTGGTAGAATTTAAAGGAAAAAGCTTGCATGACCTAATTTGCTTTCATCAGCATTCAGTGCAGCACCAACAGTTCATATATTTGGTCCACTGCAGTACCCTAGGGGCCAGACTTAAAAGATTGCAGGAGAAAAGACCTCTCCGTTTCAACCAGGTTAACTACACGTTCTGCCTTGAAGGCCACCTCAGTGATTTTAGCAGTCAGGCTCTTCCCCAGCACTATAAAAGACTTTGGGGTTTATTTACAAGCCATCTGGCGCCAGGCAGCGTGGCAAATGTCTTGCTGCGCCTTCCTCCAACACTGGGAAAGGGTAGAAATGCACCATATCTACAAGATACGGAGCATTTCTGTCCTGTTCCCCTGCGCTGGTGCACAAATTGCTGCCTAGCGCCAATGCAGTATGCCTGCATTGTGGGGATGATTGTTTTAGTGCAGGACTGGACACCCTCCTGCACAAAAGAAATCAAGAGAGGTGTTAAGGAGTTAATAAAGATACTACTCCCTGCTCCGTCACTTCTCGTCACCTCTGAGGTGATGTAGGAATCTGACGCATTCCCAGATTTGTAAATCTGAGAATGCGTCAGATTCCTTAGCGTTCCATGAGTGTTGCATTGAACTCGGTTTTATGCATGAAAGGGGCCCATATTTACAAGACCATGAAAGGCCATGCAAGGTGGCTTTGCCTGGCCTTGTAAATATGGGCTGGCACACTGTGCCACCGGAGCATAAAATAAAATTATGCTCCTGTGGTGCAGTGTGCTGACAGGGCCTTGTAAATGAGGCCCTTTGTTTGATAAGTCCTGAGCTTTCATGCAATATATGAAATGCAGGAGATGAAACAACTACATCCTTTAAAGAATGCTCTTATGTCATACCCCAGCAAAAATATTAATATTGCTATCTTTTACAGACAAGCTGGGAGAGATGGGGAACAACACTGAAAGTGTGAGGGGAGGGTATTTTAGGCAGGAAGGAGTACATGAGACAGAGATCTAGAAAACACTCTTGTGGAGTGTTACATGAAAAAGAAATAAATGTAGTTTCCTGACAAAGGGGGACAAACACAAGAAGAGAAAGGAAAGCAATCTAATTAAGACACAAGCAAACGAGAGTGACAAGAATGTTAACATGCCCACCTTTAAATCATGTTGTTGAATCTCCCCCTCCCTCTGTGATGGTAGATGCCACTTCATTTTTTGCTGTGAAAAAATCCTTCTTGTGACTAGGTGCAACTTTCCCCACGTGATACTGAAAATCTGGAAAGATCCCAGTTAAGTTTTCCTCTGATCCTTGTGATTTTTTATTTTCCAGTAATTTAGTTAATTTTGTACCTCTGGTGACAGATGACTCCGGATTCATTCATCAGGGCGTTGCATGTTCAGTCACAAAGCAGTGCTTGGGTGCACTGGTGAGCGCCCCCAATGAATGGAGGCAAATGACAGCTCAGTGAGCTAGTTACCCAGCTGCAGGCTCAGACTCTGGCAGGGCTGATTCAAGTTTTCTTCATCCTCAGAAGGTTGATAGAAATGAGCAACATTGATAAGGGTGGCTGCAAAACTGAGTTGTTGCAGTTCGGGCCGTAATATAAATAGTTGTTAGACTTTTCATCCTTGATGTGGTCTCCCTTAACTTTTTGCCTCTGTTTCCTAGATTGTTAATGTGTGCTGGACTCTGATTTTGCTGTTTTTGTTACTATGGGCACTTTACCACTGCTAACCAGTGCTAAAGTAAAGTGCTCCTATACAAAATGTGTCACGTTGTAGATGCTCCTCAGACTCGGCGCGATGCAAATAAGGGTCCGCCTCCTGACTCCACCAAGTCACCTATATAAACCACGGTGCATTGGAGTAATCAGGTGAGGGAAGGAAGGGGAAGGAACAGCAGGGACGGGATATCTGTAAAGAGAAGAATACACAGTGTTAATATCACATTGCCTGTCTACTCTCGCAATGTCTCGCTAAAGTACCAACGACCGTACCTGCCCATAACTCATGAGGGCAGAACTAATCCAACACCTATCTGTGCTCCATCTGAATCATAGATGGACGCCCCAAGCCAACAATTAATACCGATGATCTCTAATGGGTTGCTCAACACCCACATTTATACAAGATAGTCACGAAATAATGAGGAGACAGAAACGAAGAGAAAGGGAATAAAATTAACGATGATAAGAACATATCTCGTAGTCCTTTCTATGACTCAGTTAATCCACTAAGCCCCAGGTCATAGTCACGCAATTTGTAGGAATAACCCGGTGTTATTTCATTACGTATTGAAAAGAAAAATCGTCCCGGCAGTTCAATTCCCGCAAAAATAAACATTAACCCCTTGTCGTAGCCAAACATATAATGTTCTCTGGCCCCAAGGATAATCGTGCTTTTATTGGTAACTCAAACAAAAGACCGCCGTGCTTCAGAAGTTACCAGTGTCCTTGTCGAACTGAAAAAGAAAGGCGAGGGATTCCGGCACCAAATCGTCTCACCGCTACCACTTCTCCTTCGTGGCAGGTTCCTCTGGGAAAATAAACTCGACACTCCCCCTGATATTGGGAAGGTCCCAGGCTCCACGGAAAACAGAAGGAGGAATTAAACCTCCTAAGCAAACAACTCAACCTCGGAAACGCCGTCAGCAAGAGCCCTCGTTGTCCATCCGACTGGTTTCTAGGAAACGAATAACGCACATTACTTCCTGTATGTGCTTGCTTTTTAAGCGACCTCTTCCCCTCTAGGCGTCATGGGATATGTAGTCCAAAAGGACTATGTTATCCCGATCGGCAATGTAGGCGCCGTGGCTAACACCTGACAGTACGCCCGCCTCCAAAGCGCCTCCTAGGACCAGGTTTAGAGGGATGACGGGCATGAAACAGCCGTACTGCCCTAGGGGCATGGACATTGCTTTCCGGCTCCCATGAATCGTCCTCAGCCTTGTACCCCTTCCATGAAACCAAGTACCACAGCTTACCCCCCCCGTCGTTTGGAATCCAACACTCTGCGCACCTCGTACTCCAGCTGCCCATCTCTGACCACCGGAGGCACCGCCTGCCGGGTCGCTGAAAGAGCCGGTTTCAAAAGGCTGCAATGAAATACCGGATGGATCCTTAAGGAAGCAGGTAAGTTGAGACGGTAAGCCACAGGGTTTATCTGGCGTAACACCTCATAGGGACCAATGTAACGAGGATGAAAGACGCTACGCATCTTGAAGCGTATATACTTGGTGGAAAGCCACACTCTATCGCCTGGCTGATATGCCGGCCCCTCACGCCGATGTTCATCACCCCACTTTTTATACTGTTCTTTGGCCTTCTCCAGATTGAGTCGTATCTTCTTTTGCACGGATTGCAGATTCTTAATCATGGCATGAACCGTAGGTTGATCCATGACTTCCCTAGGTATGTTTATGGGCAACATTTCCGCGTGGAACCCCGTGTTAGCACGAAAAGGAGATTCACGTATCGAGCTATGCCAAGCATTGTTGTATGATAGTTCTGCCAGCCATAGCAACGAAACCCAGGATTCGTGAGCGTCCTTTGCATAGCACCTCAGATATTTTTTCAGGGTTTGATTGAGGCGCTCCGTCTGGCCATCGGTTTGTGGGTGTAAACTGGTGGACAGTGCGGATTCAATGCGCAGCACCTTGCACCACATACGCCAAAACCTAGCAACAAACTGGGGGCCTCTGTCCGAAATAATGGTTCTCGGTAGACCATGTAACCGTACCACTTGAGACAAAATTAGATGGGCGGTTTGACTGGCTGTAGGCAGATTTCTACAAGGGAGAAAATGACCCATCTTGGTAAGGCTATCGATTACCACCATGATAGCGTTGTACCCCTGATCCATTGGTAATCCTACCACAAAATCCACGCTAATGGTTTGCCATGGTTTATCCGGAGTGGGCAAAGGTATCAGTCTGCCCTGGCTCTTCGCGTTTTCTCCCTTGGCCCGTGCACATATCTCACACCGAGCCACCCAGGCCGCAACGTCTTTAGCCCAACCTTCCCACTTGAAATGTCGTCGAACTATTTGCGCCGTTTTGGTGTAACCAGGATGACCAGCCGTTACCGCATCATGACACCAATTAAAGGCTTGCACTCGGAGTTCACGTGTTGGCAAATACAAACGATTACCTTGCAACGGTATTCCATGCTTAAGGGTACGGTCCTGACTTAACTCCGCCCATTTCTTCCACTGAGCAGCAGACTTATGCTTAGAAACCTTTTCTAAGAAATGGGAGATATGAAGGGCACAAAGCACTCTTTCAGGTTTGATGATTGCTTCCTCAGGTCTTGAAGCAATGGTTCTCACGTCCTCTTGTCGAGACAGTGAATCTGCCTTGCGATTGTCAACCCCAGGACGGAAGGTCACCACAAACTCGTATTCTGAAAAAAACAGCATCCACCTCATTTGCCGCTGGGTAAGTTGTCTTGCCTCCTTCATATACTGCAGATTTCGGTGATCAGTATATACCGTGACCGGGTGTTGAGCTCCCCATAGGTAGTGTCGCCATTCTTGGAATGCCTTTTTGATGGCTAACAATTCCTTTTCTGCCACCGTATAGTTAAGTTCCGCAGCCGATAGTTTCCTAGATAAAAACGCAACAGGATGAAGCTGTCCGGTGGTTTTGTTTCTTTGTGATAACACGGCCCCTATCGCTATATCCGAGGCATCCGCTTCGACGATAAAAGGGGCATCCGGCTGGGGATGTTGAAGTATAGGTGCGGAGCAAAAGGCCTGTTTCAAAAAGCAAAAGGCCTCCTCTGCTTCCTCTGACCAAACAAAAGACACCCCCTTTCTTAGTAACCTTGTTATAGGTGACACAATGTGAGAAAAATGAAAGATGAATCTTCTATAGTAATTGGAAAACCCAAGGAAGCATTGCACGTCTCTCACACTAGTGGGTACTGGCCACTCCTGAACAGCCTGTATTTTTCTTGTCGACATGCAAAACCCTTCAGGGCTTAAATCCACCCCCAAGAACTCAACCTTCCGGACATGGAACTCGCATTTGCTCAGTTTGCAAAAAAGACTATGCTGTCGCAATGCTAGGAGTACTAAGGAAACATGGTCAGAGTGGCGCTCCAGGGATGTGGAATACACCAGAATGTCATCTATATAAACGATCACGAAACGGTCTACGTATTCCTTGAGAACATCGTTCAGAAAATACTGGAATGCCGCCGGGGCGTTACACAACCCGAACGGCATTACCAAGTACTCAAACAGACCATAACGGGTTTTGAACGCCGTTTTCCACTCGTCCCCTTCGCGGATTCTGACCAGATGGTAAGCTCCCTTCAGGTCCAACCTTGTATAGATTACCGCCTCTTTCACCTGTTCCAATAACACAGGAATGAGAGGAAGAGGGTATCTATTCCTCACTGTATTCTTGTTCAGCATTCGATAATCGATGCAGGTTCTCAACTCTTTATTAGCTTTAGCTATGAAAAAGAGTGGAGAGGCTGCCGGAGAACAAAATGGTCTAATGAACCCGATCTCCAGGAAGTGATCCAAGTATTTTCTCAAATGCTTGGTTTCTGGGTCTGATAGAGCATATACCCTACAGGAAGGAAGGAGAGGTCCAGGAATCAGATCTATCTTGCAATCATATACACGATGGGGTGGCAATGTCTCAGCCTGACCTTCGTCGAACACATCCTTGAACTTGGCATAAACAGAGGGCAATATCACTGTTTTCTCCATCACTGTGGCCAACTGTAACCCTTGAGCCAATGCTAACATGGGGGATTCGTCATACAAGAAGCAGTTATTCTCACACCTCGAGGACTGAAAACTAACCGTCTTGGTTTGCCAATCTATAACAGGATTGTGTTTTCTTAACCAGGGCATTCCTAAAATAATTTCATACTGAGGAGCCTCTATTATATCCAGTCTAATTCTTTCTTTATGTTCCGGAGATACCCCATTGAAGATCAACCCAACGTCCTCAGTATGTTCTGTAAGGGGCCCAGATTTCAGCGGTGTACCATCAACCGCCAACACTATTTCGGGGTCCTTTCTCGGAATGCTAGGAAGTCCCAATCTCCTAACCACCCCTGCATCTATGAAATTTCCCGTGGCTCCGGAGTCTATCATCGCCCATACTGGAAAATGTTGTTCTTTGGACACCAGCTCCACTGCTAACAAAAGGTGGGACGCCTTTTGCTCCTGTGGAAAAAGGGCTAAGGAAGTTAACCGTAACACCGGTTGGGGTTCTATAACGGGCAATTCCTCTTTCTCCGATGTTTTTCCTGCCGTAACCGCTGCCTTTTGGGTGGGGGAGTAGGAGAATCTCTTACGTGGTTTCTGGGGACACTCTCTTACATAATGACCCTTCCTGCCGCAATACATGCACAACCCCTGTACCCTCCTACTCTCCTTCTCGGACTTCGACAAGGGTGCCCTAACGGCTCCCACGTCCATAGGCTCCCCACCTATATCATTGGGAGTAGAAACAGATCGCACTTCCCTTTCTGGAATGCCTGGTCGCCTATCCCCCGCTCTACGCTCTCCCCTTCTTTCTGCTAATCTGTGATTCAGTCTCAGGGTAAGATTCACAAGATCTGTACAAGTGGAAGGCTGCGGGTCTATTTGAGCGAGTATATCCTTCATGTCGTCTCGTAAACCTTGATAATAGAGAGACATTCTCTTCTCTTCTGGCCACCCTGATTCTGCCACCAATCTATTAAAGGTCGTGAGGTAAGAGACCAGATCAGACCTCCCCTGTCTCAACTCCAGTAATTCCCTGTCAGCACTAAAAGTGGTTGTTCTATGATCAAACACCCTCTCGAAAGCCGTCCGAAAGGCATTCCAGTCCGATAACAAGGGGTCATCGTTCCTGACTAATGGTACGGCCCAATTGGCTGCGTCTCCCGAGAGATAAGAAATAGCGAACATTACCCTGGAAAGGTTAGAGGGAAAAGACGCGGGTCTACAAGAGAATTGTAGAGACAACTGAGTTAGAAAGGCCTGAACTTTCCTGGGGTCCCCTGAATACCGTTCCGGGCTGGCCAAAGGGATAGGAGGGGAGACATTCACGGTTACCTGTGGTGTGGATGCTGAAGCATCGAAGGGATTCCTAGTAAGCCTTTCTACCTTTTCCTTTAACGCTGCTGCCTCCACCCTAGAATTAGCCAACTCTTGTTGCACTACTACTAACGCCTGTAATACATCATCCATAGACGCCATCTTTGTATCACACCGAGCGGGAGGAGCGTTATTCGTGGGTGCGTTATTCTGTCACGTTGTAGATGCTCCTCAGACTCGGCGCGATGCAAATAAGGGTCCGCCTCCTGACTCCACCAAGTCACCTATATAAACCACGGTGCATTGGAGTAATCGGGTGAGGGAAGGAAGGGGAAGGAACAGCAGGGACGGGATATCTGTAAAGAGAAGAATACACAGTGTTAATATCACATTGCCTGTCTACTCTCGCAATGTCTCGCTAAAGTACCAACGACCGTACCTGCCCATAACTCATGAGGGCAGAACTAATCCAACACCTATCTGTGCTCCATCTGAATCATAGATGGACGCCCCAAGCCAACAATTAATACCGATGATCTCTAATGGGTTGCTCAACACCCACATTTATACAAGATAGTCACGAAATAATGAGGAGACAGAAACGAAGAGAAAGGGAATAAAATTAACGATGATAAGAACATATCTCGTAGTCCTTTCTATGACTCAGTTAATCCACTAAGCCCCAGGTCATAGTCACGCAATTTGTAGGAATAACCCGGTGTTATTTCATTACGTATTGAAAAGAAAAATCGTCCCGGCAGTTCAATTCCCGCAAAAATAAACATTAACCCCTTGTCGTAGCCAAACATATAATGTTCTCTGGCCCCAAGGATAATCGTGCTTTTATTGGTAACTCAAACAAAAGACCGCCGTGCTTCAGAAGTTACCAGTGTCCTTGTCGAACTGAAAAAGAAAGGCGAGGGATTCCGGCACCAAATCGTCTCACCGCTACCACTTCTCCTTCGTGGCAGGTTCCTCTGGGAAAATAAACTCGACACTCCCCCTGATATTGGGAAGGTCCCAGGCTCCACGGAAAACAGAAGGAGGAATTAAACCTCCTAAGCAAACAACTCAACCTCGGAAACGCCGTCAGCAAGAGCCCTCGTTGTCCATCCGACTGGTTTCTAGGAAACGAATAACGCACATTACTTCCTGTATGTGCTTGCTTTTTAAGCGACCTCTTCCCCTCTAGGCGTCATGGGATATGTAGTCCAAAAGGACTATGTTATCCCGATCGGCAATGTAGGCGCCGTGGCTAACACCTGACAAAATGTGTATGTAATTGGTTCATCCATGACTGGCATATTTGATTTACTAGTAAGTCCCTGGTACAGTACACTAGAGGTGCCCAGGCCCTATACATCAAATGCTGCTAATGGGCCTGCAGCACTGGTTGTGCCACCCACATTAGTAACTCTGTCAACATGGCTCAGACCTGCCACTGCAGTGTCTGTGTGTGCAGTTTTAAACTGTAAATTCAACTTTGCGAGTGTAACCACTTGCCAGACCTAAACCTTCCCTCTTCTTACATGTAAGGCACCCCTAAGGTAGGCCCTAGGTAGCCCCAAGGGCAGGGTGCAGTGTATCGTTAAGGTAGTACATATAGTAATGTGTTTTATATGTCCTGACAGTGATTCATTTTTCACTGTTGCAAGGCCTGTCCCTCTCATAGGTTAACATGGGGGCTACCTTTAAATATGATTAAAGTGTAGATTCCCTTTGGGTGCGGATAGACATGTGGAGTTTGGGGTCTCTGAGCTCACAATTTAAAAATACATCTTTTAGTAAAGTTGATTTTAAGATTGTGTGTTTGAAAATATCGCTTTTAGAAAGTGAGCATTTTCTTTCTTAAACCATTTCTGTGACTCTGCCTGTTTGTGGATTCCATGTTTGTGTCAGTTTGACAGTTGGGCTGGTTGCACCTCTCACTATATAGTGACACAAAGGGAGCTAAGTTGTATTCTGCATTTCCTGATAGGCCATCTGTGCTGGGAGGAGTGGTCACTCACACCTGAAAAGGCTTTGCCTGCCCTCACACAATGCAGTCTCTAACCCCCTGGTGTGTGCTGGGGCCTGGCCTGGGCAAGGCAGGTTTTCACAAGCAGGAGAGACTTTCCTTTGAAGTAGTCCTACTTCAAAGGGCAAAATGGGTATAAGAAGGGCACCCAAAGCCCCAGACTTTAGAACACTTCTGGAAACCAAGAAGAACCTCTGCCTGGAGAAGAGCTGAAGAGCTGAGGAAGAAGAGCTCCCCTTCCTATGGCTGTGCTTTGTGGAGCTATTCTGCAATTGCTGCTTCTGCCTGTGCTAAAGGACAAAGACTGGACTTTCTGTTGCCTTCCTTCTTGTGAAGAACTCTCCAAGGGCTTGATTTAGAGCTTGCCGTCTGTTGTTTGAAGTCTCAGGGACAGCAAATACTTCTCTCTGCCAGAACCTGGAGCCTCTGATGAGGCTCCTACTCTGCCCAATGTTGCCCATCCAGTTCCTGGGACCCTGAAATGAGAAGCTGACAGCCCAAGAGTGAGAAATCCACACACTGACTGCCATGCAGAGCAAAGATAGACGCAACTCTGATCAGCAGCTGAAAAATCGACAAGCCGCCGGCCTTGCAGCTGAAAATCGACACTCGCATGCAACGTGACCGGAAGATCGACGCCCGGGGCTGGAGAACCAAAGCACAGCATCGCTGATGGAGTTTTTGGATCATCGTGCGGCTGGATTTCCGATGCAAACACCGCTGGGCGTGTAAAAATGACGCAAGGCATGCCTGGACCGAAGATTGCTGACTGAATTGACGCATCGGCCACCTGCGGAGAGAAGAAATGACACTCGCCGACCCAACTAAAGGAGAAACGACGCAAGGTCTCGCTTGCGAGTGAAATCGGTGCATCGAAAACCCTTTTTGATGCACACTCGCCCGTTCAGGGTTATTTTTTCTGCACCCAAGGTACATTTTCACGCTAACAGCATTAGAGTGTGTTTAAAATTACATGAAGACTCTTTTTGGTTTTTAATTGATAACTTGACTTGTGTATTGTGGATTTTTGTTGTTTTGGTTTTGTTTGGCCAAAAAACACTTTTCCCTCACATTTTGTGACATAAAGTTCTGGAATCTGAGAGGGGCCACAAATTTCCTTCCACCCAGCACTCCCCCAAATCTCCTGATAAAAATGATACCTCACTTGTGTGGGTAGGCCTCGCGCCTGCTACAGGAAATGCCCCAAAATACAATGTAGACACATCACATTTTCCCAAAGAAAACAGAGCTGTTTTTTGCAAAGTGCCTAGCTGTAGATTTTGGCCTCCTGCTCAGCCGGCACCTAGAGAAACCTACCAAACCTGCACATTTTTGATAACTAGACACCTGGGGGAATCCAAGATGGGGTGACTTGTGGGGCTTTCACCTGGTTCTGTTACCCAGAATCCTTTGCAAACCTCAAAATGTGGCCAAAAAAACACTTTTTCCTCACATTTCGGTGACAGAAAGTTCTGGAATCTGAGAGGAGCCACAAATTTCCTTCCATCCAGCGTTACCCCAAGTCTCCGATAAAAACGGTACCTCACTTGTGTGGGTAGGCCTACTGCCTGCAAAAGGAAATGCCCCAAAACACTATCTGGACACATCAAAATTATCAAATTCAAAACTACCTGTTTTTGCTGGCGGGGGCACCTGTGTTTTTGGTCCTGGGCTCAACAGCCATCTAAGGAAACCTATCAAACCCAGACATTTCTGAAAACTAGACACCCGAGGGAGTCCAGGGAGGTGTGACTTGCATGGATCCCCCAGTGTTTTCTTACCCAGAATCCTCAGCAAACCTTAAATTTAACTAAAAAATCACATTTTTCACACATTTCTGTGAGGGATCACCGCACCGGGACAAATTTCCTACCATCCAACGTTCCCCTCTGCTGGTAAAAATGATACCTAACATATGTAGGTGGGCCAAGTGCCTGTGACAGGGAAGAGACAAAAGCATGTTGAAATTGAGGGGAACCAAAGCAGGTCCAAAATGGCAGTTTGAAAAAAATAATTTTAGGCTGAGAAAGTGCAGCAGAATTTTTATCGGTATAGATGAGACAATGCTGGCTGGTAGGAATTTTGTGGATTCCTGCAGATTCCGGAAGGTTCCATCACAAAAATGTGGGAAAAATGTGTGATTTCCAGCAAAGTTGGAGGTTTGCAGGGCATTGTGAGTAAGAAAATGGTGCGGGGTGCATGTGAAGCACACCTCCCTGGACTCACCCAGATGTTTAGTTTTTCAGATGTGTCTAGGTCTTGTGAATTTTTCTACATGGCTGCGTCCCAAAGCCCAAAAAGTGCAGCCTTCACTATTCCAAGTGGGACGATTTTGAGAGTTAGCCAAGCTCTCATGACCCAAATGTAAAACCAAAACCCAAAATAATCAAATGTCCTCTTGCTTGCCGTGGGATAAGATGTTTTAGTGTGCGGGGGAGAGCTGAAACACTGCCCTTTCAGTTGGGGTGGGGGCATAACCAGGCCCATACTGGTTGGTAACCACCACTCCAGTAATATATATATTTTTTTAATTCCCTGGCATCTAGTAGACTTTCTGCTCCCCCAGGGTGTGGATCGGGGTGATTGCCCTATCTGCCCACTGGTGGTGAGCAGAACAATTTTGGCCCCATTTATTTGGGGGTGGGGAGATGGACATACCCCCATCCTCTTATTTTGAAAAATAAATCTTCCCTGGTCACTGGTGGGCTTTCTGCCCCCCTTGGGGGCAGATGGCCAACAGTAATGTGCCCCCATGGGAGTGACCCTTGCCCAAGGGGTTGCCCCTCCAAACAAAACACACACATACACACACCCCAATCCCTGGTGCTTATGTGGTTTCTGCTCCCCCGTGGGCAGATCGGCCTAATGGAAATAGGCCAATCTGCCCCTAATGGGAGCAGAAATGGCCTAAAATAAATTGCCCTCCCAGGGAAGCGACCCTTGCCTAAGAGGTAGCTCTCCTTGCAGGTGTCTCTCCCCATATATACAAAAACAAAAGTAAACATTAAAAAATATATATCTCTGGTGTCTAGGGGTTTCTGAGCCCCATGGGGGCAGATGGGCCTACAATTAATTTTGCCCCCCAGGGAGCGACCCTTGCCTAAGGGGTGGCTCCCCGCATATCAAAATAAAGATAAACAAAAAAATATATATCCCTGGTGTCTAGGGGGTTTCTTACCCCCCCCGCGGCAGATCAGCCTACTTATAAGGGCCAGGAGGAAGACCGTGATGGTTAAAACGCCTCGCCCTAAACCTGTGATTCCTTGAGGTTTTAAATTGATATGGAATTCCTGACATAAATAAAGGACAGTAAACTGCATGGAGTGCCGTTGTTTGAATCTTATGTGAAGCATATATATATATATATATATATATATATAAAATACACACTACCGGCTTCTTCGACCAAACGGAGTCGATGCACGGCAGCGGGAACAGGACCCGCTAAATATCTTTAAGTGCCTTTCTTACAGCTATCTAAGAAAAGAAAGCCAGCACTCCAGGCGATGCAGTCAAAATTGTTTATTTTAGCGTGGCTAACACGTTTCAACAATTATGGTCTTCTTAAGAGCTGGAAATCAATTACAGTGCCCCAATTCCCTTTGAAACTATATCCAGCAGTTTCATATACATAAAAGTAAAACTACCCCACTTTAAACACGGAGGGTCTGATATTTCCAAATTACATTTCTAGTTTGAAAATCAAAATACCCGCCACAATACATGACAAATTTGCAGAACAAAAACTGGCAAATTGGCATCTGTTTAAAAGAAATCCTACTAATCATAGAAAAATAGCCAACATATTTATTGTTTATTTCACATTATTGGGTGTTGATATATGTCACTTAAATATATACTGCCCAATGGCAACAAAACTTCCCTACCCTCACATGACCTGTTACGTAAAGTCTTAGAAAGGGAAAGGATGGAACATTGTATTTAACCCAATAATGCCAAGCGAAAAGACCAAAAATATAACACATTTACTGTAGTTCACCATCCTTGAACCCACACCATCTACATATTAATTCTCAACCCACATGTACAAAAAGATTTTCATCCTGGTTTAAACCCCCCGGAGGTTTGCTGTTTAATCTGATTATATATTTGTTTTCCATCTTCCTGAGGGTAGATTCCCTGTCTCCTCCTCTTGGAGTTGTTTTCACCCCGTGAATTCTGAAAAAGTACACACCATCAATCTTTCCATTATGTACCTGTCTACAATGTCGTGCCACAGGATAATTTTCATCATTGTTCCTGATGGCACGCCAATGTTCCAAAATACGTTTTTTACAGGTCGCCAGGAGGTAGTTATAGTTAGGACCTAGTTTCCAGTGAAAAAGCATTTTTTGACTTACCTATATCTTTGGCACCGTTTGACAAATCTTTATGAATTTTTGAAAAAAAAGTATGCTTATGTATCTTGTAGTGCATGGGAAGTTTCGGTGTGATCTGCCAATCAGAGACCAAGAAAAAGGTGGGAGACGGTGGTGGGCAGTCAAAAAAAGTGCATTTCCCATTTTAATTGCCACAGGGATTTTGAACATGGCTACACCCCTAACTTTTCACCAAATTTGGCAGAAAGATAGATTTTGGCCCAGTAAGCAGCCTTCTGGTTATTTGGTGTACATCCATTCAGTAGTATTTGAAATATTAACAGAAAACCAAATTTGTATATTTGGAGGCGTGAAGGATTCGCAAATGCTTGTGATCTTGTGCAGAGATCTTATTGGCTGCCAGCACTTCAACCGGGAGGTGTAGGTGGCCATTTTAAGGCTCAGCATCAGCTGTGTCTCAAGTAAAAGGAGCAAAAGAAAGGAAAAGGCAGCAGGGTACTGTTACTCTACCCCCTTGCCTTGGTGGAGGGGTCCCCCAGGAACTCTCCCTCCCCCCAAAGCTTAAAAGTTTTTTTTTTAAATCATGGTGAAAATCGCTGCCAATTCACAAATTTTGCTGTGATTTAAACAAAAAAAATCAACTGTGGTCTCTCGCACTTGCTCTTGTTTTTGCCCCCGGGTGGGTCAGGTCCCAGGGGCATAGCGCAAAAATAGATGAGGTAGTACGGGCTTCCTCTCCTACGGCTTAAGAAAGCATAGGGACCACACCCTCCCTGGGCACTCCTTTTTAATTATGCAGGGTGTGCCCTGATGACACCCCGAAACCCTGTGGCAAATGTTTATAAATGAATGCAGGGGGCCCTGTGCGCCTCCTCGGCACGTACGGGGACCGCCACCTCCCCCGGGCAAAGAATGTCAAATAAATGGGGGAGGCTGCACAGGCCCCACTCCTCAGTTCTGTGGACTGCCACCTCCCCAGTGCAATTCATATCATTTATGAATATCATTTATGGGGGGCACACCCCCGTGCACCGGAGAACGCTACCTACCTCGGGCAATTCAATAAAATTAAGCCCCACCTCCCCAGGGCTCAAAGAAAACAATTAAGGGGGTCCATCATGGACTCCCAGGGACCACCCGCTCTGACTGGCTAAAATAAATGTTTTAGGGAACCACGCATTCTCCTTCGTGGAGCCATAGATGGCCTTGGGGACCGCCACCCCCAGGACCTGCTCCTGCTGCCTCCTGAGGTGCTCACCCATTGGGTTAGCTTTTTGCTTCCACTTGGTGAGAGCTGATAGCTCCCACCAAGCAAAAGCAAACATAACTCTGCTTTCTGCAAGCGAGAGCTGTCAAACAGATCCTACTTGCAGAAAATAGAATTTTCATCTGTTTCCCCGCACGCAGATGAAAACATTGCACCGCCAAGCAGGAAGCTGCTATTTCAAGCAGCTCCCTGGATGTAGGAGCAATTCCGGCTCCCACAGGTGTCGGGAGCCAGCTGGGACCACGGGGGCCTTAAGGCTTACCCCTGGTCCCCCCCATTTTTTTTTTTTATTCAGGGTGGAACTTCAGATTTGCAGTTCTACCTAGGAAATGATTTAATGAAAACCGTTAGGGAACAATTACCTTGACAAAGTTACGAGCACACAAGGTCAATGGAGATATTTCCTTGCTGTCCTTTACCAAGCTGTAGTGTAGGTGATGCATCATACATTTACCCAACGAGGTTGAACTTACAAATTAGCCAGTAGAAAATACTCCAGTTGATTAGACATTTTGCCCAAAACGGGGGCCTCTTGTTGGATAAATACACATAGTAGGAATCATTCTGGTATGATGGTCATTTTACAGAACTTAAACCTCAGAGGCAAGCACTTACAGGTAAAAACAAAAAACAGCTCCTATTCTGTAAAGTATTAATCAGCCTAACTTTGTGCACTCGGCCAAGGCAAAGCAAGTGTGTTTTCTCTGCATTTCCACCTTGAAAAGTTATCTGAAATCCTTGATGGAGGTGTCTGCATCCTTGCCTTTTTCAAGCGCAATAGCTCATGGAGTGAGTATGATGAGTGCATTCTTTCTTGTCGACTGCTGCTGAGACCCAACCCCTCTGTGCGAGTTGCAGGGTTGGGTGGTTATAGGGGCTTGGCCCTAAGGCCTCATGCCCTAAGGGAACTATAACTCGCACCCTCGCCATGCACAGTTTTCTTCTTATTGGTTTTCTGAAAATATTACATTGATTTTATCAATGATGTTATCAAAGGTGTCATTAGTGATGTAATATGTGAGGTAATTAGCAGTGTATGGCGAGGGCACAAGTTATAGTTACCTTAGGACACTAGTTATAGTTACTTGAGCTTACCATAACTATAATTGTTGACTTTCTATGGCTTTGTATGAGTACATTCCAAACCTAACTATAACATCCCTGTAGCCTTTGGTTTCTCCAGGAAGTTTTTTAAGTGCTGTTTATTCTTGACAGAAAGCAAAGGATTCGTCAATGCTTTTCGGTGTTTTACACACCAATCATTTCAGCATTTTACATGCTTTTCTCACAAAAAAAAAATGTATATATAATCATCTGGTGTCTGAATTTCAAAATGTGATACCAGACAACATGGAATTAATGCTGGCTTCCCTACATGTCCAAATTGTGTGATCCAGCCAAATATTTTATTTCACAGAACCACCTTTTTCGCAATGTTTATGAGCAAATATGTAAATACTTGAGTTCAGAATGTGTGCTGTACAAGCACCCCTTATATATGATTTAATAGTCTGTAATAGTGGTCGATCTATACTATGAATATGGGCCACGTTTAGGGTTTACATGATTACTGACTTGCTTCTTACTTCAATACTAGCATTGTTATTGGGGGCATGCCATGAAAGTTTCTAAAAATTGTCACTGTTAATAAATGCCTGCCTATGCTCCGAGATACGCTGATGTACAAAGGCAAAATGCTTCTGCATGTTAAAGTAGTACACTTTTTTATGGATTTTGAAGAGTTTGTATCATATTTTCACTTTATAGTACAATACACATTCCAAATGTTGGAGCGGCTCATGCAGGCATTCTTGAGTGCCAAGCAAGACACGTGGCTTATTTCTGGTGCCTTCCTCTATTTGCAAATCAGACTTACTATATGGGTTCTTCAGTCATTTGATAAAAGTATTTGTCAAAATTGTGGACTAGAAACATCGACCCCTACCCACATGTACCGATTTGACAACTCTTCTATCAAGGATTTTTGTAGCAGAGACAAAGATGAGTGTGTGCATCGAAAATACATTTAAAATAAGTGATCCCCGGGCAGGGACTCCAGGCCGTGGTGTTTTACATACCATAGTAATTAATTCCCAAGTATAAATACCAGGCCCAGATGGGACAGTCAGGGGCGTAGCTTAAGTGGTGTTGTTTGAGGTGCGACACTCCAAAGAAGCATTCTTGGTTTTATAGTTGGGTCTGGTAGCCATGAGTCTAGTCTGCTGTGTGTGTCAGTTTTTCTCTTCATTCTCATTTCATTAAGAGGTTTTATCTTTTCATTTTTCAGATTGGGATCTTAAATGTAACTGTGACTGGTTTACCAAAAAGGTTGTAATCTACACCTATAAAAGTACTCCGTCAATGGGTGCAGTCATTGGGGGTAGCATTCTAGCCATCATTTTTCACCCACTGAACCATTTTAAAGGGAGACTCGCCTGATGCAAAACTATGACCTAGTTCCTCATAAAAACAGTTCATCCTGAACATTGGCCATCTCAGCCCACTGCATTTTAGTTGGGAAATTTGAGATTCACATCCTCTAAATTTCAGTGACTAAGCAACGCTTTTGGACTCAAAGTGATGTTGACTTGTGCCACCGCTGTAAATCTCTAAGCATGGTCCTTGAATGCCCTGCACAGTCGCAAAGCATTGCTGTGAAGCTTCAGAGAGATCATCTTGCATGAGCTTTCCTTCTTATAGGGTGAATGAAACTCAAAATGGAAATATCTGCTTGAAGCTAATCAATTTTTGTAAATCTACTAATCTTTTCCCACCACAGTCCAAACGTTGAAGGTCTAGGTATTAACTATTTCCCTAAAGGAAGTTGTCAGACTAATCGCTTAGTAAAATAGATGCTTGTTCACAATTGTAAATCATTGCCAGTAGCATTTTAACCAAAATTATTTTTCTTTCTCACCCTGAAATGCATTTAGCTTGAAAAATACGTGCCCTAGCCACAAATATATGAACATCAACTCTTGTCTTAGTAGATTGAACCAATTTATGTGATGAAGAAAATCTAGCCCATAGAGCTGAAAATATATTCATTCCTTTTTTAGGAGTGGACAAGGTATGATTATGTTGCAGGATTGGCTTGGGAAGCTGTGACAGTGAGGTGAGGTCATATAAGTATGGAAGTATGGGTGGGTGAGTAGAGGAAAGTTATGATTAGATAGGGAAGTTAGGAAGGGATAAGATTGTTTAGTGGTCAAAAGGGGCTCCCATGACAAGATGCAAGTGGAAGTCAGTGTAACATATATTGTGTGGTAAAAGCTGTGATAAGGTTGTAAGATGTGAACTGGATAAGGAAGGGGAAACTGGTTGCGTAAGGGAGAGGATGGGGAAATAGGGTATACAGAGAAGACTATTTCATGAAGTAGTGGGCTGAGGGGGCCATGTGGGGTGGTTAGGTACAGTAAGTGGTTAAAGGAGAATGGGTAGGGTAAGTGGGGTTTTGAGATCTTAGAAATGATTATAAGAGGTTGGTGTACAAGAAGGGAATGAATCTTTAGGTAAAATAGCAATTGATGGAAATATTAAGAGAGGACTGGGGAGTTTTGGATGACAGTAGTTTAGGAGAACACAAGGGTGAAATATAGCTATGCAAAGTGTAAGGGGAGAGACAAAGGACACAGAGAAAGTAGGAGGAACTCAGGAGGGTTAAAGTGGAATAGAAAAGTTAAAATGGATGTACTATCCAGTGGTAGGAAGGGTAGAGTGGAGTCATGGGCGAGTAGATGAGAGTGGAAGGGTGCAGAGTGCTTAGTTAAGGCAGCAGCAGTTAGAAAGGTAAGAGATAGAGTGAGGGGTTAGCAGGAGGATGAATGGTGATCTAGGAGTAATTAAACGTCTAATGGACTCACCTGAAAAAAGAGTGTGCACAACCCATGACAAAAAAGAACCTTCAAATCACCTGAAAATCTAAGAGTGAATTGGATCACCCTAGATGTATCTTAAAAAGAACTAACTGGAAGTCTATCTTAACATATATATCTCTGTGGTACCCCTAGTGCCAGAATAGATGAATTACAAATCCAACCAAGAATGTCGTCACTTAGTACAATGAGTCAAAGTTAGTTAGTCCCTGTGTTTTCTTTAGAATAGCTTCAGTGCAGTCTGTCACATTCCAATTTACCAGCTTCTACAGTGTTCATATTACCTAAGTCAATTAAATATTTTATGGCATCCACCAAATTACCTAGGCGTAACTCAAAAAAACTGCTTTCTAAAAACCACAGCATACTTACATCTATCTATGGTTGCAAAGTATTTTAACATCTATGGGGTCAACCTTAAATTGATGTATGCTCAATCTACAGGAAGGTACAGCTCAGGTTCCAAAAACTACCAGAGGAGTGGTACAGGTTGATGGGCTCCACGTGACATAGTATACGTGTGCATATTAAAAGGTACAACTCCAATACATTACATGATTCTTGGGTCTATGGGTCACTACTATTTAAAGGTCTTTGTGGTTTACCAAGAATGAGCATAGGCACAATCCACAGGAACATCTAGCTTCCAAAAAGAACCTGTGAATTTTCAGATTTTATGGGGTCCTGCCAAGCAGTAGGTACTCAGGTCTATGGGACTCAATTAAATTAAAAGCCTATGTGGTCTGGCTTAAAGCAGTACAAGTGTATTCCAAAGGGAAAATCAGCTTCCCAAAAGCCCCAGTCAACTTAAAAGTCTATGGGTTCAACCTGTAACAAGATAAAGCATAGATGCACCCCACAAGAAGATGCAGTTTAAAAAAACACTAAGGTCCTCATTACGACCCTGGCGGTCGGCGATAAAGTAGTGGTAATACCGCCAACAGGCTGGTGGTAAGCACCGTCAAATTATGACCAGGGCGGTGATATCTCTGAAAGACAGCCAATGTACCACACCGACCTCCAGGGTTGAAACAACAGCCACCATGGTGTTAGCTGTCTACAGCCAGGCTGGAGACAAAGTTCCACCCACCATATTATGATGCTAATATCCGCCACCTTTTCAGGGGCGGTACCAACGCCATCAGAAGGCTGGTGGAAACAGAGCACAAAAGTCAAAGGACTAACCATTGGAGACACAGGGAAGAACCACGCCGCTATGGAACCCGAACTGCAAGTCTTCCCGATGATCTTCTATGTTATGCTCCACCACGAACACCAACGCCGGAGAAGACGATGACGGTAAGTACAGCCATCTAGCACACAAGGGACGGGGGGAGGAAAACGAGAGTGAAACACACACGCACAACACACACCCCACAAACACATGCCGTACACACAACCAGATGCATTACAAAAACAATTTATCCCCATAAATCGCCTGAATAATGCAAAGACCACAGGAATAAACCAAAGTGATTGTAATAAGACAAACATCATAGGTAAAAAATCGATTTGGCAATGCAACATGTATGTACAAATGTACAAAAAAGGGACATAGTCCTCAGTTCACAGGGACCACAGGGCAAAGTCCAAGGCCCCACTTGTTCCCTGCACCAATACAGAGAGAACACTGCAGGTGCATCAGTTGGCAAATAGGCAGGCACCTCAGGGGGTGGGGGTCACCTCAGCTGAATGCGGAAACAAGACCACTGGTTCTGGAGGGGGCAACATGCCCATTGCTTGGTCCTGGGAAGTGCAAGGCCACAGTCTCTGGAGTGAGTGACTTGCCCACTGGTTCTGGAGGGGGCAGCTCACACAGTAGCCCCTGGAGGGTGAACTACTTGGCATCAGCCGGCGGTGATAGCTGCACTGTGGTGGTGGTGGGATTGGGAGATCATGCTCAGCCCCTGCACCCTCTGATGGCTGCACTGTGATGATGGTGGTAGTGGGAGGCTCCTGCTCAGCCCCTGCACCCTCTGATGGCTGTGCTGTGGTGATGGTGGTAGTGGGAGACTCCTGCTCAGCCCCTGCACCCTCTGATGGTTGCACTGTGGTGATGGTGATAGTGGGAGGCTCCTGCCCAGCCCCTGCACTCACTGTTGGCTGCACACCCACGGCTGGCAGTGGGGGCTCTGTGACAGCTGCTGGTGCAGGCTCCTTCCCCTTTCTTCTGGCTGCTGCAGGCTCCTTCCCCTTTCTGCTGGCTGGTGCAGGCTCTCCCCCTTTGTGATGGCTGGTGCAGGCTCCTTCCCCTTTTAGATGGCTGGTGCAGGCTCCTTCCCATTTCTGCTGGCTGGTGCAGGCTCCTTCCCCCTTCTGCTGGCTGGTGCAGGCTTCTTCAGTATTTGTGGCCTGGAATCCTTTCCACCATGAGTAGGTGCTGATGAAACTGGGTCCGTGGACTGTTTGGCTGAGGTGCTTGGCTGGGTTCTTGGTACCCTGGCCATACGTGCAGGATGGGGGAGGTGTAGGGAAGAGGTCAATGGTAGAAAAGAAAAGTTTTTTAGGGACATTGGGGTGGGAAGAGGGGGGAGAAAGGGAGTGGAGGATGAGGGCGTGGTTGTTGGAGATGTTTGCCTGCTGGATTTGGGTGCAGGTGCCTGGGTTGTATGTTGTTGTGAGGTGGATGGCTGTTGGGTGTCTGAGTGCTTGAGTTTGTGTACTTTAGGAGGGGGGACAGACCCGGTGGGAGAGGACACAGGAGATGTGTGCATGGATGTTGTGGAGGTGTCTGCCAGTGAGGTGTGTCTTCTGCTTGGTGTGGTGATGATGCAGGTAGTGGATGATGATGTAGTGCATGCAGGTGTGAGTGTGGACATAACTGTTTGAGAGGTGGAGGATGTTGTTGTGTCTGCAACTGGATGGTGTTTGTTTGAGTGCCTGTGGGATGAAGTGTAGTGCTTGTGTTTGCCTGTGACACACTTGGGTGTTGTCTTGTGTGCATGCTGGTCTATATGTGTGCCTGGGATGCGTTGGGGTTGAGGAGAATGGCACTGGGAAGTGGAGGTTGGAGGCGGGACGGTCGAAACAGGGACAATGGCTGCTATCAGAGAGGAGGCCTGAGCCTGGATCGATCTCTGTTGGGCCACCAATCCACTGTGAATGCCCTCCAGGAATATATTAGATTGCTGCATCTGGGCTGCCAGCCCCTGGATGGCATTCACAATGGTTGACTGCCCTACAGAGATGGATCTCAGGAGGTCAATAGCCTCCTCACTCAGGGCAGCAGGGCTCACTGGGGCAGGGCCTGAGGTGCCTGGGGCGAAGGAGATGCCCACCCTCCTGGTTGAGCGGGCACGGGCAACTCGCTGAGGGGCTGATGGGAGGACGGTGCTGGTACGGGGTGGTGGCTGTACCTGTAGCTGGGGTGGTTACAAAGGTGTCTGCCACACCAGGGAACTCCCATCGGAGGAGGTATCAGAGTCTGTATTGTCCCTTCCAGTCTCCGCCTTGGTGCTCCCCTTGCCCTCCGTCCCACTGGTGCCCTCAGCGTCGCTGGACTCTGCCTCCTGGCTCATGTGGGATGCAGCTTCCTACGTCACCGATGCCCCTGCTCCTCTGCCAGATGATGCTAATGCACATAAGGACAGGATGACAAAACAAGAAAGGGGGAGAGAGAGTCAAAGGATACAATTGGTCAGTGACTGCACCAACACCACCGTTAGCACACACAGCACCCTCACACACAGGGGACAGGCCTACGCACTATGCATTGCACTACCAGTGATATTGCTAGCCACCAAGGCATGAGGAGGAGCACACACCGCCAACTGCAGCACACCTGGGACCCACACAGCCCTAACCAGTAGTGGATGCTAACAAGCTAGGTAGGCAATATTTTCCCTTCAGACCCTTAGCCACCAGAGGACCTATGCTGCTATGTCTGGCCTGGCCTAGAGACACCCACTGACACACAACCACCACCAGGATACCACCCCTCCAGCCGTGAGCTTCAATGACGGCCACTGTAGTCACCCCCTTGTGGCTGCTGTGATACCCTCAAGCACCCATCCAGCTCTAGATAGGCCACCACCAGTATGCGGGCCATCAGGGGGGTCAGAGTTCGACAGGCATGACTTCCTCATTGGGAGGTGAAGGAGGCTGGCCTGGCTTGTAGTGGGTACCCGAGGTACTTACACCTTGTGCTAGGTCCAGTTATCCCTTCTTAGTGTAGAAGAGGTGTTTCTAGCAGCTTAGACTGATAGAAGGTAGCTATGGCAAAGCAGCTTAAGCTGAACTAGGAGGCATGTAAAGCTCCTACTATACCACTGATGTCATATGCACATTATCATAAGAAAACACAATACACAGAAGTACTAAAAATAAAGGTACTTTATTTTTATGACAATATGCCAAAAGTATCTCAGTGAGTACCCTCAGTATGAGGATAAGATATATACACAAGATATATGTACACAAACCAAAATTATGCAGATAATAGCAAAAGGAAGTAATGCAAGCAATGTAAAGTTACAGTAGATTGCAACAGGTGCACATAGGTATAGGGGCAACACAAATCATATACTCAAAAAGTGGAATGAGAACCTCGAATGGACCCCAAACCTATGTGAGCTTGTAGAGGGTCGTTGGGACTGTAAGAAAACAGTGAGGGTTAGAAAAATAGCCCACCCCAAGACCCTGAAAGGTAGGTGTAAAGTGCACCTACTACCCACAGAGAGCACATAAGTTGTGATAGGGGGATTCTGCAGGAAGAACAAACACCAGCAATGCAACAACAGTGGATTTCCAGACCTGAGTACCTGTAAGACAAGGGGACCAAGTCCAATAGTCATGACAGTGTTGAGATTGGGCAGGAGCCCAGGAAATGCCAGCTGAGGGTGCAAGGAATCTGCCACCTGTTGGAAGAAGCTTGGAGTTCTGCAAGAAAGAAGAGGACTAGGAACTTCTCCTTTGGAGGATGGATGTCCCACGTTGTGGTGAAGCTTGCAGAGGTGTTCCCACGCAGAAAGACCACAGATAAACCTTGCTAGCTGCAAGGGGCGTGGTTAGGGTTTTTGGATTCTGCTGTGGCCCAGGCGGGACCAGGATGTCGCCACTTGGATGAGGAGACAGAGGGGGCACTGAGCAATGTAGGGAGCCCTCATAGAAGCAGGCAGCACCCGCAGAATTACCTGAACAGGCACTTGGAAGAAAAGTGAACTGGAGTCCACCCGAAGTCACACAAGGGAGTCCCACAACACCGGACGACAACTCAGAAGGTTGTGCACTGCAGGTTAGAGTGTCAGGGACCAAGGCTTGGCTGTGCATGAAGGAAATCCTGGAAGAGTGCACAGGAGCCGGAGCAGCTGCAAATCATGCGGTAACCAGCAATGCAGTCTAGCGTGGGAAGGCAAGGACTTACTTCCACCAAACTTGGACTGAAGAGTCACTGGGCTGTGGGAGTCACTTGGACAGAGTTGCTGAGTTCAAGGGACCACGCTTGTCGTGCTGAGAGGGGACCCAGAGGACCGGTGATGCAGTCTTTTGTTGCCTGCGGTTGCAGGGGGAAGATTCCGTCGACCCACGGGAGATTTCTTCAGAGCTCCTGGTGCATAGAGGAGGCAGGCTACCCCCACAGCATGCACCACCTGGAAACAGTCGAGAAAGCCGGCAGGATGAAGCGATACAAGGTTGCTAGTAGTCGATTGCTACTTTGTTGCGGTTTTGCAGGCGTCCTGAGCAGTCAGCGGTCGATCCTTTGGCAGAAGGTGAAGAGGGAGATGCAGAGGAACTCTGATGAGCTCTTGCATTCATTATCTGGTGAGGTCCCCAAAGCAGAGACCCTAAATAGCCAGAAAAGGAGGTTTGGCTACCTAGGAAGGAGGATTGGCTACCAAGAGAGGTAAGAGCCTATCAGAAGGAGCCTCTGATGTTACCTGCTGGCACTGGCCACTCAGAGCAGTCCAGTGTGTCACAAACACCTCTGTTTCCAAGATGGCAGAGGTCTGGGACACACTGGAGGAGCTCTGGGCACCTCCCCTGGGAGGTGCAGTTCAGAGGAGTAGTCACTCCCCTTTCCTTTGTCCAGTTTCACGCTAGAGCAGGGCTGGGTAATCCCTGAATTGGTGTAGACTGGCTTATGTAGAGATGGGCACCATCTGTGCCCATCAAAGCATTTCCAGAGGCTGGGGGAGGCTACTCCTCCCCTGCCCTCACACCTATTTCCAAAGGGAGAGGGTGTTACACCCTCTCTCAGAGGAAGTCCTTTGTTCTGCCTTCCTGGGCCAGGGCTGCCTGGACCCCAGGAGGGCAGAAACCTGTCTGAGGGGTTGGCAGCAGCAGCAGCTGCAGTGGAGAACCCTGAAAGGCAGTTTGGCACTACCCGGGTTCTGTGCTAGAGACCCAGGGGATCATGGAATTGTCTCCCCAATGCCAGAATGGCATTGGGTGACAATTTCATGATGTTAGACATGTTACATGACCATGTTCGGAGTTACCATTGTGACGCTGTACATAGGTAGTGACCTATGTACAGTGCACGCGTGTAATGGTGTCCCCGCACTCACAAAGTCTGGGGAATTTGCCCTGATCGATGTGGGGGCACCTTGACTAGTGCCAGGGTGCCCACACACTAAGTAACTTTGCACCCAACCTTCACTAGGTGAAGGTTAGACATATAGGTGACTTATAAGTTACTTAAGTGCAGTGGTAAATGGCTGTGAATTAACATGGGCGTTATTTCACTCAGGCTGCACTGGCAGGCCTGTGTAAGAATTGTCAGAGCTCCCTATGGGTGGCAAAAGAAATGCTGCAGCCCATAGGGATCTCCTGGAACCCCAATACCCTGGGTACCTCAGTACCATATACTAGGGAATTATATGGGTGTACCAGTATGCCAATGTGAATTGGTAAATGTAGTCACTAGCCTGTTAGTGACAAATTTGGAAAGCAGAGAGAGCATAACCACTGAGGTTCTGGTTAGCAGAGCCTCAGTGAGACAGTTAGGCATCACACAGGGAACACATACAGGGCACATACTTATGAGCACTGGGGCCCTGCCTGGCAGGGTCCCAGTGACACATAGACTAAAACAATATATATACCGTGAAATACGGGGGTAACATGCCAGGCAAGATGGTACTTTCCTACACAACCCCCCCCCCAAAAGAAGGACAATAAGATTAGCCATGAACTGATGAGTCTTCATTGTCTAAGTGGAAATATCTGGAGAGTCCATCTGCATTGGAGTGGGTACTCCCAGATCTATGTTCCACTGTATAGTCCATTCCCTGTAGAGAAATGGACCACCTCAACAATTTAGGGTTTTCACCTTTAATTTGTTTTAGCCAAAGTAGAGGTTTGTGGTCTGTCTGTACAATAAAGTGAGTGCCAAACAGGTATGGCCTCAACTTTTTCAGTGCCCAGACCACAGCAAAGGCCTCCCTCTCAATGGCAGACCAACGCTTTTCTCTAGGGGTCAACCTTCTGCTGATAAAAGCAACTGGTTGATCCTGGCCCTCAGAATTCAGTTGTGATAAGACTGCCCCTACCCCTAATTCAGATGCATCCGTTTGAACAATGAATTTCTTGGAGTAACATGGCTTTTTAGGACAGGTGCAGTGCACATGGCCTGTTTGAGCTCTTCAAAAGCTTTCTGACAGCTAGCTGTCCACAATACCTTTTTAGGCATCTTTTTATTGGTGAGATCATTAAGTGGGACTGCTATGGAGCCATAGTTTTTAATGAATCTCCTGTAATACCCAGTGAGGCCTAGGAAGGCTCTCACCTGGCTCTGTGTTGTAGGGGGAACCCAATCCATGATTGTTTGGATTTTCCCCTGCAGTGGTGCAATTTGTTCTCCACCTACCAGGTGTCCCAGATAAACCACCTTTCCCTGCCCAATCTGGCACTTTGAGGCCTTGATAGTGAGGCCTGCCTTTTGCACGGCCTCCAAAACTTTCCAAAGGTGGACCAGGTGCTCATCCCAGGTGGAGCTAAAGACAGCTATATCATCTACATATGCTGCACTAAAAGCCTCCAACCCTTGCAGGACTGTGTTCACCAACCTCTGAAAAGTGGCAGGTGCATTTTTCAAACCAGAGGGCATCATTGTAAATTGGTAGTGCCCTCCTATAGTTGAAAACGCAGTTTTAGGTTTAGCATCCTCAGCCAATTTGATCTGCCAATACCCTGCAGTCAAATCAAAGATGCTTAGATACTTGGCAGAGGCCAGTGTATCTATGAGCTCATCTGCCCTGGGTATAGGGTGAGCATCAGTTTTTGTTACCTGATTGAGACCTCTGTAGTCTACACAAAACCTCATCTCCCTTTTTCCATCTTTTGAGTGAGGCTTTGGTACAAGCACCACAGGACTCGCCTATGGGCTCTCAGAAGGTTCAACCACTCCTAGATCAAGCATTTTCTGAACCTCTTGTTTTATGCAGTCCCTGACATGGTCAGGCTGCCTATAGATCTTACTTTTGACAGGCAAGCTGTCTCCAGTATCAATTGTGTGTTCACACCAAGATGTGGTGCCTGGCACAGTTGAAAAGAGTTCAGAAAATTGTCCAAGGAGATTTATGCAGTTGTCTTTCTGTTCTGCAGTCAGACAATCTGCTAAAACTACTCCCTCCAGTAAAGCATCCTCTTCAGTGGAGGAGAAGAGATCAGGGAGAGGGTCACTCTCTTCTTCCTGTCCTTCATCTGTTGCCATGAGCAAGGTGAGATCAGCCCTGTCATAGTAGGGTTTTAGGCGGTTGACATGAATCACCCTAAGGGGACTCCTGGCAATGCCCAGGTCTACCAGATAGGTAACCTCACCCTTCTTCTCAACAATTAGATGGGGTCCACTCCATTTGTCCTGGAGTGCTCTTGGGGCCACAGGCTCCAATACCCACAACTTCTGTCCTGGTTGGTACTGGATCAGAACAGCCTTCTGGTCATGCCATTGCTTCTGGAGCTCTTGGCTGGCCTAAAGGTTTTTACTGGCCTTTTTCATGTACTCGGCCATTCTGGATCTTAGGCCAAGTACATAGTCCACTATGTCCTGTTTGGGAGCTTTTAAAGGATGTTCCCAACCCTCCTTCACAAGAGTTAGTGGACCTCTTACAGGGTATCCAAAGAGGAGTTCAAAGGGGCTGAACCCACTCCTTTCTGGGGTACCACCCTGTAAGCAAAAAGGAGGCAAGGTATCAGGACATCCCATCTCTTCCTGAGTTTTTCAGGGAGTCCCATTATCATACCTTTGAGAGTTTTATGAAACCTCTCTACCAATCCATTGGTCTGTGGATGATAAGGAGTGGTGAATTTGTATGTTACACCACATTCCTTCCACATAGCTTTCAAGTATGCAGACATAAAGTTGCTACCCCTGCCTGATTCAACCTCTTTTGGAAAACCCACCCTGGAAAAAATTTCGGGGAGGGCTTTTGCCACTGCAGGTGCTGTAGTGGTCCTTAGAGGAATTGCTTCAGGATATCTTGTGGCATGGTCCACAACCACCAAGATAACCCTAATTATCTGAAGCAGTAGGAGGGTCAAGGGGGCCAACTATGTCAACCCCTACCCTTTCAAAGGGGACCCCAACCGCAGGTAGTGGAATAAGGGGAACCTTTGGTGTGCCACCGGTCTTACCACTGTCTTGGCAGGTCACACAAGACTTACAAAAATCTTTTGTGTCCTCTGACATCCTAGGCCAGTGAAACAGGGGGACAAGCCTTTCTCATGTTTTGATCTGGCCCAAATGCCTAGCCAAAGGAATGTCATGTGCCAGAGTTAGGAGGAACTCTCTGTACTGCAGGGGAATGACCAATCTCCTGGCTGCTCCAGGTTTTGGGTCCCTTGCCTCTGTGTACAAGAGGTTGTCCTCCCAGTAAACTCTATGTGAGTCACTGACATCCCCATTTTGCTGCTTGACAGCTTGCTGTCTGAGACCCTCTAATGTGGGACAGGATTGCTGTGCCACACTCAGCTCTTCCCGGGCAGGCCCCCGTACACCCAAAATCTCAGCAGTGTCTGCTGCCAGCTCATCTGGTGAAGGTTCTGCACAGGGAGGAAATTCTTCTTCCTCAAAAGGAGAATCATCTGTAGAGGGAGGGATAGTGGGTAGGGATTTACCCTTGCTACCCCTAGCTTTAGGGAGCACTTGGTCCATTATTCCAGGATCCAAGTTACCCTGTCCTTTTTGCTTTTTGGCCTGAGCCCTTGTCAAAGCAAATATATGCCCAGGAATGCCCAGCATTGCTGCATGAGCCTCCAACTCCACTTCTGCCCAAGCTGATGTCTCTAAATCATTTCCTAGTAGACAGTCTACATGTAAATCTGAGGCAACCACAACTTTATTTGGACCAGTAACCCCCCACCCCCCCAGTTGAAATTCACAACAGCCATGGGGTGGCTAAGAGTATTGTTATGAGCGTCTGTCACTTGGTACTGGTGACCAAGTAGGTGTTGTTCAGGGTGTACCAGTTTCTCTATTACCATGGTAACACTGGCGCCTGTGTCCCTGTAGGCCTGACCCTCAACACCATTTATTAGGGGAAGTTGCTTGTACTTATCCATATTAAGGGGGCAAGCAACCAAGGTGGTCAAATCAATGGCACCTTCAGAGACTAACACAGCCTCTGTGGTCTCCCTAACAAGACCAACCCCAACTAAATGACCAAACTTGAGCCCAGCTACTCCCTTGGATTGGCTATTAGTAGGTTTGCTCCCACCACCACTGCTATTACTAGGGGTTGGGGTTTTTCTTTGGACAACTGGCATCAGTTGTCCAATGGCCTTTGACTTTACACAAATAACACCAAGGCTTTTTAACTTGATTTGAAGAGGATTTGGACCCACACCCCCACCAGAGTATTTGTGGGCCTGATGAAGACTCAGTTTTACATTTGTCCCCACCCTTGTCAGAAGACTTACCATCCTTCTTCTTGCCATCCTTGTCACCTCCTGTATGAAAATTTCTGTTCACTCTTGTTCTGACCCATTTGTCTGCCTTCTTTCCCAATTCTTGGGGAGAGGTCAGATCTGAGTCCACTAGATATTGGGGTAACAAGTCAGACACACAGTTATTCAGAATATGCTCTCTCAGAATAAGATTATACAGGCTTTCATAGTCAGAAACTCTATTGCCATGTAACCACCCTTCCAAGGCCTTCACTGAACAGTCAACAAAGTCTATCCAGTCTTGTGAGGACTCTTTTCTGGTGTCTCTGAACTTAATCCTGCATTGTTCAGTGGTTAAGCCAAATCCATCCAAGAGTGCATCATTCAAAACTGCAAAATTGTTAGCATCACTTTCACTAACAGTAAGGAGCCTATCCCTACCCTTTCCATTGAAAGATAGCCACAATATAGCAGCCCACTGCCTTTCAGGGACCCCCTGTACCATACAGGCCCTCTCAAGTGCAGCAAACCATTTGTGATGTCATCCCCCTCCTTGTAAGGGGGGACTATCTTGTGCAGATTCCTGGAATCATGCTCTCTAACAGGGTTACTATCAGGAATACTGCTGTTGCTGCCACCATGGGGTCCTAACCCCAATCTCTGTCTCTCCTTCTCCAGGTCTAGGGATTCCCTATCTAGAGCCAGCTGTTGCTGTTTGAGCTTCAGTCTGGTCTCTTCCACTCTCACCTTTTTGAGTTCCCTCTCTAACATGTTGTCTTCAGGGTGGGTGGGTTGGGAATGCTTGGACACAGAAGATAAATTGGAAACAACAGAGGGAGATCTGTCCCTAACTGACTGGACTCTAATAACCCGGCCTCCAGGAATAAAGACACCCCTACTATGATGGGAATCTCTATTACTACCAGCATTACTAGGTGGTCTGCTAAAGGGCAGATTTGGAACAGAACCCTCCCCACCTCCCTCAAGGTGATTCCCTGAGTCAGAATGGGAGCCATCTATTAACTTCTCATTTGAAGTGCCTCCTAGAGACTCATCATTCACAATAAGCATGTTATATAGAAACTCTTTTGTAGGGTTCTTTCCTATCACTGGACCTCCATCTAAGCAGCGACTCCTTAAGCTCTTGTAATTCAAATTGTCATAGGTAGTATTGACCATTTTAAGAGCAGACTCTACATCAGACATGATAGAAGAAGGTTTAGAGACAGTGAAAAGAGAGAAAAAGTTTCAGAACTTTTTAAAGAACAAAGAAAAAAAACGTTTTCAAACTTTTAGAAACTTTTAGAAGTTTAGAGAAACTTTTCAGAACTTTGTAACAAGTTTTAAGAGGAGAAAAGCAAAACTTTTTGGTTAGGTGTACATACACTGAACTGTATATTATTCTCTTATGAAAAGTACACAATGACAAAGTGGTAAGTAGTTACAAGTACTTATCCCACTGCTGCACTGTAGGAGGCTGGCCTGGCTTGTAGTGGGTACCAGAGGTACTTACACCTTGTGCCAGGTCCAGTTATCCCTTATTAGTGTAGAAGAGGTGTTTCTACCACCTTAGACTAATAGAAGGTAGCTATGGCAAAGCAGCTTAGGCTGAACTAGGAGACATGTAAAGCTCCTACTATACCACTGGTGTCATATGGACAATATCATAAGAAAACACAATACACAGAAGTACTAAACATAAAGGTACTTTATTTTTATGACAATATGCCAAAAGTATCTCAGTGAGTACCCTCAGTATGAGGATAAGATATATACACAAGATATATGTATACTAACCAAAATTATGCAGATAATAGCAAAAGGAAGTAATGCAAGCAATGTAAAGTTACAGTAGATTGCAATAGGTGCACATAGGTATAGGGGTAACAAAAACCATATACTCCAAAAGTGGAATGCGAACCACAAATGGACCCCAAACCTATGTGAGCTTGTAGAGGGTCGCTGGGACTGTAAGAAAACAGTGAGAGTTAGAAAAATAGCCCACCCCAAGACCCTGAAAGGTAGGTGTAAAGTGCACCTACTACCCCCAGAGAGCACAGAAGTCGTGATAGGGGGATTCTGCAGGAAGAACAAACACCAGCAATGCAACAACATTGGATTTCCGGACCTGAGTACCTGTAAGACAAGGGGACCAAGTCCAATAGTCACGACAGTGTCGAGAGTGGGCAGGAAATGCCAGCTGAGGGTGCAAGGAAGCTGCCACCTGTTGGAAGAAGCTTGTAGTTCTGCAAGAAAGAAGAGGACTAGGAACTTCTCCTTTGGAGGATGGATGTCCCACGTCGCGATGAAGCTTGCAGAGGTGTTCCCACGCAGAAAGACCGCACACAAGCTTTGCTAGCTGCAAGGGTCACGGTTAGGGGTTTTGGATGCTGCTGTAGCCCAGAAGGGACCAGGATGTCGCCACTTGGATGAGTAGACAGAGGGGGCGCCCAGCAACATAGGGAGCCCTCACAGAAGCAGGCAGCACCCGCAGAAGTACCTGAACAGGCACTTAGAAGAAAAGTGAACCAGAGTCCACCCGAAGTCACACAAGGGAGTCCCACGATGCCGGAGGACAACTCAGAAGGTTGTGCACTGCAGGTTAGAGTGTCAGGGACACAGGCTTGGCTGTGCACAAAGAAAATCCTGGAAGAGTGCACAGGAGCCAGAGCAGCTTCAAATCACGCGTACCCAGCAATGCAGTCTAGCGTGGGGAGGCAAGGACTTACCTCCACCAAACTTGGACTGAAGAGTCACTGGACTGTGGGAGTCACTTGGACAGAGTTGCTGAGTTCCAGGGACCACGCTCATTGTGCTGAGAGGGGACCCAGAGGACCGGTGATGCAGTCTTTTGTTGCCTGCAGTTGCAGGGGGAAGATTTCGTTGACCCACGGGAGATTTCTTCAGAGCTCCTGGTGCAGAGATAGGCAGACTACCCCCAGAGCATGTGATACAAGGTTGCTAGTAGTTGTCTTGCTACTTTATTGCGGTTTTGCAGGTGTCCTGAGCAGTCAGCGGTCGATCCTTTGGCAGAAGGTGAAGAGGCATATGCAGAGGAACTCTGATGAGCTCTTGCATTCGTTATCTAGTGAGATCCCCAAAGCAGAGACCCTAAATAGCCAGAAAAGGAGGTTTGGCTACCTAGAAAGGAGGATTGGCTACCAAGAGAGGTAAGAGCCTATCAGAAGGAGCCTCTGACGTCACCTGCTGGCACTGGCCACTCAGAGCAGTACAGTATGCCACAAACACCTCTTTTTCCAAGATGGCAGAGGTCTGGGACACACTGGAGGAGCTCTGGGCACCTCCCCTGGGAGGTGCAGGTCAGGGGAGTGGTCACTCCCCTTTCCTTTGTCCAGTTTCGCTCCAGAGCAGGGCTGGGGGATCCCTGAACTGGTGTAGACTGGCTTATGCAGAGATGGGCACCATCTGTGCCCATCAAAGCATTTCCAGAGGCTGGGAGAGGCTACTCCTCCCAAGCCCTCACACCTATTTCCAAAGGGAGAGGGTGTTACACCCTCTCTCAGAGGAGGTCCTTTGTTCTGCCTTCCTGGGCCAGGGCTGCCTGGACCCCAGGAGGGCAGAAACCTGTCTGAGGGGTTTCCAGCAGCTGCAGGTGCAGTGGAGACCCCGGAAAGGCAGTTTGGCAGTACCCGGGTTCTGTGCTAGAGATCCAGGGGATCATGGAATTGTCCCCCCAATGCCAGAATGGCATTGGGGGGCAATTCCATGATCTTAGACATGTTACATGGCCATGTTTAGAGTTACCATTGTGACGCTGTACATAGGTAGTGACCTATGTACAGTGCACGTGTGTAATGGTGTCCCTGCACTCACAAAGTCCGGGGAATTTGCCCTGAACGATGTGGGGGCACGTTGGCTAGTGCCAGGGTGCCCACACACTAAGTAACTTTGCACCCAACCTTCACTAGGTGAAGGTTAGACATATAGGTGACTTATAAGTTACTTAAGTGCAGTGGTAAATGGCTGTGAAATAACGTGGACGTTATTTCACTCAGGCTGCACTGGCAGGCCTGTGTAAGAATTGTCAGAGCTCCCTATGGGTGGCAAAAGAAATGCTGCAGCCCATAGGGATCTCCTGGAACCCCAATACCCTGGGTACCTCAGTACCATATACTAGGGAATTATATGGGTGTACCAGTATGCCAATGTGAATTGGTAAATGTAGTCACTAGCCTGTTAGTGACAAATTTGGAAAGCAGAGAGAGCATAACCACTGAGGTTCTGGCTAGCAGAGCCTCAGTGAGACAGTTAGGCATCACACAGGGAACACATACAGGGCACATACTTATGAGCACTGGGGCCCTGCCTGGCAGGGTCCCAGTGACACATAGACTAAAACAACATATATACAGTGAAATATGGGGGTAACATGCCAGGCAAGATGGTACTTTCCTACAGGAGGCCATCCCCAGCTGGGCCTCTGCGGTCTTCCGTGCCCAGTGTCTCAGGTCCTCCCACCGTTGCTGACAGTGGGTGCTCCGCCTGCCATGTACCCCCAGGGTCCGCACCTCCTTGGTGGGCTCTCACCTGCAGAGGCAATACAGACAGGAGAACACCATTAGACAACCAGTCCAGCCAGTAATATAAATGGCCCACCATACCCGTTTCCAGCACTATTGGCACACACATAGCCCAGCACTCAATGTGTACCCAGCCAGGAGGACATCCCAGCCCCTTGCACAATGCCTTCACACACACCTCCATACACCTCCACACATTGATGCTACATGCATTGTGCCCACAGTGTACTCACCTGTTGGTCTGGCGACCCATACTGCAGTCCGTACTTGGGTAGGACCCCATCCACCAGTCTCTCCAACTCCTCTGAAGTGAAGGCTGGGGCCCTCTCCCTGGTCAAACAGGGCATGGTAGGTTCCAGACACAGGTCACAGCAGCACATTCAGTGTAGGTCCTCTCCTATGGAAGGTTAGGAAACAAGTGAGGAATCAGATAGAAAATGGCGGTCACGTCCACAGCGGTCCATACTGTCACCACCGGCACAGATCAATATTGGCCAGTGTACCCCATAGAGCCCAATTATAACCAATGAGGAGTTCCCGACCGCCTCCCACCACGGCGCACAACGTCAGTGGTATTACCTCACTTCCACCTGTCCCTCCACACAAGACAGGCGGACGCCATTTCAGGGGTGGGCAGGCCTACGGATTAATACTGTGTCACAGGTGAAACAGGCACACATGGGACAAATCACAATGACCCATTACATGTTTACAAATTACAGACTACTGTTGTGGCTCCGTTGTTCAGTTTATGACAGCCTCCTCAATCTTGTGTCCCTTAGATTCCTGCCGCTGAGGATGAATAGGAGATGGAGACATACCCCTGTGTACAGACCCCTGGTGGACTTGGCTGCACTGGAGAAAAGGCACATAATACTCACCTATAGACTGGACAGGGCCACAATCACAGAGCTGTGTGCCAAATTGGAACCTGACCTGATATATGCTATCCGTCACTCCACTGGAATCCCCCCTCTTGTGCAAGTGCTATCAGTTCTCCATTTCCTAGCAACTGGTTCTTTCAAAGTGACAGTGGCTTTGGCAGCAGGAATGTCACAGCCAATGTTCTCAATAGTGCTGACAAGAGTGTTGTCTGCCCTGATAAAACACATGTGCAGCTACATTGCTTTTCCCCAGGTGGACGATTTGGCCACTGTGAAGGCCGAGCTTTATGCAATGGGACATATGCCCAATATAATTGGTGCGATTAACGGAACACATATTGCATTTGTCCCCCCGCCATAATGAACAGGTGTTCAGGAATCGTAACAGTTTCCACTCTATGTGCAGATAGTGTGCTTGGCGGACCAGTATATCTCACACGTCAATGCTAAGTATCCTACGTCAGTGCATGATGCCTTTGTCCTAAGGAATAGCAGCATCCCAAATGTGATGGCCCAAATACAGAGGCACAGGGTGTGGCTAATAGGTGAGCCCTGGGTCCCATTCAGTATTTGTTGGTGTATGGCTATGGTGTTGGCCATACAGGATAGTGTGTGGCTAAATGTTGTCCCTCAATATTTGCAGTAGATTCTGGTTACCCAAACCTATCATGGCTGCTGACCCATGTGAGGAATGCCAGGACAAGGGCAGAAAAACGTTAAAATGAGGCACATGGGTGAACCAGAAGGATAATTGAGAGAACCTGTTGCCTCCTGAAGGCCAGGTTCAGGTGCCTCCATCTAACAGGTGGATCCCTGTGCTACTCACCCAAGACGGTCTGCCAGATAGTAGTGGCATGCTGCATGTTGCACAACCTGGCCTTCAGACGCCATGTCCCTTTTCTGCAGGAGGAGGAGACTGGAGATGCCCCTGTGGCAGCAGTGTACCCTTTGGACAGTGAGGATGAGGAGGCAGAGGATGAGGATGAGGACAACAGAACCTCTGTAATCCATCAGTACTTCCAATGACACACAGGTGAGATAGTGTAACTTCACATTTCAATTACTTTGGTTGTGTTATGTGTGGCATTGGCATGGTGGTATTTCCGACTTCTATGCCCACTTACTGTTCCCTCTGGCTATTCATTTTGCAGATGTTGGTGATTTGACAAATACTCCTGGTGTGATCACAACAGTCAGCTACAGATCATTAATTCTATGTACAGTTCATTTGCAATGTGTGTACCTGTTTCAATCAATACATATTTGAAATACATGACATACTTAAAATTGATTTTTATCAAAGGGTGTTTATTGAAGTGCTAATATCTAGAGGGAAAAGTGCAATGGGACGGGGTGATGATGGAGGGAAGTCCACGGTATTGTTCCAGTCTGTTCGTAGCACAGGTGCATTGTCCAAGAGGACATAGGAATGGGAGCAATGGCAGTTCAAGGTGGACACAGTGACTGAGTGGGACACAAGGGGGACAATCAGGAGAGTCTGATTTCCTGTCTGGTGTCTTGGCAAGTGTCTCTGGCTTCTGTCTGGATCACAGGGAATGTTTGTGGGGTGGTTCACCTACTGCAGCCGGAGGGGTGCTGGTGGCCTGTGAGTCCTGTGGCGGGGCTGTTCAGATGACTGGGTAGTGTCAGGGGCCTGCTGGTATGACACTGCCTCCCTCATAGTCTCCCATCACCCCTGCTATGGAGATCAGGGTGTTGTTGATGGCCTGCAAGTCCTCCCTGATCCCCTGGTACTGTTCCTCCTGCAGCCGCCTGTTCTCCTGCACGTTGTCTAGGATCTGGCCCATCGTGTCCTGGGAATGTTGAAAGGCTCCCGGGATCTCAGAGAGTGCCTCCTTGAGAGTCGGTTCCCTGGTCCTGTCCTCCCCCTAGTGCACAGCAGTCCTCCCAGTGTCCCTGTTGGCCGGTGCCTCTGTCCCCTGAACCCTGTGCCCACTGCCACTGACCCAGGTCCCTGATTGTCTTGGGTGCAAGGTGTAGCCTGGGGTCCCTGTAGAGTTGGACACACTGCTGATTGACGTGTCCTGGGGACAGAGGTTTGGGTACGCTGAGTGGGTGCTGTGGTGGTGTTTCCTGGTGGGGGAGGCTCTGTGGTGGTTGTGACTGGGCCTGGGTAACCAGCTGTCCAGTGGTCCCTGATGGGCCAGGTATATCGTCCAGATCCCGAAGTCCAGAGTTACTGTCTTCACTGTGGGGCACTTCTGGTGGGGGACTTGGTAGTGCTGGCACCTCCTCTCTGATGACATTGGCTGGGGTACCTGTGGGGATATGGGTGATGTATTATGCTTCATGTCTGTTAGATTTGTACATCCCTGGCTTCCCCTCTATGGTTGATGTTGCCCTGCCGGCTTTTACTTGTATATGTTGGTGTATGGTGGGATTGTTAGTTCTCTATGCTGTGTATGCTTTAGTGATGAGTGTCCATGCAGACCTGTGAGGGGTGTCCATGCATTGGTATGGCATGCAGGGCTTGGCATTGGGATTAGTGAGATGTGATGGTGTGGTGTGTGGTATGTAGTAGAATGATGGGAGTGAGGGTGAGGGTATGTGATGGCATGCAGGTAGGGGGGTGATAATAGTAGAGAGTTGACTTACCAGAGTCTAGTCCTCCTCGGACTCCGGCCAGGCCCTCAGGATGCAGTATTGACAAGACTTGCTCCTCCCATGCTGTGAGTTGTGGGGGAAGAGGTGGGGGTCCACCGCCAGTCCTCTGTATAGCGAGCTGGTGTCTTGCTGCTATGGAAAGTACCTTCCCCGGCAGGATGTTCCACTTCTTCCTGATGTCGTCCCTTCTTCTGGGGTGCTGTCCCACGGCATTGATCCTGTCCACGATTCTATGCAATAGCTCCATCTTCCTTGCTATTGATATCTGCTCCACCTCTGCTCCAAATAGCTGTGGCTCTACCCTAACGATTTCCTCCACCATGACCGTTAACTTCTCCTCAGTGAAACAGGGGTGCCTTTGTGGTGCCATGGGTGTTATATGATGTGTGTTGGTGAGGGTGTGTTGGGTAATGTGTTGGGATGTGTGAAGTGGGGTGCGGGAGGGATGTATGTGTGTAAGTTGTGTGTGTATGTAGTTTTGGCAGTGGTCTTGGTGTCAGTATGGTGGCGCTTATTGGTATTCTAAAAGGGGTGTGGGTATTGTGGGTGTGTGTTTTATAGTGGTGTGGGTGTGGTGTGTGTATGGGTGTCAGGTGTGTGTTGTTTGAATTGTCCAATGTGGTGTTGTTTTGTCTGTGGGTGTCAATTGTGAGAGCTGCAGTATGTACCGCCAATGGTTTACCGCCGTTAAATGTCCGCCGTGGTGATTCGTAGGTCATAATGTGTTGTTCTGTTGGCATAACGGTGTGGGTTTTGATACCGCCACTTTATCACTGACCTTTGGGCTGGTGGATTTGTGTCTGTGGCTGTATTCTGTTGGATTGGTGTGTGTGTATCATAATATGGTGAACGGATATCCGCTGTGGTAAGTTGGTGGCCGTCAGCGTGGCGGCAAGCAGGATTTACAGCCAGGGTCATAATGAGGGCCTAAGTAAGCTGTGGATCTAATGGTCCTCTGGTTGATGTGGACAATTTTAGAAATGTGGGAATGAGCAAGGTTATTTATCATAAACAGACAATTGAGTGCATTATGTAGGAACAGAACAATAGTCAATGAGGGATAAATGAGGAAAGGGCAAGGACCCTGCTCTTCAAGGCCTCATCATCCCCCCTAAACCACTTAATTGATAGGGTGTTCACCTTTTTGGTATACGGAGGTGGGGGTCGAACTAAAGCCCTTTAATCTTCTGCTTTTGGCAAAAGATATCCAGGGTTTGTACCCTACATGTTGGGAAGGGAACAGCAACAAGATTAGAGTGTCCAAAGAGTTCCTGTGTGAGGAGAGTTAATTTTAAATCAAGGATGTACAGTCTTCCCCTTGAAGACACTGCATGCACAGATTTAAATCACTTTCTTTTCTGTCCCTGGGCCTAGTCTTCAGTTTCTTCAATTTAAGTTCTTAGTCCTTCTTCTCTTTCAAACGTCTACATTAACCAGCATGCTGTTGTCTCACACTCCCCATGTCCTGAAAGCACATCATGCTGCCAGTGACCACTACCAGTGCATCTCAGTTTTCAGCCTCATACCAGGAAGTTGGTGGTATTCCTGGTAGTTCCTGGTTCAAAAAAGGATGACTGTCTGTGGTTGATCCTAAACCTCTGGCTCTTGAACTTTTCCTTGGCTCAACTTCTTTTGGCATTGTGTCTCTCGAATTGCAGAATGCATATTTTTACATACCGATCATGCAGTTGCACAGGAGGTGTCTTCAATTTGTGTTAGGTTCCACTTACTACCAGTTCATGATCCTCCAGTTTGGGTGACTTCTGTTGTTCAAGGTGATGGCAGTGGTTCTGGCACATCTTGCAAGGTCTGAAATCATAGTGTTCCTGTGCCTCGACTACTGTCTGCAAAAGGTGGACTCACTGCAGCTGGTGTTGGAACAGCTGAAGGCCACAGCATCCCTGCTATTTGGCCTGTACATCTCCATCAACCTGCCAACTTGCAGTAAAAATCTCCTCCTGTTCATAGGGCCAGTACTTTCCATCCTCCCCAGGGGTTCTTCTACTTCAGTATATGATCCCTGTGTTTCAAAGAGGGCTCAAGTTTTAGTCCTAAATGGTTCTTCATCTGCAAGGTCTGTTGGCTTCCTGCATCATGTTGATGTCTCAGGCACTGAGAGCTTTCCAGTGGTGAAGCACAGCAAGCAACCTTGCTGTGCTGGGTCACAGGGAAAGAGCTGGAATGTGCTATATTTATCCCAGCATGGCAAATTCCTGTCCTTTCCCAGTGCTGGCACACAATGGGCTGCCTAGCACCAATGAAGGCACCCTTGCACCATGGTGCAAGAGTGCCTCTGCTGCATGTCGGATTGTTTTTGTGCAGGAAGGAGCATCTTCCTGCACAAAACATTCCCCAAAGGCTTTTTTTCTCTTTCCTGAAGAATGCAGCACACTCAGAAAAATGGAAAAACTAACTAGGAGAAATATAGATATTTCTCCTTGTCAAGCTTCACCTGGGGAGGATTGTTTTGTGGCCCAATTTCAGGTCTACCACTTCAGGTAAATCTGTGAATGCATCAAATTCCATGGATAATGTTTTGCACACCCATGGAACGCCTCCCTAGGGCAGATTAAGGCAACACTGTGATTTGCACTGCTTTGCTTTACTCTAGATTTATGAAGCCACTCAGGCCCCTGCACAGTGGCCTTGCGAGGCTTCATAAATCTTATTTTGGGTTTGCCCTGCTTTGCACTACATTTCATGGTGCAAGAGCCACACAACGGGGTTTGTAAATATGCCCCTGTGTTTCCAGTGGTTCAAACATGAGGGTCATCTTTTAGACACCATCAGAATTTCCTCAGGCACTGCAATGGGTTTGGTTTGGTGTCCAGTAGAGAATGACCTAATGCAGGGGATGTAATTGTGTCCCCAGCTATTAGTGGTCATAGTATTGAAAATAAATCTATCTTAGGATGTGATGTGCATCTGGAGGAACTGGCTATGAGAGGCCTTTGGTCTTCAGGACAGCAGGTTCTACACATCAATTTGCTCAAGCTGCATAAGATTTGTTTGTCCCGGAAAGCTTTCCTACCCTCCCTTCATAGATGATCTGTCCAGACATTGGCAGATAACACAGAAACAAAGTGATATGTCAACAAATAAAGAGTCATGGGGTCTCATCTTCTCTGCCTGGAAGCTTTGAGACTATAGGTTTGGGTACAAATGCATGGGATTTCGCTGGTTCTCAATCTGTCAGGTTCTCTGAACACCAGACCCGATGGCTTGAGTCTGTCATTTTAACAAACACAAGTGGCATCTCTACTCAGAATGTGGTGCAGGGCATCTTTGTCCTGTGGGTCACTCCTCAGATGGACCTCTTCCTCACTGAAAAAATGCATACTACCCACTGTTGTGTGCCATCCAGTATTGGTTGCGCAGAGTCTTGAGTGAAGTCTTTCAGTTGACATTGATTTTTCAACTTCATTATGCATTTGTTCATACTCTTAATTAATTGTGTACTCTGGATACTGTGCAAGGAGCTGGCAGTTTGGGCTGGACTGTTCTTACTGGAGTGGCACCAGTAATTATTTGCATAAGGCAGATCTTTGTCCCGAATGGTACATCGGGTGAAAAACAATAGTTTAGAATGTTACCCGATAGATCACCAATAACTAAGATCAGTTCAAGCATTCCTACTGTTAAAAATGGGGTCTTTGGTTGGCAGTCAAGTTACCCCTGTCCAAGCAAGGACCCTCACTCCACCTGGTTAACCCCACTCACCCCCTTGGTAGCTTGGCAAGAGCAGGCAGGCTTAACTCAAAAGCAATGTGTAAAGTATTTGTACCAACACAGACAGTAATACAGTGGAAACACTACAAAATGCACACCACACCAGTTTAGAAAAATAGATAATATGTATCTAAATCAAACAAGACAAAAATGACAACATTTCAACATACACAGTTAAAATATGAATTTTCAAAAGAATAAGAGTCTCACTCCATAGAAAACAATGGAAACAATGATTTTACACAAAGTACCTGGTTAGCATAAAAAATAAAGCCGCACAGGCAAGCGTGCATCGGAAAAGGCAGTGACGCGTCGATTCCTTCCTCAAACAGGGAGATCGTGCATTGTTCTTCTCCGGTCAGGTCGGGGATGCATTGTTTTTCTCCCTTGCAAGAGAGCAATGCGTCGATTTCTAGAGGGGGCACCTCGGATTCGTATAGAGTCGGTTTGACTTTGATGCCCAGGGACAATGCATGGAAAATCCTGTCGCACGGTGTTAGAAAACCGCAATGCCTGGGGTTTGGGTCATCAACAGCCACCAGCGAGTGTTGCAAGTCGTTTCTCCAGCCACAATGCCTCGATCTCCCAGCCGTCGTGCACGTGGAGCATCAATTTTAGCCAGCGGCGCGTTGTTTATTAGCCATGTTGCAGATGGTGCGTAGAAAATTTCCCTGCACAGCATTCTGTGTGTGGATTTTCAGCTCTTGTGTGCCAACTTCACCTTTCTAGGGCCCAGGGACTGAATAGGACACCACTTGGCAAGGCAGGAGTCTCAGCAGAGAGTCCAGATGTTAACAGAGGATAGCTTTGATGGCCCTGAGACCTCAAAACAGGAAGCAAGCTCAGCTCCAGCCCCTGGAGATTCTTCATAAGCAGGAATACAGCACAAAGTCCAGTCTTTGTTTTTAACCTCCTGCTAATGAAGGTTACAGGTTGATCTAGGCACTCTTCATTTAGCTGTGATAACACTGCTCCTATACCATGCTCTGAAGTGTCAGTTTACACAACAAACCCTTTGGAGAAATCAGGTGCCCTCAGCACAGGTTCTGTGTACATTGCAGCCTTTGGGGCATCAAAAGCTGTCTGGCAAGTCTCAGTCCAGATTTGGTTGCTTCTTGGAAGTCACCTCATTCAAGCGAGCAACAATGGAGCCATACCCCTTGACAAACCTCCTTTAATAGCCAGTGAGGCCTAAAAAGGCCCTCGCCTCAGTCTGGGTCTTGGGAGGCTCCCAAGCCAGAATGGTGTCAAATTTTGGTTATAGGGGTGCCACCTGGCCACTTCCTAACCTGTTGTCGCAAATACACCACTGAACCCTACCCTATCTGGCACTTACTAGCCTTAATATTGAGGCCTGCTTTTTGCAGGGCCTCCAACACTCAGCAGAAGTGCTGCAAATGTTCCTTCTAAGTGGAACTGAACCCTGCAATTTCATCCAGCTAGGCTACACTGAAATCATCCAGCCCAGTCAACACCTGGTTGACCATCCTCTGAAAGGTGTTAGGGGCATTTTTCATCCCAAATGGCATCCCTTTAAACTGGAAGTGTCCTTCTGGGGTAGAAAATGCTGACCTCTCCTTGGTGCCCTCAGTTAAGCCAATCTGCCAATACCCAGAGTTCAAGTCAAAGGTGCTCCTGTATTTGGCAGCTCTCAACCAATCGATTAGCTCATTAGGTTTGTGGATGGGGTTCGTGTCAGTCTTAGTGACCGCATTGATACTCTGGTAATCCACACAGAACCGGAGTTCTGGTGTGGCACCAGAAGCACCAGCCTTTGGGACTCAGACCACAGGGCTGGCCCAAGGACTACTAGAAAACTCAATTACTCCTAGGGTTAACATCTTTGATACTTTATCTATGTTGCTAGCCCTGTCCTTATTAGTCACCCTGTAAACCTTCTGTTTGACAGGTGGACTGTCCCCAGTGTCCACATCATGTGTACACAAGTGTGTGACCCCTGGAATCAAGGAGAACAGGGAGGCAAACTGACCCATCACCTGGCAAAAGTCCCTCTGCTGTTCTGTGGTCAGGGAGAGGTTCACACCTTCCACAGACCAAACTTTCTCTCCAGCAGACAGGAGTTCAGGAATAGACTCACTCTCTTCCTCCACCCATTCATCTGTTGCAAGGAGCATGGACAATTCAGTCCGCTCAAAGTGTAGCATGAGGCTGTTCTCATGCAGAACCCTCAAGGGGTTCCTGGGAGTCCGCAAGTTCACCAGGTAGGTGACTTTGCTCTTGCGCTCCACTACCCCAAATGGCCCAGTCCACTTGTCCTGGAGCACCCTACGCTCCACTGGCACCATCACCCACACTTTTTGTCTAGGTTGAAACTCGACCGGAGTGTCATTCTAGTCATACCACCGTTTCATGTCTTCCTGGCTTGCTTGCTGTTTCTCTTGTGCGAGAGCTCTGAAGCGGGCAGTCTGTTTTCTAAAAGCTTGCATGTAACTGAATACATCCTGGGAAGGTTTACTGGGAGCTTTCTCTAAGCCCTCCTTCACCAGACTCAAAGGTCCCCTGACAAGGTGACATACAGTAACTCAAAAGGACTAAATCCAAGCCCTTTTTGAGGCACCACCCTATAAGCGAACAGAAGGTATGGCAAGAGGACATCCCACTTCCCCAAAGAGCTCTGACAGGCCAATAATCATGCCTTTCAAGGTGCAGTTCAAGCTTTCAACCAGACCATTGCTTTGGGGGTGGTAAGGAGTGGTGAACTTATACGTTACCCAGCACTCCTGCCAGAGAGACTTCATATAAGTAGATATGAAGTTGGTACCACTATCAGATACCACTACCTTGGGGAACCCCATGCAGGTAAAAACCCCCATCAATACACGTCCCACCAACAGAGGAGGTGATTGACTTTAGCGGAATGGCTTTTGGGTTGCGGGTAGCATGGTCCACCAAGACCAGGATAAACCTGTTGCCCATGGCTGTCTTGGGATCCAGAGGCCCCACAATGTCAATACCAACCCTTTCAAAGGGGGTACTAACTTTAGGAAAAGGTTGGAGGGGAGCCTTGCATTTCTCCCCACTCTTGCCACTTGCCTGACAAGTCTGGCAAGACCTACAATGTGCCTGCGCATCTGGGCCCAATGGAAGTGGGTGACAAGCCAGTCAAAGGTCCTGTCTCACCCCAGATGTCCATCTAAAGGCACATCATGAGCCAAACACAGTAGGAAGGCTCTGGAGCACTGGGGTACCACCAGCACATGGGCTGGCCCAGGCTCCGCAATCGTAGGTTCACTATACAGGAGTCCGTCCTCCCAATAGATTAGGTGGGATCCTGCCAACTTGCCAGCTGCCTGCTCTGCAACCTGCTGCCGCAAGCTCTGCAACCTGCTGCTGCAAACTCTCCAGAGTAGGGCATACTCTCTGTGCCTCACAGAATGCCTCCCTGGTGGGCCCCCCTTCCTGCTGCCACTGTCAGCTTTTTTTATTTGTTTTTGACGTGACTGTGTGAATTGCCTTGCTAGTTTGTGGCACATAAACCACCCCCCCCCCTTTTTTTCCCTCTAAGTACAAAGGCTACATACATCTTGCAGAGTGTGTTTTTAGGAGACTGTTTTAATCTGTTTCTGTGATTTAAATTGTGTTTAGAAACTGTCTGCCACCCTGTTTTTTTTTTGCCTTTAAAAAAGCCCGATTTCAGAGTGCACGTCCAGCATTATTGCAGTGTTTGTTTTTTAAACAATCTCTCCCTTACCTGGAAAGTAGACTCTGGTAGCTTGGAAGTGTGGATTCAGCCGCTCTGTATCCAAGAAGATTTTGAATAGAGCAGCAGCTGCCTCCTCCCTGCCCACAGGGACTGGACTTCAGTTAACTTGCTCTTTATATAAGTTCCTATTGGTTGTTGCATATATTGTTGTGATAGGTTGTTGGGAGATCGTCTTTCCATTGGTTGCTGGCTCCAGGGCTGGGGTTATGATTGGTGGATAGGGCTGAGAATCTGATTGGCTGTTGGTTCTAGGGCTGAGATTCTGATTGGCTGTTGGTTCTAGGGCTGTGGTTGGTGGATAGGGCTGAGATTCTGATTGGCTGTTGGTTCTAGGGCTGTGATTGGTGGAAAGGGCTGAGATTCTGATTGGCTGTTAGTTCTAGGGCTGTGATTGGTGGAGAGGGCTGAGATTCTGATTGGCTGTTGGTTCTAGGGCTGTGATTGGTGGATAGGGCTGAGATTCTGATTGGTTGCTGGTTCTAGGGCTGGGGCTGTGATTAATGGTCAGGAATAGGGATGTGATTGGTGATTAGGGCTGGTTCTCCCATTAGTTGTTTGAATCAGGGCTAGAAATTGGATTGGCTAGGGTTAGGATCAGCTTCTTATTGGCCAGTAGGGCTATTTAAGCCTAGATCTCAGGGCGTATCAGCCCGGGCGCCGAGGCAAAGTGCGGAGAGGACAAGGGCAGTTTTCTGTTTGTGCCTGTTCGGACTGGTAGGGACTAAGGCCTGAAATGCTGCCCAATTATCAATTGACCAGGAGTGGTTTCAGCCCCTACACATCCCTCAACATGCAAACACATTTTCTACAAAGACATCCAACTCATGCATCACAAACTGACCACAGACAGATTGCAATGTCCCATCATCCAACACAATACCCTTTATACAACCCATGTACACATATCCTCCACAACTACAACAGTCAAACACCTTAATTCGCACAGCAAACACTACTCTGTCCACTCCCACTAACACAACCTGCCATCACCCACACAACACAAAACTACAGTATACATTTCTCTCAGTCTCAGCCTTCCAGATACACACTCTCTGCTCATACCAACCAACAACACTATCCGCTGTTTGTTCCACACAGACCCCCTATCATCATAACAATGCCCAAACCCTGCCTTCAAACACACCATCTACAAACACTCTTCCCCTCTCTTCACCAATTACACACAACCATACAATCCCCACATTTCACTCCACCACATATATTACCCTTTCCAGTCATCACAACTAACACTAACTCCCCTGACACACATCCATCACCTCTTACACACCTCGAACATTCATCTCCAAAACACATCAACACCCCATCTAACACTCAAATTCCACTCACCAGCACTAACTGACATACAAATCCCTTACCAAAAACAACTACACCAATATCCCCTCTCACTATTCCACAAAAACAATGCAGACCACACACATCAGCACATCAAATCAACACAAACTTACATTACACTTATCGTCATACCCACTCCCACCCTCAGGACCCCACAAAGAATACGAGTCCCATCCTATCTTCACCCCTACTTTCTCACTCTTCACAAATTCCTACCACAAGCACCCCAACCCAGCAACTTTCATTCACTCGCCTCTCGTCCATTGCACAATTTAGAGCCTTACATCATGATCCACATGCTCCTCCCCCACCCCTAACCCATACTCCATCCACACTAAACAAACGCAAACAAAATAAAAAACATGCCACTCTTAGCAACCTTGCATCACCTTGTCTATTACATAATAAGACTACCCTACAAAAAACAGTACACTCTTCATGGCTCTCTCAGCCACCAAGTCCACCACCCACACACACAGACCCAACAAAATGCCTCCTTAACCTGCTGGAAGAGGAACACTATACTGAAAAGCAAGACTATTGTGAGCCTCAAACAGTTATCAGAACTAGCAACACTCCTGCTTCAAGCTCATATTATACTACTTACCCTTCTCCTAAACAAAACAACACTACCACTAACACACCTTTTCTAAACTGCCAGCTCATAAATGCTCGATCACTCTCAAAAAGCAAGCACCACATCTACGACCTGCTCACAGACACACAACCTGACTTACTATTCATAACTGAATCCTGGTTGGGAGATGACAATGCCCCAGTGTTGCACGAAGCCCTTCCTCCGGGCTATCAAACCATCACACAAAGCAGTACAGGCAAGAGAGGAGGTGGACTAGCTATTATATTCAAACAGGCAATGAACCTCAGTAAATCAGACATCTCCATATAAGGTTGTGAAGCCCTCCTTACCAGATGCCACCCTACTCCAACTTCCTCCTGTAACTTTCTCCTCTTTTACAGACCTCCACCTAACAACTCCACATTCCCAGATGCTTTTCTAGACACAGTCTCAAACCTTATTACACTATACTCCAACCTATGCATTCTTGGGGATCTAAATATTTGGTTTGACAAACCTAATATGCCCCATCCAAAAGCTATCACCACTGGCCTAGTCGCATTGAACCTACATCAGATTGCACACAATCCCACACACATCGCTGGATACATCCTAGATGTCATTTATTTTTGCCAAGCCTGAACTAGTTACTATTCATAGCATCACGCCAATCACTTGGTCAGACCACCATTTGATAACTTTCCGACATACAACTCCACAAATCAACACACCCCATAACTACTTACATACCTGCACCTATCGACCATGGAGCAAACTCAATTTGGATGACTTAGAAACACAACTAACAGCCAACACAGATCTAGATACAATCAATTCTGTGCCAAAACTTTATGAGTGGCTACAGGAAGCCTTTGATATCCTAATACGGCTTAGAAAAACTAAACACAACAAAAGAAAACCAACACCTTGGAGAAACACAGAACTTAAAAAGATAAAGCAACAAATCAGAAAGTTGCAGCGGACCTGGCTCAAAACAAACAACAGTCAAGACAAACTGCAGCTACACAAACTTAACAGAATATACAAATCAACAATCAAAAAAGATAAAAAAAAGGTACTACTCAGACAGAATTCAAAATGCTCAACCTACAACCAAGGATTTTTATAAAATTCTCAATGAATTTCGAAAACCTACATGTATGGAAGGAAGTCATCCCATTACTCAAGATTTCACATCACAAACCAGTTGGCAACTCACTACACAACCAAGGCAGACACATTGGACTCCTATTTAAAACAGAAGAAAACCATCAGCATCAACCCCTTTCCTAAAATACCCTCTATGAATAAACCAACCCAACCTCTACAGTCCTTCAAACAAATATCCCAAGGTGAATTTATGGATTTGGTCAAAGCAAGCAGACCTTCCGGTTGCCCTTCTGACCCTTGCCCACCACAAATCTTCAAGAACATTCTTCCATCTACTTCTGCTGCCACGCCTGTAAGAAGAATCATCAACAACTCTTTAACTACAGGAACTTTTCCTGTAGACCTGAAACAGGCATACATACGACCGTTATTAAAGAAAACAAACCTAGATCCACAAGACCCCAACAACTACAGATCAATCACAAATGGACCTTTCCTGGGCAAATTGATAGAAAGAGCAGCATTCGCCCAGATGTCGCAATTCATTGAAGACAATTCTATACTTTCAGACTTCCAAACTGGATTCCGCCCAGGAAGAAGCACTGAATCGGGACTCATAGCAATCTGGGATGATCTTAAAAACACAGTTGACCGCAATGTAGTTGCTGCACTACTTCTCTTGGACCTCTCGGCTGCCTTTGATACGGTTGACCATGACACCCTAATTCAAAGACTCCACGAAGCCGGCATACAAGGGATTGCTCTCGACTGGATTACTTCCTATCTTCAAAAAAGATCTAATATCATCCACTCGCCCCCCTTCTCGTCCGAACCCTACCTCACAAAAGCTGGGGTCCTCCAAGGATCAATCATTTCACCTTTGCTTTTCAACATCTACATGATATCTTTACCAGAACCGATAAATGAGTTCCATCTCACATGCTACAACAATGCAGATGACACACAAATACTACTTAAATTAGAATGCCCCAAAAACATGGAAAACTCAGAAATCTTCAGTTGCCTCAGAGCCGTTGATGAGTGGATGACCTGGAGCCTTTTCAAACTAAATACCTCCAAAACAGAAATACTCATATGTGGTGACAGGAAAGGTTATGACCCTCTGTGCATCTGGCCTGACGAATCTCGGACCACCTCCTCAATTATCCAAGGAAGTTAAAAACCTTGGAATCACCATGGATTCCAAGTTAACTATGAATGCCCAAGTGGACAAATTAGCACGAACAAGCTTCATCACCTTGAAGACTTTACGACGCATCTTCCCCCACCTTGGATTTCCACACAAGGTGCAAGCTACTATCTCGCTTGTACTATCCAAACTGAATTATGCCAATGGCTTCTACCATGGATCATCTCTATCTATTATGAAAAAACTACAAGGTATCCAGAATTCCGCAGCCAGGCTACTATTACATGTAAAGCCGCAAGCCCACATCTCCCCTGCCTTGAGAGCACTACACTGGTTACCCGTTGCCAGAAGATGCACTTTCAAGCTGCTTTGTATCACCCACAAAGCTATTCATGGAACAGGACCGCTTTTTATCAGAAACAAAATAACAAAATACATCCAACAAAGAAACCTCCACTCAAGATTGGCACCCCGCCTTAGAACACCGCCATACAAGAAAAAGACTATAGGTGGTACATCCTTCTCCGTTCAAGCAGCCAAACTATGGAATTCATGACCCCCAACTATAAGAGCCACAGATAACTTTCTTGTCTTCAGAAAACTACTCAAGAGTTGGTTCTTTCCTTCATAACCACCATATTCAAACAACTATGGACTGCATATGCCTATGTTGATAAATATTTTTTCTGATTATGTGTATATTTCTAGTTATGTATAGTTCTTTAGAAAATATGTATCGCTACTATGACATAACAATAAAATACACACACACTCTTTAAACCTGTTTGACTAAGTATATTTACACATGGTTCTAATTATGTTTTGTATGTACATATATGTGTGCATATGTGTGTGTATTCATGTCTGTTTGTATGTGTATGTGTGTATATATATATATATATATATATATATATATATATATATATATATATGGATGGATGTATGTGTATATGTTGTTTCTGTGCTTGGCATGTTCGTGGGTCATTGCATGGCTCCTGGGTGGGTTGTTATACTAGATATCTATGAACCGCTCCTCTAATCTTATCACACTTATCTACCCATCATCACATGTCATGTATCTATCAAACTATCCTCCATTCCCACTCTGACTCATCCCAAATCCTTTCTACTTTTATCATCTCCTAAATAACTCTGCCTAAGCTCTTCCCTCTGCTTCCACATCTAACTCACCAAACCTCACTCTACTACTATGACCTCCCACACAACCCTACTAAATTCTCCCTCATTTAACTCACCCTGCTACTATGCTCTCCCTAACCCTTCCACAGACTCTCCCCTCCTCCATCCCTCTTTACTCATCGCAAGCCTTTGGGTTGAGTAAGTGAGGGATATACTCACAATTAACACTTCTGGATTTCTTTCCTCCTTCACCCCTCCATTACTCCAGTCAATCTAACTAACAAACTCTCATATCCGCGGCTCAAATTAACTCATAATAATACTAAAACTGTACTCATATTTCCCAATACTAATCCATCACTAATTCTTGTTGGGTTCCAGAATAGCGTGCTTCTCACCGAAAAGCGCTTCGACGCCTCGTCAGGGGTAGTAAGCGCTATATAAATACTATTACAATACAATGTGTAAAGTATTTGTACCAACATACACAGTAATACAGTGAAAACCCTACAAAATGCACACCACACCTGTTTAGAAAGATAGGTAATATTTATCGAAACCAAACAAGACAAAAACAACAAAAATCCAACATACACAAGTTAAAATTTGAATTTTCAAACGAATAAGAGTCAAACTCCATAAAAAAGAATGGAAATTATGATTTTGCACAAAGTACCTAGTAAGCGTCAAAAAATAAAGCTGCACGGACAGGCGTGCGTTGGAAAAGGAAGCAATGCGTCAATTCCTTCCTTGCAAGGGAGGCCATGCGTCGTTCTTCTCCGGTCGGTTCGGGATGCGTTGTTTTCCTCCCTTGCAAGAGAGCGATGCATCGAATTCTGGACGGGGCACCTCAGATCCGCGCAGTCGGGTTGATGCCCAGGGACGATGCGTGGAAAATCCTGTTGCACAGTATTAGAAAACTGCACTGTATAGGGTTTGCATCATTATCAGTAGCCGCAAGGGGGTGTTGAGCATCATTTTACCAGCTGCGAATCATCGACCCCCCAACCGCGATGCAGATGGAGTGTCGATTTTAGCCACAAAGCTATCGACCCATCGTCTATCAGCCGCGTTGCAGATGGTGCATCGAAAATGTTCCTGCACGGCGTTCTGTGTTTGGATTTTCAGCTCTTGTCTTCCAACTTCACCTTTCAAAGTCCCAGGGGCTGGATTGGATACTACTTGGCAGGTTAGGAGTCTCAGCACAGAGTCAAGAGGAAGTCTTTGATGGCCCACAGACTTCAAAACAGGAGGCAAGCACAGCTTCTTCTGTAGATTCTTCACAAGAAGGAATACACCACAAAGTCTGGTCTTTGTCCCTTTCACAGGCAGAAGCAACAACTGCAGGATAGCCCAACAAAGCACAGTCACAGGCAGGGGCAGCACTCCTCCTCAGCTCTTCTCCTTGGCAGAGGTTCCTCTTGGTTCCATAAGTGATCTGATTTTCAGGGGTTTGGGTCCAATACTTCTACCTCTTTCTGCCTTTGAATTAGGCCACTTCAAAGGAAAGTCTCTGTTGTTCACAAGATCCCGTCTTGCCCAGGTCAGGCCCCAGACACACACCAGGGGGTTGGAGACCGCAATGTAGGAGGGCAGGCACAGCCCATTCAGCTGTAAGTGACCACTCCTCCCTCCACTCTAGCACAGATGGCTCATCAGGATATGCAGGCT